>NC_140210.1:2104691-2519691 GCF_951802725.1 Rutilus rutilus | reverse complement strand
CAGTGAAGATCAAGATCTCTGAAGAACACGTCTGCGACTCCATCAGCTCCGGACTGATGATGCGGTGAGGCTATTGCTGCTTTCATTGGCTCGTTCATCACGGTGTGTGTGTGTGTGTGTGTGTGTGTGTGTGTACTGCACTTCTCTCAGTGAACGGCTCTCCGGGGACCAACACTAACACCCATATCGAGAGGAGGACCGCTGTCAGATATACGACTTCATCTGCCATCAGCAGGATTTCTTTGCTCTGCAGGATTGACACTTTCTGGGCACTGAAAAGCTTTTAGTTACATTTTAAGATGATGCATTGAAGCAATATTGTTTAGTACGCATTTTCTGTTCTGAGTGACTCCATAAACAGAAGGCAAAGATGGTTTTTATATTTACTTTTACATGAATTTGCTTGCATGTGCAAAAGTCTCTAGAAAAATTCATAAAAATAAAGGTTCCAAAAGAGGGTTTTCACAGTGATGCAATTTTGTGGTTCTTTCAGTGAAAAGTTATTAATAAAAAAAATTATTCACACTATGAGAACATTTTGTGAATGAAAAGTCTCGCTAACAAAAGTGTTCTAAGAACGTTTTGCTATTGTTCTCATTAGATTATGAATGTTCCCTAAACGTTCAAAATGTCGAGTTTTAAAAGCAAACAAGTTTTTATGTGGTTATGCGAACGTTAAGGGATCTTTCCATTGTATCGTTCAGCAAACATCATGGAACGTTACTTTTTGAAGGTTCTCTGAAGATTCCAACTAGTTGTAACAGTTTAACATATTAGATGAAAGTCCAACTAAAATGTTTCAGAATATTACACATTCCATAAATGATGAATAAATAATATTTTTGTGCTAACGTTTTGAGAACATCATTGAAGTCCGGATAACTCTGAACTAACATTCTATTACAGTTTTTCTCAGTTGCTTTGGTGCATTTCTCACATCACTATTTACATTTGCACAACAGTTAGTTCAACCTCCACAACATTTAGTCATTAGTGCACATCATAGTAGCAGTTTCTCATTCCTTCCAACAAATTGCAAATGCTTTTGGACATGCATCAATTGCTTTCATACAACTCTCTGCTGTTTTATAACATTATCATTTGCTTATGTCATGTCAGTCAAAATTAACTATACTTGTGAATGCTGAATAGTCACTCCATATAAAACTAATAGTCCTCATTTCATTGCTTGAGTCATTACATACAAAAATGTTGAACTAGTTGTCAAAACCTGTCAAGCAAATTTTAATTTAATTTTAAAGTAAATATTTTTTTTCCTGAAAATGTCTCCTAAATTGAACAATTTCTCTCAGGTGAATCTCAGCTTTCACTGATGAGGAACGTCTGGATGTACATGAATGATTACAGTACTATGTATGTTGTATGTTCAGTTCCAATATGTACTGCAATATTGTTTCCAGTTGTGCACAGCTCTACCCAAAGGGAGTTTATGTTTGTTGTAAATAAGGGTGTATTTTTTCTTTTGCACAATGCTGTGAACAAATTAGAATTTCAAAGAGCATATGCAGTAAAAATGTGAAACATACATATTCAGTGTCTTGTACTCAGGTACCTCACTAAATACAGTAATGTGTAACTTTACTGTATTTTTCAAATGGCTGTGCAAATAGTATATAGTGCTGTCTCGAGCATGTTCAGGCAGTGTCACCAAGATCTGACTTTTTTGCATTGGAAAACATTTACAGAGTAAACTGTCATAATGAAGACATGACAAAGCCATTTGACTATCTTGTTCATAACCAATGGTGTCAGCACTTTTCATCTTGATGACACTGACACTTTCATTGACATGAATACTTGCTTTTGAGGAATGAGCTATCCATTTTGAGAAAGTGACATGCTTTTGCAGGTTATCAACTAGGTTTTGCAGTTTGTACTAATTGTTTTGAGAACTGCATTAACTGTTGTGCAAATGTAAATAGTGATTTGAGAAATGCACCAAAGCGACTGAGAAAAACTGTAATGTAACTGAATCTTTGTTCATAACTTTGCGAGACCCTTGCCACAATGTTCCCTGTTAGCTGTGAGGTTCCTCATGATCCATAGATGCCAATATGGAAGCTTTATTTTTAAGAGTGTATGGCTTTTTACAGGACGACACACACACTGAACTGTAATATTTGACACTATGAGTGCTAGTGATGACTGATTAAACACCGCTAATGAATAGAGAATACTACATGTTTGTTGTGATGGAGCACACAGAGCCACACCTTATCTTGGATGATGCACAAACACAAGTTAAAACTGCATATTTTGTGTTTTTTTCCATGCATATCAGAAATTATCCAGGCCTGAACTAAAGTCATCAGTGTTAATTACGGCACTACTATTAGAGGATTCTGCAAGGATCCAGTCTACACATCTAATTGTACGTAAACAGTTCTACGTGCCTGCTGGAAAAGCCCGCTGATACCAGCATGAATGTCCATGACTAATGCTCATCTGGTGGGATTCTAGCTGGTTTAGCTGGTAAAGTGGGTCGGTCAGCACGATCTGTGGGAAACTGCTTGACCAAAGTAGATTTGCTATTTAAGCTAATTACACATCTTAAAGCTACAATATATAATTTTTTTCGCCACTAGGGGTCGCTAACCTCTTACAATAACAAAGGTGTAGGTTGATGACGCATAAGCGGAATTATGGAACTTGCCGTCATGCCGATTGATCTAATAAGTTTATGGATGAGTGAAAACATTGATGTTTTTAACATGACTGAGGTATGAAGCAGAGCGCGAGTGCTAATGAGAGACAGATCTCAGCGCCACACGCGAGTCCCGCGGATATAAAGGAATGAGGACATTTCATTTTACCGAACTAACTTACCCTCAAGTGCTGAATAATACTCACAGGGCAGTTTATTAGACGAATGAAACTTGTGAGGTAACGCAGCGCTGTTTCACTTGCTCTACACTATCACACTAAACTGCATCTGAGTGTGTTAAAGTTATAATGTTATTCTATGTGTTAGTTTGTCTGTATGAGACTAGCAGTGAGCGAGATCAACATTAGAATAACAGACTGATCATATTCTAACATTTCATCATGTTGAGCTGTATCACATTGATTAGTTTTATGTACATTTGCTCACCTGTCTAATAAAGCACGTGCAAGAGCGGCGTCTCTGTCGAGTGGAAGTTAGCCGCGGACGCTAGCTCTCGTCATCTCGAAAACGCCACGCTGATATTGATCCTCGTTTTAGTTCTCCTTTTGTCCCAAAGTCTGCTAGCCATGGTCCATAATGTTTGAACGAAACAACAACAGCGTGAGCACGCCGCTAGACGTAACGCAGTTGTCCACGTCTGTCGCCATGGTTACTATGGCAGTACGAGCGGAAACCAGGGATAACGCGGATATTACGTCATTGACGAGCGACGAGTGAACATGGACGAGCCATTGTTTAAAATGGGAATTTCTCTGAAATTAAAAATCTTTGGGAACTTTTGGGATATTGTAAGTACACAACTGCGGGAAATATATCACACTGTGCAAGTGATTTTTGGACATTTTATTGCAAAAATCTTACATATTGTAGGTTAATGGGGGCAAACCAGCAGACTGACATCACTACATACACTGGTGACTTCAGGAGTTCTTTCACTAAATGTATCTTGTGAATTTCACAAATGGACTTATGAAAGCTGAAACATAAGCAGGAGAAAAAAAAAAACTGATTTAATAAAACTCTGAAGGAGTGGCTGTTGTGTGGAGAAACATCACCCATTATGGTAGAGGCCCAAACTAATAAAGAAACATAAAGCACAAAATCCACATAAGATGTGGGATATCAGATTAATAGATTTATATTACCACAGGAAATATATATATACAGAGATCAACCACAAGAGCTTTCAAAGCTCCTCTACAGCCGTGAGCAGTGAAGGCTGATTGGTGGAGGAGGAGTGGGCGGAGTTTAGAACAATCAAATAATTATTAAAACTAATTCTAAACTCATTTAAAGTCATGTTTTAAATTTCAAAGTGCTTTACATTGGAATTTTTAAAGAAGAGAGGGGGGGGGGGGGTAAAAACATTTGGAAAGTCAACTTTAAAATGATTTAAGTGAACAAAAACGAGAAAAAGAAGAAAGACTAAAATTAGTAATTCTTTATGTAAAAATAGATTTTATTGAGACTGTTGGCTCTGTGGTGAAATGCTTATGTTCCTCTATTGTAAGTTGCTTTGGATAAAAGCGTATGATAAATGCATAAATGTAAAAAAAACAAGGTGTAATGAAGATTTCTACCACTAGTCTTCAGTAAACGGATGCCCTCTTCATTAATGCCGTTTCACTCATAGATGATTATTTGTAGTTTTTTCCAGTAATGGCCGTACGCGAGTCTAGTTCCGGCGGAGGAGTGACCTCTGACCAGACGCATGACCTCTGACCAGACGCATGACCTCTGACCCGACACATGACCTCTGACCCGACACATGACCTCTGACCCGACACATGACGTAGGATGTAGGAGTAGCGTAAGTTTAGCTGAGAATAGACAGCTAAACTATTGTTTGAATAGGTTCAAACAAACTCAAGCTCCTCCCACATTTCTCTTTAAAAATTCTCATTATAGACTCGTGACCAGTGTTTTGTTTTGCTCTGTCTTCTGCACTTCCACGTTCGTCATTACATCATGCATCAGGTCAGAGGTCATGCGTCGGGTCAGAGGTCACTCTTCCTCATGAACTAGACTTATGTACGGCCGTTAGCGGAAGCCAGTGATTATAGTTATAAATTATATACTGATTATATAAAGTTATAAATTCTTTCAGAAGGCCTTTATTAACCCCCTGGAGCCGTAACTCATCCTCAGGAAAGAAAAACATCAGTGAGATCTCTTCAACATCTCGATAATTTCTCCTAAACACCAATGAGATTAAATGGCGAGCAAATCAAGAATAAAGCAATCAGACACTTTATCCTTCTTCCCAGTTTTTAAATTTCATTTCTCATCGGTTTCTTCCCAGACCAAAAGTTCGAAAGAGAAACATGTCAAGACCCAGACAGCAACATAGTGTCGGCCCAGATCCGGGTCACACCTGGAATGTGAGCCGGATCTGGGCCGAAACCATGTTGCTGTCTGGGGGCCAAGTTAATTCCTAAATAAAGCCTAACTGAGAACTCCAGTCTCTTGAGTAATGAAGCGGAGCAATAAAACCTTCCTCTGGGAGAATCTTACACTCATTAATCCAGCAGATTCATAACTCCACACTTCTGTACCTGGCGGTGTGGCAAGAGTCCGGCTCGTCTCTCTGGGATTCGTCTGTTTTCGACCTGCAGAGATGAAAAACCGCATTCGGCAGCATAAGGGAAGATGTTTATTTGTTTAGTTGTGTATATGATGTTCTATTATAGGCGATCGTGGGATATGCTCTATGAGTTTCATAGAAAAACTGATTACTGTGGCACAGCAGCAGCTGCTCTTGCTTCTGGATTGCATCATGATCATTTCAAACTTCTCATTTTTATATATTTGCAACGTGACTGGGGAAGACGCACATTAACCAATCTGAGAGGTGCATTGGTCGAGACGGAAACACATTTGCATGCGATATGGCAACACAGACGAGAGGATAAGCAAGATCTGTTTTATAAATACTAGCATTAACACATGCTTAGCTGTCATTAATATAAACGCCATGTGAGATTGAGGGAGGAGAAAATGAGCTTGTGGATGGAGACCAGCTGCCGTGCAGCATTATATCATGAGAAACTGTACAACACGTGTTATTGACAATGACGTCCATCAAGGATAACAATAATTTGAACAGGAAAATGACCTCTCCCCAGCAACTAATGCATTTAAACAGAATTCAATCGAGTGTAACGGCAGCTTCACCAAATATTAGCTCAGCGTTTGTCATCCAGTCACACAACAATTTCTGCAGTATTTCTGCATGCATGAAATGCCCTACTATATTTAGTAAAACATGTGTACTGTATCCCAGAATGCAATGTGCTCAACACACAGAAGACTTGCCAACCATTATTGTGTAGTGGGGTGGGGGATGTTTTTGTTGATGTTGTTGTTTGTTGCACAACACTGAATTCACCTTTCAGAGAAGCATTGCCATTTCTCTTACGTTTAGCATCCAGTATTGGCTAATGCATTTCTATTAAGACTTCTACAACTTTTTAACAGATGAAGTTCTTTTTGACTTGACACGGCGCATAAAAGCGAACTGATAAAACACAGTGAAAACTGTGTTCAGACTTCAGGCAAATCAGATCTTTTTCTCAAATCAGATCTGTTCAGGCGGACCTTTCCACAAGTATTATTGCAAGTGATCAAATAAGATTTGTGTCCAAACATAACCAACTTATCCATTAGCACACAGGAAAAACTCATGCTGTTAAATGATTGGCCATCCCGTTTCAATACTGTATAAATACGTCTGGCATTTCCGTCACTTGGCGTTATTGTTGTGTGTCGTGTTAAGAGTGACGCAGAAGACCATCTGAAATCTGATTTGAGCATCCAGACTGAAGTCCTGTTTACAGCTGGTGTTTTAATCCCTCTCTTTTGTCCACTTTTAACTACTTCTGTCATGATTTCTTCGAGGGGAGGGTCTAACGTATGGGTTTTTCAGTACTTTCGATCTAAAATAAGCTCGCACAGTTTACACAGTATGAATGCGTCCAGAGACGACAAAAAAAAAACACGGAGAGCATCAGCTTTCAACTTGGTTCGGTTTCCTCTTCAAACCATTTACATTTAGTCATTTAGCAGACGCTTTTGTCCAAAGCGACTTACAATTTAGGGCTAGGTTAAGTGAGTCATCGTGAAGAGGCAAAAACAACGCAAGAAGTGCTCAAAATACAAAGTTCAGGCATTGCTCAGAGTAGCATAAGCCTGATAAGGGACGATTATAGGAAAGGATTTTTTTTTTTTTTTTTTTTTTTTTTTAGATTAAGTGCTCACGGAAGAGATGGGTTTTCAGCTGTCTTTTGAATGTTGTCAGGGATTCTGCATTCCGGATGAGAGTCGGGAGATCATTCCACCAGCATGGAACCGTAAATGAGAATGTTCTGGAAAGTGATTTTGTGGCTCTCTGTGATGGAACCACGAGCCGCCGCTCATTGATCGATCGTAGGCTTCTGGTAGGGATGTAGACTGGTAGGAGTGAGTGAAAGTAGGAGGGAGCTGAGCCTGTGATAGATCTGTAAGCAAGCGTCAATGCCTTGAACTTGATGCGAGCAGCAGAGAGATGAACAGAGGAGTGACGTGGGCCCTCTTGGGCTTGTTCAAGACAAGACAAGCTGCAGCGTTCTGAATCATTTGTAGAGGTTTAGTTGCACATGATGGAAGTCCAGCCAGAAGAGCATTGCAGTGATCAAGCCTAGATATGACCAGGGCCTGGACAAGACCAAACTTGGGTCTTCAGCCGACAAGTATAAATCCCGTCTGACGAGCGAACTTCTCCTATTGTTTACGCTTTAGGTCAGTCGGCGGAGAGTAGGCGTCTTTTGTGGCAAAATCCGGTGTTTCACGTTTTCGACTACCTCTGGAAGTGGCCGGAACAAGCTCAAAACGTTTCACACCCCGTTTACACCTGTATTTAGTGTCGTCCACTTGTGCTCCGATCGACCAAAACGCAACAGGGCCTGAGAAAATCTGTAAAAATCCGAATGAAATTGCAATTGAAACCACCTCCAAATGTGGTTTGAATCTGATTTTTTTTTTTTTTTTTTATCAGATTTCATGTGTGTTTTTTTTGCTGTCCAGACTTTCAAAAACCCACCTGGATAAAATCTAGACATGCAAAAAAATCAGATTTTTGCTGACAGTCTAAACATAGCCTAAGACATCCATTAAATGCATGTTTACATGGCTAGGTTAATACGTTAACATCCATCTCAGTTACCCTGTAGGCAGTGTATGGGCGGGTGTACAAGAGACATCTGTTGTACAAAAGCAGAACGACTGTGCATAATACATGGGTTGGTATAATGACTGCAGATCACAACATTCTCATAATGTTGACACAACATTTTAATGACAGCAGCAGCGTTGCAGGAAAACCCAGGGATATGGTGTAGTGTTAATGGAGGGAGGGGCGTTGATGAAACCAAAGAGCATTATCCCAGATTGTTCAGCCGGAACACGTGTTGTTTCCCGGCACATGCACAACAGGAACCAACACAGATAGCAATAATGCGAATAATGATCCACCCCGCAGAGAGAAACTTAATAAATCAACTGATGATAAACAACAACACTGAAAGAAAAGCATTACAATTCACAGCTGGTGAATTACGGAGTTATGTCTGTCTAATCGGACACAATAAACAGGATTTAATAGAACTTGACAAAATCCCTCCTGCTGGATAATCATATTAACCAGTGCTATTCATTCACACGTCTTTGTCTTTCTTTTCTATTCCAAGTGTAATCGCCTCCTTTTGAACAGCTACTGCTGAAAAGAACATTCAATTTCAAATTTCACACTATGCAAATTGCGGACCGGCGTATTATGCAACGAATATTAATTCATTGTGAATCTGTGACTCAAAGGGTTGGGCAGGCACACGTTCAGGCGCCTCGACCCAATATTCTCGGTGTGGCCTGATGGATTTGTGGGCGGGTGTTGACAGGGCCGGTCCGGTGCGCTGGGACCCTGTGGAGATGCCAGGCTTAATGCCAGGGACTTACACACATGCAACCATAGGGCAGGGAACACAAAATCACAGGGCATATGCTCTGGCCTGGCAAATCTGGGGTTTAGAGGACTGTTAGGATGCAGTAAAGCTGTTGCTTTTAGTGCTGCTGTATTTTAATCTTGTTAGCGTGAATGGAATTTAAATGGAATTAATGGTGCTTAAACTATTTCTACTTTTAAATGCATACTTTTATTGAGCAAGGATGCATTAAATTGATCAAAAGTGACAGTAAAGACATTTATAATGTTGCAAAAAAAAAAAAAAAATTTAAAATACTTATGATGGAAATAAAAAATATATATATCATGGTTTCCACAAAAATGGAACTGTTTTCAACTCTGATAATAATTCTTGAGCATAAATCAGCATATTAGAATGATTTCTGAAGGATCATGTGACACTGAAGACTGGAGTAATGATGCTGAAAATTCAGCTTTGATCACAGGATATAAATCACATTTTACAATATAGGCTACTCACATAAAAAACATCTATTTTAAATTATAATAATATTTCACTGTTTTTACTGTATTTTTGATCACATTAATGCAGCCTTGATGAGCATTAGAGGCTTCTTTCAAAAACACAGAAAAATCGTAATTATTCCAAACTGAATGAAAATTAAAAAAAAACAGCACATGTGTGAATGTGTGTGTGTGTGTGGTCTCGTGTGGGCTGCTCATTCGATTCTAATCATACCCGACCTACAGAGCTGAAGCCCTACAAGCTTCCCCAGGGGATCATCGGCCTAAAAATAGCCGCTCTGTGGAATGTGAAAATGTTTCTCCACTCCAGTCTCATGGTTTGGCCAAGATATTCCCAACACCTTGTCATATGTTCAGCGGCAGATGGTGTGTGGGATAATTACTGACTAAAAACTGAAGGGTGATCCTCAAAGGAACGATCAAAGGTGATGGCCGTGTGCAGCACGTAAGCGACAAGAAAAAAGATTCAAGGAACAGCAAATCCAGAATATATATGACAGATAAAAATATATAAAAAATGTCAAGAAAGGACATAAAGATGCTTTGCTAAATGAAGCATTACAATTCGTATCTCTCAAACTTAGTGTTTAAGAAAACACTTTAACTATTAACTAACTAAGAAAACTATTTATTTCTTTACTTATTTTCTCATTTACGGTCATGAATGCACTTGCAGTGTTTGTACACATACATGTGTTTTGGAAAGACTTTACAAAGTTTATTGTGTTAGGGGTCAAATTGAACCATCTATTGGTTTCCATGCAATTCACCAAAAAATCAACACTTTGAAAAACAGCAAGATAAAAAAAAAGAAAAACTTCAAATACTAAAATATAAAAATACATGAGAACTTATGCATTGCTCAACTTCTGGAGAATTTGCTGTCAAAAATAAAAATAAAAAAATCTGTGAAAGAATGTTTTTGGTTGATGGGTTTTTACATATAGCCTAACGTACTTATTTGTAGTTATTTACACCTCAGTGTGCAAAGAGTCACTACAAGCAGTCATGCAATTTTTTTTTTTTTTTTTTTTTTTTTGTCTATGCAGCTAATTATGAACATAAATATGTGGGTCAAATGACAGCTAACACAATAGAAATGATACATTTTAGAAACAGAAAATTTCTCACACATTTTATATTTTAGTCTCTGACAAGCTACAATAGGTTTCCTGTTTTTACATGATTCCTCAGTGTTAATTTTTGTCAAATTCATTGAAACCATTGGGGTGTCAATTTGACCCTAACACAAATTATTTTAAGTAAACTCTGACATAACTTGAATTATTCCTAGCAACCGCCTAGCAATATCATAGAAACCACCTTGAAACCATCCAAAACACCATAGAAACCATGTAGCAATGTCCAACCTCCGAGCATTATCCTAGAAAGTAACCATTTTAAACATAATAACAACCACCAACACCCCAGCAACCACTCAAAACACCCCAGCAACCCCCTTACAATGTACAACTGCCTAGAAACACCCTAGCAACCACCCCAAAAACCATAGAAACCACCTAACAATGCCCAACCATCTAGTAACATCCCGGAAACCACCCAAAACATCATCACAACCACCTAGCAACACCCCAGAAACAATTCAAAACACCACAGAAACCCTTAGCAATGTACAACTGCCTAGAAACCCCCCAAAACATCATAACAATAACATATAAACACCCTAGCAACCACCCCAAAAACCCTAGAAACCACCTAGCAATGTCCAACCATCTAGTAACATCCCAGAAACCACCCAAAACATCATCACAACCACCTAGCAACACCCCAGCAACCACTCAAAACACCACATAAACCACCCAACAACGCCCAACCATCTAGTAACATCCCAGAAACCACCCAAAACATCATCACAACCACCTAGCAACACCCCAGCAACCACTCAAAACACCACATAAACCCCCCCCAGCAGTGTACAACCATATGGCAACATCCTAAAAACCACCCAAAACATCATAAAAAGCATTTGGCAACAACCTAGCACTGCCCAACCACTATCAATCAATATCTCAGATACCACTCATATCACCATGGTAACTGCATAGCAACCATTAAGAAATGTCCTAGCAACCACTCAGAACATCCAAGCTTTCTCATGTTGTCTTCTCACAGAAACTCCCAGTAAAATCATGCACAACACAATGGCCTCACGTGACTGTATTCTCCTCCGCTCTAACCTAATATTGCTAAAGCTCCGCAGTTTGTCAGAGCTGAAGCCTGACATCTGTTAGGTATCTGGAGCTCAACGCATCTGCCTTCTGTTTGTCTGTGAGAAATGAACATCACAGCATCTAGCCTTAGGAAACGAGTATACCTGCATCCCTCCTCTGCCATTATCAGCTCACATCATGCAACCATCCTTCATCGTCTCTCTTTATTTGTGTGTGTTTGAAGCGTTTGTGTGTGGTGTGTTTGTCTCATGCATGCATGCGGCTCATGGATCAGAAAGGCTGGGGATATTTTAATAAAATATCAGTGCCACACTTTGCCTCATGTATTATTCATGTGCACTGATACTCTGCACGGCAGAATCGTCCCCTAAGCTCTGACAACACCAGAAACGGGGAAGAAAAAAGATTCACTTCTATATTCAATCATTTTCAGTGTGCATTCGCATGGCAAATCATTCTTGATCAATTAACAGAGAGCACATGTCACTTTACCTTGATTTGCTTTGGATTTATGAATCTGGAGACTGTGTGAAAACTGGTTTCAGGACAGAGCAATAATTAAACACACAGACTTTTATCGCAGAGCTTGCGTTTTAGATTTTTCTCCAGAGATGCAACTTGCTGAAGTTCTGTTGAGTTTATGCATTTTATCGTTGATTTTACAGCAAAAGCAAGCAGAGGAAAAAGTTATTGGGGGTGAGGCTGATCTTTCATAATGGTTTCATGAATTTATATAAATTTTCAGTGTGAATTACGCCCTGAGTTTTTGACATGAAAATCTGAACGCAGCATTGCATGCATGGAGCAGACCTGGGGAAATTCTCTTCAAAACATTTCTTGAATCGGAAGTTGAAATAATTTTGGAAAATTTTAATATTAGAATAGAACTGTTGTTTAGGTAGTAAACTAATTGTGTTTTGATAATGTCTATGATAAGATACTAAACTGTAAAGTGACTGTAAAATCTATGATTTAAAATAGGCTGTATGTTTTGATAAAAACACGTTTTACAGTTTTAAAGTTTTAGAAAATGGTAAACCAAACATTTCAGCTTAATAAAAAGATAATGCATGTATGTTCTGAACAAAAATGGCGGACGGACTGAATGAAAATGCAAATTCACTCTCTGACAGTAGGTGGCGCTTATGGAAAATACAGCGGTTAAGCAGCGCTGCTATTAAACACATCATATGGACGTAAGATGAAGAGAAAATACCATTGAAACTTTTCTGAACACAGTCAGTTTCCTTCATATGGATATGGAAGCTTGTTTCCGCCACTGAATAAAAAACTTAAAACGGTAATTGCGACTTTTTTTCTCGCAATTGCAAGTTACATCTGTAGCTACATTTTTCCTCAGAATTGCGAGTTATAAAGTCAGAATTGCGTAATTTAAAGTCGCAATTGCATGTTATAAAGCCAGAATTGTGAACTGACATAAAGTCGCAATTCTGAGAAATCAGTCAGTCTTTTTTTTCCCTCGAAAAGATATAAACTTGCTAGAAAAAAAGTCAGAATTGCAACTGACTTAATAGTTCGCAATTGCGACATTATACAGTTGTAATCAAAGTTATTCAACGCCCATTACAAATCAGGTTTTTGGGCAAAATTTACACACTTTCAGATGTTTGCAATGAACAAATCAAACAAAACTAATTGAAATAGCTCAACACAACAAATGTTTCAAGTGGTTTCCCCAAATTCAACTGAAAATGCAACTTTCAACTGTGGGAAAAAAAGACAAGTTTATTTTTTTATTTTTTTATTCCGTGGTTCAAACAAGCTTCCATTCCTTCAATTATAGCCTAAAAACTCACACGAATGGCCGATTTCAACGTTAGAACGACAATTTTGTCGAGTGACGAAAGCGACGAGTTTGCAGGAATTAGAGAAGCCAATCCCAGAATGCACTTTGACAAGCTCTGTCGGAAAAAAAGAAAGAAAAAAGATTCAAGATGAGGAGACATTTTTTGGAATATTTTTCAAATTATTATTTTTTTAATTTCATTATTTTCACAATAGCCTATTTGTTTTAGATTTTATGCTTAATTGGACTATTGTTAATGTATGTCAAATTCTGCTTTGTATGAAAAGTGCTATTTGTGAGCGTTCAATTAATTTCAATCACGTTAGGATTCATTTAAGTTAGGATGCTGCCTAAATATAGACAGCTAGTTTTTGGAAAACAAAAGAAATAAAAGTGCAGTGTTGCTCGTGAACTTCCAGGCCCTCAGACTCCATCTCTCTGCTTCACTGCCCCCAGCAGCCACTGGAAATGCTCCTAAAATCACATTTCATTTTCAATTGCGGGATGAACACTGATTCCAAGAGAGCCTTTAGAGGGTTCTCAGAAATTGCACTTGGCCAAATTACAAAGACTGAGCCATCACGCTTTTGATTTGCCTCAGCGGGTCCTTTAGCGGGTGAAATTAGCAAAGCAAATGTGTTTTGTGAATCTATTATTCAAAAGTCTTGAGTTTTTTAATCATGTTTAAAGATATAGTATATCGGTCACTGTCTAATTTTGTGCAGTATTAAAACAAAGCTGATGTGAGCAGAGGAAACATCCTTCTTAAGTGCCTGTGTGTGTTTGTTTGGACTCCTGCACATGAAAGAAAGCGCTCATTGGAAATTCTAATGGGATGTGTGGGCTTTGTAATTAGCACTGGAGCAAGACCGCTCTAATTAAATCAAGACTCAATGACAGGAAGAGCTTGAAACTGCAGCTCATCTCTGCTTTAGAAGGTTGATGTTAGTCTTACCTTCAATATTTTGAACTTGTATACTTGCCTTGTGATATTGTAAGCATCTTTCACAGTCTAAATCACATCACTGACGTCTCCTCTCCCCGAGCACAAGAGATGGTTTGTGGAGATGTTTAAACGCCTCTTTCCTCACACAAGTGGCTCTTTTGGGACAGATGACTGATCGTTTCAATAGAGGCTTTGGCTAGTCCAGGCTCAAAATGGCATAGAGAAGTTTGATGAAGTGTTGCAGCTGGATGCTTTGGATTCATTTTTGTCTTTGCTTCACTTTATCAGAGAGCAACAGTTTCATGGATCTTGTTTAAGCCCTGTTGCGACCGACAGTCATTTCCTTGAGGATGCATGTTAATGGATGCTTGATGAATAGAAAGTGAACTTGAAAACAACACTGCGCTGTAAATCATCATTTGGATCCATGGTGTGTTTTTTATAGTCATGGCAGCAGCGTGTTCATCGGTTTTTCCATATGCACTTGTTGGTGGAAAAATCCCAGACACACAGTGAAGGAAACCAGAACCAGCACAGAGACTCTTTTCACTTGGGCCAATTTTGTGCCTTTTTCCATGTTTAGATGGGAAGATATTTATGGAGTACTTTATGGCATGACATTCTCACATATTCATCCAGATAAAGCTGTTCTGTGGTGTTGTTTACTGACTCCATTATTAAAGATGTGCACGAGTTTGTTGTTCTGAACGTGTCATAAAATAAACCCAATCCCAGGCTTCGACACGCTCCATTAAGGCTCTCAGCAGAAGTTAGTGGGGAATGTGCATTAGCAAACTGACTATGCACGAGACTCCGGGGCCCTTGTTTTACTGTCTATACACACACACACACACACACACATTCAGAAATAGCTGATGCAATACTTCCAAGATACGTGATACAAAGTCTGCTTTATTGGTTTCGTCATAACAGTCTTCATTCTCATACAATCACATTTGGGTTCTGCATATACAAACTTGTTTCAATGGGCTAAAATGATCAACAAGCTTCATTTTTAATGGATTTAATTTGATTTTTGTGACATGCATGTCTGTCCACTGTTGAGGGGGCTTCAAACATTAAAGCTGCTTTGAGGAGAGTTTACTTGCAGGCTCTCCAAAATGGTTTTCACTCCCTAACAAACCAAACACATTGGGGAACAACCTAGTTTTTAAATGCAAAGTGATGTGAAAGTCATGCAAAAATCATGCAGCAACACAACATGAATAAACATGGCTGGTACAAACTGAACAAAATTCTCTCCTCGCCTTTGTTATGCAATTGTCCCACTCCAGAAAAATGTGATTAATTCTGGTTTCTTTTTGTGTCTGCTCTGACCTTGCCCTGACCCCTCACCCTAGAGAATACTTCACCAGTATCTGCCATTGATTGATTGGAAAAAATTGAAATTATTAATTAACAGAAAGCATAACGTTAAATCAGGGGAAACATTAACGATACTACATCATGTAGAAATGGCTGGTCCATTAAAGATTGTATTGGATTTTTATTTTATTAAAATCAGCATAAATTCCCCCAGTATGTGAATGCAAATACTTACAGCTGTATTTTTGTAATAATTAAAGGGAATTACAGTAGCTACTGAGAACTGAGAAAAGAGGGGGGGGGGGGGGGGGGTTATGAAAACAATGCACAATTACTGGTCCTAAAATTAGGACTTTCTTAATGCAAGCTTTAATGTCTTTTGATTTGGGGATGAAAGTCCCTGATGATTTCACGCCATTCACCCTTTTGATGAGCAAATTTGACTGGGAGCGAATGGCAGTTAGTTAATAGTTTAAAAACTGTCCTTGTGCCTCAACTCAGACTTTGTACGTTACGTAATCGGTGGAAAAGTTGAATGAAAAAGGTCAAACAGCTTGTTATAACCTTGCGTCTCAGGAAAAAGCACAAAATGAGCTTTTATCAGCGGGTGGAGCGGATAACACTTCAAAACACAGAGAACACATGCTATCAGGTTTAATGGCGCATCTTTCCGTGAAACGGCAATGGAATGAACTGCGAGTTAATTGCGGGTAATTAAACTATCAACCGGCATCCTATGAACCCAAATAAAACACATGGAAGGTAAATGCAGTTTCAACAGCCTCATTTGAGAGATAGAAAATAGCTGTTACTCAACAGAAAAAGATTCAAGCTCATCCAGGTTTGAACTTCACAATCCCTCTCCAGTCTCAACCCCACCCGACCACATTTTCCCAGCATGGCTCCCAGCCAAAGTTCCCTGGGAAACAGATATGCACCTCAGGGAGATTGAGCTGTTAACCCGGAGCCATCATCCGAAGAGAGAGAGAGAACAAGGGAAGGTAAAACACGATGTTGAAGACTCATGCTACTTGCTCCGAATTATTGAAGATAGAAGTGTTTAAGAATACTTGTATGCAGATATGCACTGATAATTGGTTTTACCGATATTTATTCATCTACTTGATCGGTTCTTCAATGTTAAGTCAATAAACAATCTATGCATCTTTCTCAAAAAGATTTAAAAAAAAAAATACGCATTTACAAGTGTTCATCAGAGTACAAGACAGGACGGGTAAATAATTGAATGCATTACTTGCATACTCAACTTTTTACGTAACATGCAGAATTAAGTTAGACATAGCCCTCCAAAAAAGAAATGAAATGCATTACTGTTTAGATGGCTAAGACATTCAATTATATTCACAATGCATATTTTTATTGTAGTGCATGATCAGATCTATTTAGATATTGCGTCAAAAGCAAAAACTGATTCTACATATATCAGCTATTGTACTTTTTGGTTTTAGTTGTTGGTATCAGTCATAAATAAAGAAAAAACTGAATTGGTCAATCCCTTTCCCTGCCCTCTCGGGTGATTCTGACTCGAGATACTTTGACTGGAACCTTGTTGGACGTGTTTCCGTGCCAGATCTTAGTAGAGTGGGTGGAGAGAAGTGGCTCTCCAGTCTCCTCCAGGCTTGAGACCCGGATTACACTTTCCAAACCCGTTTAAAACACACCCACTCTCATTTAGAAGGATATTGCACTAGAAAATGTTATTTTTCAGTAGCTGAGGCTGTTGAAATGGACAGACGGCAAGAGTTTCTTTCCCTTCCCCACATTTTTAACACTCGTGCACAAACTAATGAAGTTTCCCTTAGAGTAATAAAAATAATAATAATTTACCATGGTAACCACATCATAATTTTTCACCAAAGTTACTATGATTAATGTTATTATTGGGTTTTCTGAAAACATCTTCCATTGCTTTAACGACATTCCATGCATTTTTTTACTTTTACAGCAGTAACAGTAAATGCTTCAACATTGATATTTGTTGATATTTTGGTTGAAACTATGGTTATCATGGTACATTTTTGAAAGGGTTACATATAAAGGTAAAGCACCAAGAGTACCAAACAAACAGGGGCATTCTGGGCATGCACTCAAGCTCCGAGCACTTTCCACATTAAAACAAAAATTATAAATGAAAAACAAGGAAATGACACAAATGTGGGACCTGACTGCAAGTTTATTTTTATATAACACTTTTAAAAACATGTATAAAATTGGTCCGGCTTTGGAAACAAGGCACGCAATGTCTTGATTCACGATCTCAGTGTTTGTATCAAGCATTCCCTATATAAAAACATCCAAATTACGGAGGATAAAATTCCGAGCAGCGAGACAACCATGCAAATAAACTTGTGTGATGCAGACTGAATGCTTTAATAGTAGGTCTCCCTCTCCACCCAACCTATGACAAAGATACAAAATTCAAATTAGTTTAGCAGGACAATTGCATGCATGTAAACGCTAATCTGTATATTGTAAATGCACCAACTTCAATTAACTGAACTGAAAAACATTAGTTCTTTACCAAAACCTAGTGACCTAGGCAGCATTTCAAATCAAACACTGGGCTCAATCAAATATGTTCTTCACTAAGACAATCCCAGAATGCATTGCAACATGAAAAAAAATCCATCTGAGGTGGCAGATGGAGTCAACAGAAATCTTTAAATGATTAAAAATACTAACAAGGTTTTGAAAAACAAGATTTATCTTATTATGCAAATAAAAATGATCTCCGATGTTTTGAGGCATGGTGCGATTAAATATTCTCTTACCTCCTGGGCTGCGTCGAATGATAAGTTTTCGGATTTCATCATAAATAAAGATGAGGAGTGAGTAAGGGAAGGCGCAGAACCACCAGTTTGGTCTGGAGAAGAAAACGTACCAAAATTACAAATCACACCTGTTCTAGACTATAGCTGTTTGATATGCATTACTTTCGCAATACAATTTCTCAATAAACTCTCTCAACAAAATACATTTTCCCCTCAAAATTCATTTAACATTGAGCGTCACCAAACACAAGAGTTTAGTGACTTGCATGAAAAATATTACTAAGTAAATTAATGCAACAAAATTTTACAAATAAAACCGTAAAGCCACTATGGCATAAATGGCTAAATGTGTTGCATAAACTGTCCTGATGCAAAAAAAAAAACATACACTTAATAAAAATATACAACAAATGACCCCAAAATATTGCAAGACTTACTTCAATGGATACATTCTGAGGGCAACATCCATGCCTGGACAGTAGGACAGGAATGCAGCCAGAGCCGTTTCTTCAAACAGTCCAAAGATGAGAATCTTATTCCTGCAAACAACAAAAGTCACTTTATATTTGTTTTGAGCAAATCAAATTAGGACAAATTATTGGCCATCCACTTACTTCATTCCTTGCTGGAAGACTGAGTTTCTTCTGGTCTTGCAGATGATCAAATCAGCCCACTGTACTATTACAATACTGGTGAAGAAGGCTGTGTGGCATGTGAACTCCACAATCTTCCTCTGCTCGTACGTCTAAGATGGCCAAGAACATGAGTTCAGATGGGACTGTGGAAAAACGGAATGATTGGAACATTGGATGATTAAAAACACTCACCCATTGCTGGCCATAACTGTCCTCCAGGTCGTTCATGTATTTGTCGTCCCAATACACTCGAATGCCCAGCAATGACGATGGCAGGAAGCCATTTTCAGCCAAGATGACAAAATATGTGAAGAACCCGGCCAGAGCTTGAATCATTCCTGTGGAGAAAGCAGAAGCAAGGAGATTCAATCATCCAACTTCTTTAAGCAACTGCTTTGCACCAGGGACGCAGAGAAAAGGGACTGCACAAGATGATCGTTTATACTAATAAAATATGAACTCTTACCGATCTGACCGTAGGCTATGCTAATGAGTCTTTCATTTACAAGTTTGTCAGTCTTGGGGTTTCTGGGTTGACGCTTCATGATGTCACTCTCAGCAGCTTCATAGGCCAATGAGATAGCAGGAACCTTGAAGATAAGAGGACAATGGCATTTATGCAAGAACGTGATTTGGCTGACCAATCAAAGAAATAATTACTAGTCAAGTGTGGTGCTTACCATGTCTGTTCCCAGGTCAATGCAGAGAATGGTGACGGTACCCAAAGGAAGAGGGATGTTGGCAATAATGAAGAAGAGGAAGGGGGTGATCTCAGGGATGTTACTGGTCAGGGTGTAGGCAATGGACTTCTTCAAGTTGTCAAAGATCAGACGGCCTAAAGTGGAAGACACGTTTGAGAAATAAGTCTTAAAGTAATCTCTATAATTCCTCAGTCAATTAAGTCCCCAATAACATCATACCTTCTTCTACTCCAGTGACAATTGAGGCAAAGTTGTCGTCCAGAAGGATCATGTCAGCAGCCTGTTTGGAAACATCAGATCCAGCAATACCCATAGCCACACCAATGTCAGCCTTCTTCAGAGCAGGAGAATCATTGACACCATCACCGGTTACGGCTACAATGGCACCCTGTGGACAAACACAAATTAATCTTACACCATGCCAACGACACACCTAAGTTCTTGTCCTAACCAACTACGAATGCAACAAGCCATTTAGTCAATCCTTTGGTTTCTACTGCTGTTGTGTCATGCTGGGTTGCTGCACCAACAGTTAAATCTCACTGATCCAAAATCCTGCTTCTCATAGCTTTATATTAGACTTCAAATATGTTCAGTGTGGGCAGAAGTTACTTGACGCTGGAAACTGGTCAAGTTGTACTAGACAGGTCAAGTATTTACCTCTTATCTTATCAAAACAACCTGGTGAAGTTTTGATTGATCTGAGATCTTAATGGCGACTAACCTGTCTCTGGCAGCCTTCAACGATAATCAGCTTCTGCTGAGGAGAAGTTCTGGCAAACACAATTTCTGTGTGGTACTTCAAGATGTCATCTAATTGCTCAGGGGTCAGATCCTTCAGGTCACCACCATGGATAACACAAGCCTTGGCATCCCTTTAAAGAACATGAAATGAAATGAAAAACTAAATGCAATAAATATCCAGACAAAAACATTCAAATCAAGGAGGAGGAACCCGTTACCTTGGGTTGACCTCATTAATAGGAATGTTCAAGCGAGCAGCAATGTCTTCAACGGTCTCGTTGCCCTCAGAGATAATACCCACTCCCTTGGCAATGGCCTTTGCGGTGATTGGATGATCACCAGTAACCATGATAACCTAGAAGTGCGATTTTGAAAAAAAAAAAAAAAAAAATCAAGATGTTTCTGGTTGTTTCTTCAAGACAACAAGCACTTATTCGCAATGACTATGACGTACCTTGATTCCAGCACTCCTGCACTTTCCTACAGCATCTGGTACAGCAGCACGGGGAGGATCAATCATGGACATAAGGCCAATAAAGCACAGGTTCTCAGTGGGGAAGTTCACCTCTTCTGTATCAAACTGGAAATCCTCAGGAAACTGTTCGTCGGGAAGGTTGAAGTGGCAGAATCCTGTGGAGAATCAACATGTTGAAGGAAAGCGTAGAATGGGCATGCATAGTTTAGAAACGGCATTAAAAAAAAAAAAGCAAAATTACCAAGTACTCTTTCTCCAAGGCCACCAAGTTCCAAGTATGCATTCTGGAAGGCGTCCCTCATCTCATCATCAAGTGGCTGCTCTTTTCCTTGGATCAAAATAGAGGTGCACCTGTCCAGGATCCTCTCAGGAGCACCTTTCATTACCAGCAGGTGATTGGTTTCAATTTTATCGCTATTGATGTTCTTATGGATGGATAGCTAAAAAGGTCCACAGACAGAAAGCGTAAGACATCATAAATTTATCCTAAGACTTGCCCCAAGCAGGAGATGGCTTTACCTGGTATTTGTTGGTAGAGTTGAATGGGATCTCTGCAATCTTGGTGTATTTCTCTCTCATCCCTTTCACCGATCCACAGCAGAGCTCGATACACTTCAGCAGGGCAGATTCGGAGGCGTCACCAGCCACGTCTCTCTGTGAGAGGAAACAGGAAAGCGTGAGAACAAGGAACAGTCTGTCTGTTGCATGTTAAGAAAGACTGCTTTGATGTTCCAGAAAATGCAAGCAATGCAGTTTAATTTGAGGTAACAGTCCAACAAATTAGTCCCATTACAAAACAAGTCAGAATTGGCAGAAATTGGAGGGTGTTTACAGGGAAACACTGTGTTCCAGTCAAAAGCTCAAGGGAGCTCAAGGGGCTAAAACAATCCCTGGAGGCATTGCAGTCAGAACTAAGCACAAGCAGTCAAACGTGGTTAGCAAAAAGTAAACAACTCTCCATTGGCGTCAGTAACATGCAAAACTACTTTGTGAAGATCTGTCAAAAGATTTTACAGTATGACAAAGTATCAACACAGACCTTAAGAATTGCGATACTTTCTTGCTCAGCAAGGAAGACAGCACGGTTGCACAGACCGGCGACACGTGCGAGGGCAGCCCAAGTAGCAGAGCTCCTGTCAAACGAGGTTCCACTCTGGTTCTCTGTTGTGTCTGCTTCATGAATCTGGTTGTCAAACCACATGTGAGCGACGGTCATTCGGTTCTGGGTCAAAGTTCCAGTCTTGTCAGAGCAGATGGTGGAGGTCGAGCCAAGAGTCTCCACAGCTTCCAGATTCTTCACCAGGCAGTTCTTCTTTGCCATTCGTTTGGCAGTCAGAGTTAGACACACCTGGAAATAACAAGAAGGTTAAAGAGTTTTAGATAAATAGATAAAGCGGTTTATCTATATTTGATATTACAAATAATCCAAGTTGTTATTGTTCTGCAACTACACAACTGCAATTATTCTGGCACTTACAGTTACAGTAGCCAAGAGACCCTCTGGCACATTAGCAACAATGATACCAATAAGGAAGATGACAGCTTCCAGCCAAGAGTATCCAAGGATCAGAGAGAGGATAAAGAAGGACACGCCCAGGAAGACAGCTACACCAGTGATGATGTGGATGAAGTGCTCAATCTCAATAGAGATGGGAGTGCGACCAACTTCAAGACCAGAAGCAAGAGTGGCGATACGACCCATGACAGTGCGGTCACCAGTGTTAATGACGACCCCTCTGGCAGTACCTACAAGCAAAACAAATTCCAATGAAAATGGCTACTTTTAACAGACACAAATTTGACTTCCAAAAGGCGTCATGTTTTTGTACCTTCAACACAGTTGGTAGAGAAGAATGCAATGTTCCTGGTCTCAAGTGGGTTTTCATTGGAGAAGTCAGGAGTACGACTCTGGGGCTCAGATTCGCCAGTGAGGGAGGAGTTGTCCACCTGGAAAGGACAAGATTGCTTGTAGAGATGGAATGTGCCAATGGAGAAGACATTTCACCATGATTTAAAATGGTACTTCACTTTGCATCCATGAGCAGAAATGATGCGCAGATCAGCAGGAATTCTGTCACCACCTTTGACTTCCACCAGATCTCCAATCACAACTTCTTCAGCATTGATATTACTCTTCTCACCATCACGGATGACCAAGGCTTGCTACGGACAAAGTGGAAATTCACTTAACACCACTAAAGAAAATAAAAAGATCCTGATAATATGAAAGGATTATTGTCAGTACCTGAGGGACAAGGTTCTTGAAAGAGTCCATAATCTTGGAGCTCTTGGCCTCTTGATAGTATGAGAAACATCCAGTGATCATCACAACAGCAGAGAGCACAATACCCAGATACAACTGCACAGGATAACAGAGGAGGCATTAGGGGTACTGCTAGAACAACAATGTAATCTTAAAAGGCATACCCTTAAGAAACACAAACAGGGTTTTCTCCTTACGTTATCATTGGCAGGTTCCTCCTCGGAGGCTGCCTGGATGCCGTAGGCAAGAAAACAAAGGATGGCTCCAATCCACAGGAGAGTTGAGAATCCTCCAAAGAGCTGCTTGCAGAACTTGACCCATTCTGGGGTTGTTGGAGGTGGAGTCAAAGCATTGGGTCCATCACGTTCCAAGATCTCCTTAGCACGAGCGGATGACAATCCCTGGAGAACGAGATAGGTTAGACAATAAAGATCCAGCCTGAGAGCTTTATGCCATTATTACACTTCAAAACCAGTCAATCTTTAATTTCAAATCCAGTACTGAATCAGATTTACCTTGTTTAAATCAGTGCCATATTTCCTATTGAGTTCATCCAGGGACAGTTTGTGATCATCCTACAACAGTGCAAAAAAAGAACATTTTACCATCTCATCAAAGACTACTGTAATAGTTTTGCCGACAAGTGTTTTGAATCACTAAACAGACTTACCAAGTCCACCTCTTTTTTTAGTTCATCCATGTCTTTATCCTTCTCTTTCTTGCCCTTGGGCTTTGACTTTTTGCCCCCCTGCTCAGAGGTGGCCGCCAGCTCATATTGTTCTCGACCTTCCTGTAGTGGAGCAGGCAAAAGCAAACATTAAATCTCTAACAATAGTATTTTTCTTAAAATGGATGCAACTACTATAATCTGTGAAATCAATTCAGAAATCACAATGTGTGATGCAAGACTGTCATTTTTAACTGATAACATTTATTGATGGGATTGGTTTTTAGGATAGACTTGTAAATGCACAAGAAACTGGTATTATCCAACTTATGTGTGCAAGAGATGCATGTAAAATATTAGCAAGCGGTAACTTAGTGCTGATTGCACAATCCGAATGTGTAGTAATTAACATTTAACTTGAAGGACAATTAACCAAGTGACCTCTACTAGTGTTAAGCAACAGTTCTTATCACAACGGCATTCTGTGAATACAATAGGTGACTCATTGTCTAGGCAAGCACATGAGCCGTTAAATGAACCACTAAAGTATAAAGCACGTGATTGCTAGTTTGCATTTGAACCAAGTTGATTGTCATTTTCAGTCAGCTCAGTAATCAACAGGCTCTTTGTTTGAAAAACGATGTGTCAATTTACTGAATAAATATGCAATTATACGTTTTTCAGTATACTGAAAAGAGAAAGTCCACAGCATGTATGAGCACAAAGACAGTAAAAGATAGTCTAGTTTCAGAAAATATCTAACCTACAATCTAATCTAATCAAACTATCTAACTTTGTGGCATCATAGACAGTCAATTAACATACAACTGACATCTTTGATGACTACGGATCATCTTACAAAAGATATTTATCTCATCATGAAATCTATTTGGTTTTGGTTTTTGGCAGGCCCTGATAGAAATCTGCAAGTACATCGGACTGGATATTTTTTGTACATGAAAGCAACAGCTGATGCAAGTGGCCACAAACAAAGAACTCAACACATGTAGTGCTCAACTGAACATGACAGCTTACTTCAGCGCTCTTTCTCGTCTGCTTATGTCTAGTCATCAGGTTCAATATGCATGTGCACATGTGAGTGGAAAATGTTAAAAGGTTGAAAGAAAGTGAGCCAGAGGGTGAAAGATTAATCAACCATGGCAGAACCAACTCATATATGGTCACATTTGTGAGAGAATATTCTATTTGGATGCTACCATGTTAATATTCTTCCAAATATTTCCTACCTTGCACATAAGCCAAAATCAGTTCGCTCATGCATATCAGTCCTATCATACTGGGACTTTGCCCTGTTGCCATTGGAAACAGAGCCACACCTCTAGACCTGTGAATGGGTTAAGTCACGTGTCAGACCCAACACTCTTTGTTTCAGAAGTGACGAATGAACAGAGGAGGGTGAAAAGAAAACATGGTGTACAAACTCCTCCACACCAGTCACAGGTCAATTAGTGCTAAACTACAGCTTTTCATAAGCTCATTTCAGTTTAGGAGCACGGATAGAAAATTAACAAAAAAGTACAGTAGGGTCCAAGAGTTTGCATTTTAATAACCAACCTGACATTAAAGATTATATTTTTTAGCATTAAAATTATTTTTTTTTTTTATTAAAAAAAACTTTAAACTTCAGAATAAATAGAATATTCTCTCACAAATGTGACCATTTATGGTATTATACATTCATAAACAAAACCTGATGATCATGCATAACTTGAGAGGTTCCAAAGAGCATCTTGATTTTCAATGAATAATGAACATCAAAGGGTCACATGGTCAATGACACTCATTTAACTAGTCGCCTACAAATATTAACATTTTCAAAATTCTAAAAAGTGACAAATTACGGATTTTCAATGTAGTCGGACACTTTTGGAACCCAATGTAGTTTTAAAATGTCAAGATAAACATCTATGCATTCTGGAAAGTTATTTCTTTCTCCATTCGTGGAGGATAAGCAATGCTTTAGAATGGAGTTTAATGCATGTTACTATACTCAGAGTACCAAAAAAGGTAAGGGGGCCATGAGACAGCCTGTCGGGGTCGGCAGCCTCTGTCAGATAGGATTGTCAATGACAAAAGGTCTCACTAACACAGAGTGACCGATGAATGGAAAGAATGTTAAACCCTTGGGAGACGGAATGTCAGTCTTAGCTTATATACACACTCGGGAGAGCGACTACACAGCTGTGGTCAACACCTGATGCTGGTCCTAAAACACACAGTATACTAACATTTATGTATGAAACAATACTTTACCCTAACTTCAAAGTACCGTACAGTATAGTTTAAATACTATGTATATGAATACAGTAACATGGCATACGTTTTTGGTACTACCACACAATGCCATCTACAGTACTTTAAAAGGTTAAATTAGCACATATATATATGTCAGTTCACATTCTTATTTCAATATGACCCACATCGCAAAATAGACTAAATGCTGTTATTTCATTTCAGTCTTTTGTACACAAAGACAACAACCACCCAGTGTCTGCAGAGGCGAGACATCTGCCCCATTGCGGTGGGATTTAATGGGGCTGGGGGCGTAGCTCAATGCACCAAACCCAGATGAAACATGCGGATGGCTGTTTGCTCTCCATCACATGAAGCATCCTGGGACTGAATGCATAATTTACATTTACACTGGTGCTCAGAGCCTCACATTAGGGAGTGGTATTCAGCTCTTATGCAATGCCACTGCATACTGGAATCATATTAGGAGTTAATGACCCCCCCCAGGAAGCAAATCATAAGACTATGACTGAATGTGAAAAGAGAAATGGAAATTTAAGCGTATGTGATATTTTACAGCGATTAATATCCATTCACCTGGATTGCAAGACACACAAAAACGATGCCCCCATTTATTTTAAGTCAAGCATTTGTTGAACCTACTCAGCCTGAGATAAAGATGACAAACAGACGCGATGAGAACTAGTCCACTAACACGAGACAACTTTATCGTGTCAGCTACACCCTCAAATGTGACATGGTTTACTTGGCGTTACTGTACGGTCAGAGACAAAACATGAACCACAACATCACGCCATTACATTTGTACTTCAAATAGTTAAACTACGCGTCGCGTTCATTTAGAGGTTTTTAAACTATCTCGTAGTTTTAAATGTAGCAGTCTGACGAAATAGCTCGTGGTAAAAGGGAGTTACCTGTTCATCTTGTGTAGGAGTTGCATGAATAGTCATATTTTATGGTTAAACGATACATTGAGATTTTCAGTATACGGGTAGTTTAAAACGAGCAATACACGTGCTAGTGTTTTGTTGAAATAAAAATGTGGAGTGTTTTTTAAATACACAGGTCTTTCATCTGGAACGGTTTAAAGGGATATTTAGACTCTTAAGTGGATGTATGTCAAGATTTTGAAACAATGTATCTACACCGAATATTTAAAGTAAGCGCGGCGTTCCATTTCGAGGTTTACGCGGTTAAATTGTTACAATGTATCTCGAGGTTTCGTTAGTCAGAAACACGTTGTCGGCTAGATGTAAAGTAGAGGTAAAAAGCTGAAGATTTTTCTCAGAGCTGCTAAACGTAAGGGTTACACTTAGCTGTTCTCTTATTAGTTCAGCAATATAAAAGTCACGAGACTGACTTTATCTGCTTCGACAAACAGGCCATGCAACATCGCGGCCATATAGGAGGAAGTTTGACTGCTACATTCCTGAAATCTTTGTACTGAACCAAGAAAGTCTTAAAGGGGTACTTGACTCTCTTTTAAAGCCACAGACCTAAAACCTGTTGCTCCATCCGAGAATACAGACTTTTTATATGGATTAGACGGAACCCTCGCGCACATTTCATTCATTTAAACCAACTAATTTGAATATTCGAACTGCGGAAGTCTCGCGCTCTGGGAAGCCATTTGGAACTCTTTACAAAACATTCGAATTACTTTGAAACAACCTGTTTGAACACGGACATTCCAAAACAGCCTTTAAACATTAAACGACAAAACACGTTCACACTTACTCCTCGTCCCATTTTGCTTCTTTTTGGTTAAAAACGACCACCTGAGTTTCCAAAAGAAAAATCCAAGTTTTCTTTAAAAACAACAAATTAAAAGTCCCCAATCCCGTTTCCTTTTTATTCTGGGCTGGTTTTCCTTGGTCACCGCTGGACTTGTCGTTCAACCCGGACACGCATCCAAGCCGCGTTACAGTCTCTGAACATTCAATGCTTATATATACAGTGGGGTTTTTCACTGTGACGTCTGCCCGGATTGTCATGGTAACGCGGAGGAAAGGGGCGTGGTCTGCAGGGGAGGCTAGATCTGGCCTGGGGGATTGTGTCAGACTTTTACCTCTGAACTTTGATCACGTTGAAAAAATGCTCATGAATCTCTTCTCCATATCAGAGTGAAGATACTCTTTTTGTTTTATCTTATCTTTATGAAATGCCGGTAGTATATAAGTACTTATAAGTACCCTTGAAATCTTTTGAAAGTTACTACCCTGTTAGAAAATCCAGTTTGAGATTTTAGCTGTGTTTTACAACATGCTTTCTAGCTGGTCATGTTCAGAAAACCAGCTGGTTTACTGCAGGTCTGAGATGGTCTACCAGCATGTACCAGACCATCTACAATCCTGTTTATCTATGATTTTTCATCTCTTTAATCACTACATGGTTGCATGCAACCCTGGTTAAAATGTGTTTAAAAGTATTAAACTATTTACTATTAACAGTTAAAAAGTATTAAACTACGTACTATTAAACTATTAACATGGCCTTCTACTTGTGGTATGTGCTTAGACAAGCGAACGTGATCATGTTCATGGTGTTAATCAGTCTAAAAATCACAACTTGCTTGGTTTTTCATTGTCTTATAACCTACATACAAGTGCAATTTTGTCAGAAAAATACATTTTGCAAATTAAAAAGCTTGTGTTCACTGTAAATAATATGAATGTTGTTGCATTTACTCATTTATATGGGTTAATATAGTATTAAGATACCATGCACTAATTTGAGCTCAATTTGTCAGGCTATTTTTGATCTTATTTCATGGTCATTATATATGTTTTTCAGGATTATCTTCATTAGAGGGATTATGCTCATTAAACACATGTATAGTGTGTGTGTTGATGATGGAAATTGACCGGTTGAATTGGTGCCTGTTGTAGACTGCATCTTCAAAGTAGGGGAGCTAAAAATATCTTGCATTTTATTTACAAGCTGTGGGCTCTAGCCTATAAATGTGTTGTCATGGAAACTATCATGTCACCCCCTAATTTTAGACTAGAAGTACGCCCTCTAGTGATAGTAGTGAATTCTGATGCGCCTGATCACGTGCTGTGCCTTTGTTTCTTTTCTGAAATGTCAATAAAGCATATTTTAAATTCTTGTTGCTAAGTTAACTTTTGCTTTTTAGATAGATTGTTATTGAGCATTAATGTGTTGAAACTGAGCATTTGCTTCTCTGAGAGAGGAGTTTTAAAATGTGTCAGATTGAGATAAATCACTAGTAGGCCCAATGATGTCATCATCACAAGTGTTTTTAATCATGATGGAATATTGCATCAGTTTCTATTGTTCTTAAATTAAACTGATTATAGTTACTAGAGACTGCCACTACCGTTGGTGTTTTTACACCTGAAGAAGACATACAGTAGTTGAATTAATCAATAAATTGATTAAAGCAGTTTTCCTATCAGGAATGTGATTTTTCTGGTTTTACATTTTATGTCTCTGTGAGGTTCAATATTTGATGGTTGGCTTCAGTGATTTGTACACTCTTAAAAATAAATGTTCTTTATTGGCATCGTTGGTTCCATGAAGAACCTTTAACATCCATGGACTAAAGTTTCTTTATAGTGGAAAAAAGGTCCAAAATGTTTTTTTATGATTAAGGTTCCATAAAGAGCAGTGATCCATAGAACAATAATTTTTGGTTACACAAAGAACCTTTCAGCGATCAGTTCTAAAAAGAACCTTTTTTTTTTTCTAAGTGTGAAGAGCATTTTAAAAATCTAAAGAACCTTTTTAAAAAATGAGAACTTTTTATGGAATGGAAAGATTCCATAGATGTTAATGGTTCTTCATTACTACGGAGCTCCTAAAGGGACATGGTGATTAAAAAAAAAGATTAAAAAAAAGATGGGAAGAGAAATAATAAGTTAATGCTTTTGCGTTCTATCTTTACGTCTTTGCAAGTGAAAGCAAAGTTTCTCGGCAGCGCACAAAAGTTTTTTGCGAGTGAAAGCAAAGTTTCTCGGGGGGAACGCAAAACGGTTTGCGAGAGAACGCAAAAGCATTGACAAATATTTTAGGGGCTCCATAAGAACCTTTATTTTTAAGAGTGTAAGAAAAAATGGATCTTTTAAGAACTGTTGACTGAAAGGTTCTTTGGAACCTTCATTTTTAAGAGTAGAGACACAATGCTCACAGTCAATACTCTTAGGTTACCAAGAACTATAAAAAGAAAATGAGTAGGTGAAATCATGCTATCTTGCACATATAAATCAACACTTCATCTGCATCTTTTCAGATTCATAGAGCACACTGAAGACACAAAACCAAACACAATCTAAGTTCACAGGTTTATTGATTGAAAATGACCAGATTCTGAATCATTTTGAAAATATCAAAACGAATGTCTTCTTGCATGTGTTTGCGACATAAAGTCTTCTTGTTTCAGTAGTATGTTTCTTTTTCCACCCATCCTGAAACAAAACAGCACAGATATTAGAGCCAGTTCATTCTTAATCTCTCAAAGCACTGAAAAACAACAAAACGCTGTTAGGAAAGTTATCAGAAGTCCCATTCAAAATCCAGCGTTAACAGATACTTTAGCTTTAAAATGAAAGCAAACATAGTTGATATCAATGTCGAAGTCTGTTATTACCTCCTGGGCTCCGCCTAAGGATATATCTTCTAGCTTCATCATATACGAAGATGAGCAGCGAGTATGGGAAGGCACAGAACCACCAACATGGTCTAAATCATAAGAACAATGTTAGGTGGTTAATGGTTTTCCAAAGTCTGCTATATGTTATAAAAAATAAAGATTACAATTTGAAAGAAACCTACTTGAGAGGATACATTCTCAAAGCAACGTCCATGCCTGGGCAATAGGACAGGAACGCTGCCAGAGCAGTTTCTTCAAACAGTCCAAAGATAAGGATTTTGTTTCTATGAAAGAAAAGTGGTGAACATCATGGCATGGCCTTTTAAAATAACACTTATTACGCACGTTTACGTCTGGACCCTTTGTTTACACACCTCATTCCCTGCTGTACAATGGAATTCCTTCTGGTTTTACAGATGATTAGATCAGCCCACTGCACAATCACAATACTGGCAAAGAATGCCGTATGGCACGTGAACTCCACAATCTTTCTGCGCTCATACGTCTAGGAATATAAACAGATGAGCAATATTAACATGATTGATAATTCACATTTGCAGACATCCCACCTCTCCCGTAAGGTCCGGGACTCTCCCGCATATTGATATATTGCAAATTATATACAGGATCCCTGAAATCGAGCATGAGAGAGAGAAGCCTTGTTTCAATCTAGTATTACCAAGACAGCAACATAGTGTCGGCCCAGATCCGGGCCACATCTGGTACATGTGGATTCCATGTGTACCAGATGTGGGCCGGATCTGGGCGAAACTATGTTGCGATCTGGGTAAGGTGCGTTTTTGGTGATCCAATCACTATTGGTCAGCCAAGAAATATTACCATTTTCACCTGGTATTATCGGAAATTCGTTTTTGCTTGGTGGGATGTCTGCATTTGTTGTTTAATACAAGTTTTTGATTTATAGAGTTGTGACACCTACCCATTGCTGGCCATAGCTGTCTTCCAGGTCATTGAGATACTTATCATCCCAGTTGACTCGAATTCCTATTAAATCGGAGGGCAGGAATCCGTTCTCGGCAAGAATTACAAAGTAGGCAAAGAACCCTGCAACTGCTTGCATCATACCTAAAAATATGTATGATGACATTAAAATTTAAGTTAGGAGGGTCTGACAATAGATTCAATTAATTGTGTATAACCTGCAATTAAATGCAAATATTTGTTTGTTGTATGTATTTATGTAATACTTAGTATTTATTTTTTAAACTGTAGTGCATTCCATTTTAATTAAGTTATTTAGATTTTCTTTAAAAGACAGTAGGTGGCGCTGTTCATAATTAGCAATTACGAAGTTGCATTGACAATTTTAATGTGCTAAAGATATAGCCACCCTTCCTGGTTGTGCGTCATGAAGCCGTGGTTTACAGTGAATATAGAACAGCTAAGCTTCACTCCACGTCATACCTAACAACAACGCCATAAATTCACTGTAAACCACTGCTTCTTGAGGCTTATTGCGTTAGGGTATGTTCACACGTGTAGTTTGGTTCGCTTGGTTTGTTTGGTCCGGACCAAAAAAACATTTAGTCCTGGTGTGCCTAGCGTTCACATTGGCATTTTAACGTTGAACCTAAAGATACCGAACCTAAAGGCATAGGGATGTCGTATATTTCAAGACGGAACTTACCGAACATCCAAAACAATGCTGTGTGCTGGGCTAAATGTGCTCGTTGTATGTGCGTAGTCAATTGATGGTATTTTGACCAGCTGAGAACTCGCAAAGAGCTTATAAAATGTGTAAAGGCATCAAAACAGCGGCAGGAATCCCTCCGTCACACACACAAATGAAGATCTGCTGCGATGAGACGCGGTTCTAATGCCTGTACTGAACTGCGATGGGCAACATCACGAATATGACGAGAAAAAACAGGTATCCTTGAGGATTCTGTCCTTGTTAGGGTCCTTGTGACATTCAAACCGTGTTGTGTTCATATTTCAGTCGAACCACACCAGAGTTCGTTTGGAAGTGGAGCGAGACCCATCTTTTCAGCGGTCTCGGTCCTCTTGTTTGGTGCGCACCATGGTTCGTTCACACTTATTCAAATGAACAGCACTAACACAGCAATCGCACCAGGGTTTGTTTTAATCGAACCAAACATGCAAAGTGTGAACACACCCTTAATAAGTAACAAAGACTGCTGCAATGCATTAGTACCATCAAAGGTGTTTTTTGCTTTTTGGTGATATTTTGTATGTTGAGCATCCATGCTAATTCTTTTAAATGCTATGGTTAGAGTAAATTAGTTAACACTATTTAAGAACAATAAAGTTATTGTTTAAAACCAGGTCAATTAATGAACATAGAGCTAACAGGTATAAACATCTGATTAGAATAACCATGCTCTTACCGATTTGACCGTAGGCCATACTGATTAGCCTCTCATTCACCAGTTTATCTGTTTGAGCGTTTCTGGGTTGTCTCTTCATGATGTCACTTTCAGCAGTTTCGTAGGCCAATGAGATAGCAGGAACCTGTGGAAACATTAAAGAACGAATCAAATGCAATGCAAGTGCAATGACAATTACAAGGTTTCATTCTGTGCATCCATGCATTGCCAAGATAAGGCCACATTTTCTAGTTGGGACGCTATTCATTGGCATCACCATGCGATTATCTGAGAAAAAGCTGGGGAAGATCTGTAAGTTGGTTTCTTTTAAAGATGGTGGAAACCATGATCCAATGAATCAGATGTAGAATAGAATGACATGGTTCTAAGTTATTAGCAAAAATGTGTGTCAAACGTTGAGCTGTTGGTTAAGTTAAATTAACATGGTTAAGTCTCTTCGATCAACTGAGCCCACAATGCTTTTGAGAAATGCAGCCCAGATTGTTTATAGTGATGAACAGGAAAATAACGATCAATGATGCAAAGAGAATTCAATTCTGCTGTAAAGTAGCTCTAGACAATAGTATCATTGTTCAGCAGAAGTCAGTTAAGTGTTGATTCAGTTCAGTTCAATATCTGTAAAGTTCATCAATTAAGAAATTAGTTCAGTTCGACTGCAGAAAACAGTCATGTCATCATCCAGTTCAGGTCAACTCTCATCCAAATGATCAATCAGTGCACCAAATTTCAATTTCAATTTCAGTTTCAATTTCAATTTCAACCCAAAGAAGAAGAGAAAAACTAATCTATACAAAAGTTGTATATGCACCTTCAATGCTTGACACCCCTGATTCTCATGGACAATATTCTACACACACAAAAAAATGTGTCCTTTCACCTACCATGTCTGTTCCCAGGTCAATGCAGAGAATGGTGACTGTGCCCAAAGGTAGAGGAATATTAGCAATGATGAACAGGAGGAAAGGCGAGATTTCAGGGATGTTACTGGTCAGGGTGTAGGCAATGGACTTCTTCAAGTTGTCAAAGATCAAACGTCCTAAAATTGAAGACACATTTTAGAAATAAGTCTTAAAGAAACCTTAATAATTCCTCAGTCAATTAAGTTTCCGATAACATGTCATACCTTCTTCTACTCCAGTGACAATTGAGGCAAAGTTGTCGTCCAGAAGGATCATGTCAGCAGCCTGTTTGGAAACATCAGATCCAGCAATACCCATAGCCACACCAATGTCAGCCTTCTTCAGAGCAGGAGAATCATTGACGCCATCACCGGTTACGGCAACAATGGCACCCTGATAAGAGCAAAAATATCCATTTAAATGGTCCCTGTTGGGTAAAATCATCTAGCATCAACTAGGATTGGATAGATAACGGTACCTGTCGCTGAAAACCTTCCACAATGATCAGCTTTTGTTGAGGAGAAGTTCTGGCGAACACAATTTCTGTATGATGTTTCAGGATATCATCCAACTCATCTTCACTCATATTCTTCAGTTCTCCACCATGGACCACACAGGCCTTAGCATCTCTAGAGGCACACTTTGTATTAGCAGACATCTAGAGCAAAACGTGTTGTCCATAAAGTTTTTGTTTGAGATGGCGTGTTTACCTTGGATTAACCTCTCCAACAGGGATATTCAAACGAGCAGCAATGTCTTCCACAGTCTCGTTGCCTTCAGAGATGATACCAACACCCTTTGCAATAGCTTTAGCTGTAATTGGATGGTCACCAGTAACCATGATAACCTGTAATAGAAGATTCTGAATTAACATTTGATTAACTGAATGTCATTGCAGCAAGAGCGCAAAGGTGCAACATATTCAAACTGTGGATCTTGAATCAAGAACAACATCTTGATTCAAGACCCTTTACAATAGCCTTAGCTGTAATTGGATGGTCACAAGTAACCTGCGATAGAAAATATAATGCTTGATCATCTGATTAATTTACTTTAATACAGGTACAGTATAATCAAGCCATCAGTCTTGAATCAAGGTGAAGCAACACCTTGATTCCAGCACTCCTGCACTTGCCCACAGCATCTGGTACAGCAGCACGAGGAGGATCGATCATGGATATAAGGCCAACAAAACACAGGTTCTCAGTGGGGAAGTTCACTTCATCAGCATCAAATGCAAAACCCTCAGGAAACTGGTCATCAGGGAGGCAAAAGTGGCAGAAACCTTTGAGAAAGAACACAATCACTAGTGTGCATAGTCATCGTTTTTTATGGCACATGGAACTTCATAAGGTGGCTTTACCCAGCACTCTTTCTCCAAGACCTCCGAGTTCTACATAAGCATTTTGGAATGAATCTTTCATTTCATCATCCAAAGCCTGCTCTTTTCCTTGAATCAAAATGGAGGAGCATCGATCCAAGATTCTCTCAGGCGCTCCCTTCATTACCATCAGGTGCTTAGACTCTGAGGAATTGAGATTCTTGTGGATTGAGAGCTGGAAAAAAAGCAGATTAGGTGTTGTTATGGCGACCAGCCAAATCTGCAAATCTCCAAAGAATACATTAACAAAAAATACCTGGTATTTGTTGGTGGAGTTGAAAGGGATTTCAGCAATCTTTGTGTACTTCTCTCTCATTTCAGTGACTGAACCACAGCACAGCTCAATACACTTCAACAAGGCAGACTCAGAGGCATCACCAGCAGTTTCTCGCTGCAAAAGATTGATTAAGTTATTTTACTAACAGAGTCTTTACAAACATATATTTACTGCTGGACCTCTAAAAGTCTCTCTAATGGTAAAACATCTAGATATTTCCCTAAATATCCTAAAGTTAGAAATATTGAGAAACTCAAACACACCTTAAGAATTGGGAGATGGCTCTGATCAGCAAGGAAGACGGCACGATTGCACAAGCCAGCGACACGTGCAAGAGCAGACCAAGTAGCAGAGCTTTTGTCAAACGAGGTTCCACTCTGGTTCTCTGTGGTGTCTGCTTCATGAATCTGGTTGTCAAACCACATGTGAGCGACGGTCATTCGGTTCTGGGTCAAAGTTCCAGTCTTGTCAGAGCAGATGGTGGAGGTCGAGCCAAGAGTCTCCACGGCTTCCAGATTCTTCACCAGGCAGTTCTTCTTTGCCATTCGTTTGGCAGTCAGAGTTAGACACACCTATATGAAGTTACAAATTCAGCAATCATTTTTGGCTCAAGTGTTCTAGAAAAGAATTTGAAAAGTTGATAAAGTTGACTAAACAAGAAGCATAACGAAAGAAGCACCCTGACTTACAGTTACAGTGGCAAGGAGACCTTCAGGTACATTAGCGACAATGATTCCAATCAGGAAGATGACAGCTTCCAACCAACCATATCCAAGAATCAGAGAAAGAATGAAGAAGGACACGCCCAGGAACACAGCTACACCAGTGATTATGTGGATGAAGTGCTCGATCTCTTTAGCAATAGGTGTTTTTCCACCATCCAGGCTGGAGGCAAGAGTGGCAATACGACCCATGACGGTGCGGTCACCGGTGTTGATGACAATCCCTCTGGCAGTACCTATTGAATATTGTAACTTTTAATTACATAATTAGGGGTTCAAGCGCAGGGCTGAAACCCAATTGTATTTTTAGAATTTCCAAGGATCAGTATTCTCCCATAAAAGTAATCGGGTAGACCAAACCATAAGTTTTACAGACTTGAAACTTTGAGGGATAGTACTTACCCCATCTACAACGTCACCAAAGCTTGCCCCAATCAGCCTGATCAAAAGTACGGATTGGCTCATTACTCCTAAACATTTTGTTTCAGGCTCAAGTGTCTTATATCGTTGTAATCCTTGATCCTCAAATCCAGATTCGATTGACACCATGGCGAAATTTTCGGGTATTTTGGATTTTTAGAAAAACCTACTTTTGTGAAGTAGTCCTAGGTTTTACTCCCAATCGGAACCAAACCAGTGTATGAAGATTCTCTGGAGTCTGATTGTAAGTAATTTAAAAAAAAATTGAAATTTTGATTCACGTCCATGGCTAAAACGGCTATCCCTCTTGTGGATCCCTACTTTTACTAAAACGGCTCAGTCTGTGGTCATGTGAAAAAGGATGTAGCGACTGGCCACTTTGTGGCACTATAAAACAAAATAAAAACACAAAAATGACAGTAGCTACACAACTATCAGAACAATTGAAAACTGGCATGCGGTGTCTTTGTCCAAGGTGCCGCAGTTGTCTACGAGGACATTCGCGCATCTCAAAAACATGGCCACCGTCGGCCAATGATGTTTGAGCATCTGTCAGACAAGGTTAATGTTTTGTCCTTGTCTGTTAATGTTTTGGTTCCGATCGGAACGAAACTCGCTGGGCCTGTCTGACTCACGGCCCAAGAGGCCTGTGAGAAATGTGAAAGAAATCAGCCATCAGAGGGGATTGAGGGCGCCTCTGGATTGTATATCACGCCATTTTTACACATGCCCACGACATTCATACCACATGGTAGAACTGGTAGAACAACTTTCCCTCAAGAACAACCACTGTCAATCGGATTGTTCGTTAAATATTGGAGATTATTTCAATAACCTACTTTCGCGAACTAGTCCTAGGTTTTTGGCTCAATCTCGATAACTGTTAAAAAGCTTTAAAAACATATATTTCCTTAGTAAATTCCCTGTTTTGGCTTTAAATGGTATTTTCCATCTATGAAAAATAAAACATAATACCTTTATATGCATGTGCTTAAAGGCCTTAAAGCACTTGAACCCCCTTAATTGCTGCTTGCAGCTAGCCTATATATTTCTGTCATTGTTTTTGTTATCCAACAAACTTTAGCTGTCTTATCATTGTACCTTCAACGCAGTTGGTAGAGAAGAATGCAATGTTTCTGGTTTCCAGGGGATTTTCATTGGAGAAGTCAGGAGCACGAGTCTGGGGTTCAGATTCACCAGTGAGTGAAGAGTTGTCCACCTGCACAGAAGGAAGGAAGATTTCCATGAATATCCATGTTGGTCCAGGCTTGTTTATGCTGGTTAGTACTGGTTTGGTGTTGGTCTAGCTCAGGGGTGTCCAATGCTGTTTTACCTCTGTAAAACATTGGCCCACCAGGAGCAGGTTTGGACACCCCTGGTCTAGCTGGTAGACCAGCATAGACAACCTGTTCACCAACAAAACCTTGGTTGACTTGCATAGTAACTAGGGATGCACAATATATCAGCCACCATATCGGTATCCGCCGATATATGTTATCGTTATCGGCCCAATAAGAAAATTTGGCTGATATATCAAAGCCGATAAACAATGGATTATTTCCTTTAGCTGAGATACTTCAGATCCGCACTGTTCGCCATGATGGTTTAATTTGAACTGCTTGAAATATGATTGGAATCACTTCAAAGAAGTGAAAATACATTTCTGTGCACCGCAAGTCTGTCATATAGACTACATAAAATTATAATAAGAACATTATAATTGTGTGCTTGGGACATGGCTTTTAATGGTGAGACTTCAGGCTCTAAAAAACTATATAAAAATTTGGATTTAGATTTATCTGCCAATATATCAATTATATATTCAAATATAAATAATTATCGGTATCGGACAAAGTTTTTATATCCGTGCATCCCTACTAGCAACCAGTTAGACAAAAAAAAAATTGTTCTGGTTACGCTACTTAAGAAGTCTGGTTGCTGGCGACCAGCATTCTGGCGTCCAGCATTCAAAACACAACATATCTATGCCAGTCTTTTCAACAGTATAGGAGTATGTTACTTTTGCCATTCTAATGAGCTTTAGGTCTTACCTTGCATCCATGTGCAGAGATGATACGAAGATCAGCTGGGATTCGGTCTCCACCTTTGACCTCCACAAGATCTCCAGCGACTACCTCCTCAGCATTGATGTTCTTTTTCTCTCCATCACGCACAACCAGGGCTTGCTACAAAACCAGAATGTATTAAAACGACTAGTTTTTTTGTGAGAGCTAAAATGGCTATCAGAATAATTTTTGAATTCCAGTACCTGAGGAACAAGGTTCTTAAAAGATTCCATGATCTTAGAGCTCTTGGCTTCTTGGTAGTATGAGAAGCATCCCGTGATTATGACAACACCAGCAAGCACAATCCCCAGGTAAAGCTGCAAAAATTATTCAATACAAACAAATAAGTGATGTTTGTTGAGATATTAACTATTTATGCATAATTAAGAGAAGACCATTTTTGCTCCATAGTACATTGTCATTAGCGGGTTCGTCTTCGGAGGCAGCCTGGATTCCATATGCCAGGAAACAAAGGATCGCACCAATCCACAGCAGCGTTGAGAACCCACCAAAGAGCTGTTTGCAGAACTTGACCCATTCTGGAGTCGTAGGAGGTGGGGTCAGTGCATTCGGCCCATCCCGAGCTAAGATCTCCTTTGCACGGGAAGAAGACAAGCCCTGCCAAAAATGATTTAAAAAAAAAACGAGTCAATGAGTTGTCGCAGGGTACGCAAGCTCAAAACAGAAGCTGTGGATTTTATAAAAAAAAAAAAAAACATAAATATGAGACTCCAGGTAGATATTTTGTAATAACTGAAAGGGGCATGCTGTCCTTGAGGCGTTGGAGTGAAGTGAAGGTCAAGGTAGGGCAGAGGGTTTGGTCCAGGTAGGGGCGTAGCTAACAGTCGGACACCACCCACTGCCCTATGTCCGGGTTTGCTTAGGACAGCTCGAATAATATTAGGCACATAGGTTTCAGATCCATAGTTACATAAGTTGCAAGTGCTTGAATTAGAAGTTTTCCATTACAATGTATAATCTTCTGTTTCCAATACATATGATCTACTGTTTCCAATACATAACTACTGTTTTGCCTTGAACATGTCTTCTGTGATCTGGTTAACATCTTAGACAGGCGTCATATATATATAAATATATATAAAAAAATATAAAAAATGTTTGAGTAAAAGCGCTTTGATTTGACAGAAAAGAGCTTAATATTACATCATTTCAATGATTTATTTATTCAGGTTACTAGCTGTTCTTTTTAAAGGTAGATGATAACAGTAATCATTTATGCTCATCTGATCAGATAAAAGATGCATTTTAATTATTTTAGATGCAATACGTTTTCTCAAAAGTGTCACTAAACTCACCCTGGTCAGATCAGTGCCGTATTTGCGGTGAAGCTCGTCCAGCGTCAACTTGTGGTCGTCCTGTGGAAATGAAAAGAGCCTTGAAATCTCAGTTCCCCACATTATGATTAAATGGAGTGTTAAAAGTATGTGAATGCAATGTGTATTTTCTAAATGCACTTTTATACACACCAGATCCACTTCTTTTTTAAGATCGTCCATGTCCTTCTGCTTTTTTTTCCCCTTTTTTGGCATTTTGGCTCCATCCTCTGAAGTTGCCGCCAATTTGTACTTGTCATTCCCCGTCTATCAAGAATAACAATACTTTGCATAAGCAATAAACACATTACTGATTTAAAAAAAGCAGAGCATGAGATAAAATAAAAAAAAAACACAACAAATGGAGCAACAAGAGCAGGAAAGCAAACTGGCAAGTATAATAAAAAAATTGTCCACTCACGCCAAGCCCCATTTTCCTCGTTTATTCCAAATCAAAATCTAAAGCTTATGGATTTTAAATGTCGTCGTTCTCCTGATAGCCTCTCCGGAGACAAAAAGCTCCTGTGTGTCCTAGCCAGGTTCACAAAATTTATACCCCGCCAACTCACCTGTTTCAGGGAGGAGTTTTGAGGAGATTAGGGAGGAGTTTGGCTGCTGTCATCGAGCTTTAACATTTATTCAACCTTCATCCAAACAGGTAGGTCATGTCATTGACACCAAGATGAGGAACTATAATAATCTTATTACTAGACCTGTGGTAGTTTACACAACAATTTACTAGTATTTAAAAAACCTTCACTATGCACTGATTTGTCTTCAACATGAATCATTTATTTGCCGATGATCACGCACCAGCTTATTTATGACCTTTGGCCACTGCTCCATTTCCAAGGTAAGTGATGAATGACTGAGTAAACTGTGTCCGTTGGCATTCAACACCCAGTAATAAATCTGATAGATCAAACTACGTTTGCACACGGCCACAAACGTATCTCAAGAATTCTGAATGTGAGTTTAGCATAGGCTTTGTCTGTGTTTTGTAAACTGCTCCCTATCTTTTCTCTGTCAACAGTGGATTAAGTTGAGTCCATATTTATGCTTTTCAACAGCTTAGCACCACTTATATGTCGGTGAGCATGGTTTGCACATTTCCTTTTGAGTTTGCATCCATTTGTTTGGTAAATAGTCCAGGAAAACCAGGAGCAGCTGGAGCCTGTTAATGACAGCATGCTTTAGGAAGAAGGGGATGAAGTGTGCAGATATTCAAGGTGAAAACAGGGTTGTGGGAAAGTCAACAGTGACGATCAGCCTTTCTGACAGTCGCAGAAAAGAGTGGTTACATTTTAATATCTTTTTCCTTATAGGTCTGGCACTCATTAACTTGATTGGATCATGAAATGGGGCTTTAAAATAGATACCTAACCTGTTTTAAAGAAGCAGTTCCAGTCTCTGAAAGGAAACATTATATACTAAAGTAGGCGGTCTGTGACTTAGCAGAGCTGAATAATCGAGAATATACAGTGTTAACTAGTGCACTAGTCTTTGAAAACAGCCATGCCTGGATCAAATCAGGTAACAGCTAATAATATACCCGTAAACAGCGAAAACTATTATTTAGCGATCCGGTTCCAGTGCTTCATCCCATGATTGGTGTGTCTGACACAGGGATTATTGACTAAAAGAAAGGATGATGTGTTGATGATGAAGTGGCTCATTCTGTGAAGGGGGAAGGGCTCGTACTGTATCTCTCTGGCACACGTGATCACAGCACTCGCTCTATGGTCACAAATGCAAACGAACCTCGTTGCTCAAAGGCCATCTAATGCTGTAGTGTCTGGCCCATACAAACATATAATGTGATGTAACAGTAAATTAATTACTTTACAAATGAAAGGTGCTTCATGTTATTTGATTATTATGGATTTTGAGAGATTCAAACCATAATATCGTATAATATAATACAATGCTCAACCCAAAAAAACAAAAACAAAAAACACACACATCATGGTCATTATTTCAGGATGACAAAGCTGTCAATTTCCATCAACAGGTGGAGAGTGCAACACACACACACACACACACACACACACACACATTATGTTTTCGTGTTTAATTAATGGGGACTTTCCATAGACGTAATGGTTTTTATACTGTACAAACTGTATATTCTCTCCTCTTACACTAACCCGACCCCTCATAGAAAACTTTCTGCATTTTTACATTTCCAAAAAACATCACTTAGTTTTCCTCACCAGATAAAAAAATGGATTTTGGATATTGCCATCTTTGTGGAGACATTTTGTCCTCATAATGTAGGGTTTACCTGAACCACACACACACACACACACGTGTGTCACCCCAAATAGAGAGTATTCCAGTCTCTCTGCCACTTCTTTATTTTCACAATGTGAATGTCAGCGTTGTAAGTGCACTCTTCTGCTCATCAATGTGCAATAAGCAGTGTGGAGTGTCTCTCTCAGGCACGCAGCTGTGAGTGTGGAGGGAAATGTCAGACACTGAGAGAGAGAGAGAGAACGAGAGAGAATAGTAAACATGACAACTGTGAAAGAAGGCAGTGTCTCTGGTTCGCACGGCTCTCTGTGAAGAACACTGCAGAAAGCAGTATGTCACTTCTAGTATGTCCCCACAATTCAGCGGCTTTATAAAAAGAGACCAACCTTAGGTCTGTGTTCCACAGCATTCATGAACCATTTAAAGGGATAGTTCACCCAAAAATAAAAATTCTGTCATCATTTACTCACTATGGAAGTCAATGGGGCCCATCAGCTGTTTGGTTACCCATATTCTTCAAAATGTCTTCGTTTGTGTTCAACACAAGAAAGAAATTCATATGCATGGAGGCTTGGCGTGCAAAAATGAATGAGGTTCATTCTCGTGTTACGCATCACGTTTGAGCTTCAGCAAGAACCAATGAGGTTCATTCTCGTGTTACGCATCACGTTTGAGCTTCTGCAAGAACCAATGAGGTTCATTCTCGTGTTACGCATCACGTTTGAGCTTCAGCAAGAACCAATGAGGTTCATTCTCGTGTTACGCATCACGTTTGAGCTTCAGCAAGAACCAATGAGGTTCATTCTCGTGTTACGCATCACGTTTGAGCTTCAGCAAGAACCAATGAGGTTCATTCTCGTGTTACGCAGCACGTTTGAGCTTCTGCAAGAACCAATGAGGTTCATTCTCGTGTTACGCAGCACGTTTGAGCTTCTGCAAGAACCAATGAGGTTCATTCTCATGTTACGCAGCAAGTTTGAGCTTCTGCAAGAACCAATGAGGTTCATTCTCGTGTTACGCAGCAAGTTTGAGCTTCTGCAAGAACCAATGAGGTTCATTCTCGTGTTACGCAGCACGTTTGAGCTTCTGCAAGAACCAATGAGGTTCATTCTCGTGTGACGCATCACATTTGAGCTTCAGCAAGAACCAATGAGGTTCATTCTGGTGTTACGCATCACGTTTGAGCTTCTGCAAGAACCAATGAGGTTCATTCTGGTGTTACGAAAGCTCTCAGATTTCATCAAACAGATCTTCATTTGTGTTCCAAAAATGAACGAAAGTCTTACGGGTTTGGAACGACATGAGTAATTAATGACAGAATTTTCTTTTTTTGGGTGAACTAACCCTTTAACTGCTGGTTAGATTAGCAGTGTTCAGCAACCGTAAACAACTAAACTCTGCTTTCTGCCTAACAAACACCCTTTAATAACAAGTTTAGTCTCATGAATGATTTGTTTGGGTCACACTCAACCGGCTGACACATTTTTTTCTATTGCACGATGAGCACTGGTGACAGAATTGTGGTTTTTGGGGTAAGCTGCTCCTTTAAAAGGACCATTCTAAGGCACCAGTAATCACACTCTGAGAAACTCAGCACATGATGTCCTTTCACTGCGCTCCGTCCCCGGAGACCCGGATCACTCAGCTCGCTCACATATAAGGGATATTGTGTGAGCGAGGCTTGTCGCATGTGAGAGAGCATTGTTCCCTCTCAGAGACCGTAGCTTTACCTAAGATTTGTGTCTCCAGGGTTCAGGTTACCAGACATCACCCCCCCCGCCCTAACTCTATCTGCCCACTTTGTTCCTGAACAGAATTTTCCACTCGTCTTTTCCAGGAAAGACACCTACATTCATCCGCTGCACTTCTCATCCTCTCATTATACACACGCCTAAAGCAAGAAATAGACACTAATTGTGAGGGATTGAGCGCTGCGAGTGTAAACACAGAAGAGGAGAGAGTAATTTATCCTTAGAAAATCCTCCAGAAGAGTCAAACAAATTATTTTTAGTGATGAAGATAGATAGTATTTTATCTGGTTCATTGTTGCATACACTTGCATGAAACATATGTTGCACAAGGCTAAATTACACATGGCCTCTTGCTGCAAACAAACATCTTTTCAGTAATTATATCCTTTAAGCAAAACAGTTAAAATGCCTTGTGTTGTGACTGTGTGTCAAAAATAAGCTCAAAACGTTAACCAGATTCTACAAAAGTTTGAGAAGTTTGGGAAAGAAATTAATACTTTTATTCAGCAAGGATGCATTAAATTGATCAAAGGTGTCAGTAAACATATTTAAAATGTTACAAAATTGCAAATCAGCATATTAGAATGATTTTTGAAAGATCACGTGACATGAAGTAATGGCTGCACAGTTATTTTAAATTTGATTATTATTCCACTGTTTTTACTCTATTTTTGATCAAATATAAGCAGCCTTGGTGAGCAGGAGAGATTTCTTTCAATTCAATTGAAAGAATTTCAATCTCATTTTAAAGTCTCCCTGTAGTCAACAATTTTATCCCTTAAAACTCATCTTTGATCACCAAAATGACATATTTAAATGTTTTTTCCTTGAATAAAATTATTCATTATTATCAATGTAACTTGACACCTTTGCCTCATTTAGTATGCGCGGTTCTATGAATATGCAAATGAGCCCCGCCTCCACTCACTCACTCACTCAGCTCAGAGATCCACTGGTTGACGATCACACGTTGATCTGATTGGTTACAAGGTAGTTTGTGACGTCAGAAACACCAGCGATTTCAAAGCGTGTTTCTGAGACTGTCTTTGGTTCACTGCAGTTTTAAGGAGGAAATACTCAGCAATGGTGTCGACTTATGAATCTACACATGCTTTGTCTTAAAGCACATTAAAAACACCACATAGACACATAAACAACATCGAAAACTAGATTTTCACCACAGGGGGACTTTAAAGGAACACTCCACTGTTTTTGGAAATAGGGCTTATTCACCTTCTTTCCTACATTTAGATAGGTGGGCAAATGCATTTTTGTTTTGTCTAGTGCATGCATTGTTTTAGTTTGACAGGGTCGGCGCTATCTTAGCTTAGCATAATGAATGTAATCCTTTGTTGCCAGCTAGCATGTCCTGAGTAAAAGTGATATAAAAAATAAAAAAAACACCTAATTACTTCTTGTGGCCTGCGTATTCACAACGAGTACAAATAGCGATGCAGATTAACACTAGGCGATTTCCTATGCAGATATTGACATGGGACTATATTAGGGGAAGCACAGGCGAAGCACTGCTACTAGGGCTCAGAGATATCATGCCCAAGTAGCAGTGCTTCGCCTGTGCTTCCCCCTAATATAGTCCTTAATATATAAGTCAATATCTGCCTAGGAAATCACCTAGTGTTAACTATTTGTACTCGTTGTGAATACGCAGGCCACAAGAAGTAATTAGGTGTTTTTTTTAATTTTTTATATCACTTTTACTCAGGACATGCTAGCTGGCAACAAAGGATTCCATTCATTATGCTAAGCTAAGCTAGCGCTGACCCTGTCAAACTAAAACAATGCATGCACTGAGACAAAAATGCATTTGCCCACCTATCTAAATGTAGGAAAGAAGGTGAATAAGCCCTATTTCAAAAAACGGTGGAGTGTTCCTTTAACGGTAGTGTAACATTACGGGAAAAAAACAGTCCCAAAGTTACTTTCTTAAAATCAAAATAACAATTAAAAAACCACAAGGAAAAGAAAATGCATGTGCAAAAAAAAAGCAAGCTGCATGAATCAACTTACATAAGACATAAAACTAAAATGTCTGTTAATATGTTACCATTTCCATTAGTTATTATCTGTCATTAAACTTTTAAATATCTGTACTCTGTACTGCTAATTTATTTGCATGACACCCATTACGCTTTGCCCATGAACCTTGAACAGTTCTGCCCTCGAGACGTCTTTGCTTACCTATAAACAGCAGGAGAAAGCAGAGACGTAGAAAAGAGTAACACGAACGTCTGAACGCAGGATGGACAGTGAAAGTAAAGATCTCGCAGGTTGACACAACAAACACTATATGTCACACGGGGTCATGCAAAAGCACTCTACCGAAACTCTTTGTGAAACATTGTCCCATAAGGGCTTGACAAAGTTCTCTGGTGAAATTGTTTTAGCCCTGATATAGCGATTAACATGAAGTTTTATTTCGATGGCCCTCTACTAACTATAAGTAACTTTGCAACTACATGTCAACTATTAGTCATTAGAGTATTAGACTTTCTGCTTAATATCTGCTAACTCTTTATTTTGATGCTCCTCAATACTATGCAACTATATATTGTATTTACCCTAACCCTTACTTAACAGTCTACTAATACTCTAATGACTGCTAGTTGCAAAGTTACTTATATAATGTCTAAAGTGGACCATAAAATTAAAGTGTAACCCTATAAGCAGTTATTAGCATTAGGCCTACAAGCACCATTAATGATTGATCTCATCCAGAACTTCTGGACTTGTCTAAGTCTTCCACACAGCAAACCCTCATATATTGGTTTGGATATGTGTTTGACACCTGGCTGAAGAACACAATGATCATAAACATGTTCATCAGTTCACACGGGAATGAGGACATCAGACTCCCTGCGGTTTGGTCTACAGGAACACAAATTAGAGGTCATGTAGAGGTGTTAACAATGAATATATATGTATATATATGTGTGTGTGTGTGTGTGTGTGTGTGTGTGTGTGTGTGTGTGTGTGTGTGTGTGTGTGTGTGTGTGCACATATATATATATATATATATATATATATATATATATATATATATATATATATATATATATATATATTAAACACATCAGAAGTGACAGTAATGTTACAAAAGATTACATTTCGAATAAATGCTGTTCATTGGAACTTTCTTCATCAAAGGATGTTTTCATGAGATCAAATGTTTTCAACATTGATAATAATCATAAATGTTTCTTGAGCATCAAATCATCATATAGAATGATTACAAGGATCATGTGACACTGAAGACTGGAGTAATGATGCTGAACATTCAGCTTTGATCACAGGAATAAATTACATTTGACTATATATTCACATAGAAAACAGCTCAACAAAATAATTTGTAATAATTTTTCACAATATTAAAGTTTTTACTGTGTTTTTGATATATATACACACACACACCTGTTAAAACTTGTTTTTGTGATGTAAAAATGTGTTGGAACAGAGCTTGTTTAGATTCATGGCTTTAATTTTCTCGCAATTTTAGGTAAAACATGTTTTGCAAAATATGTCAAAATTTTGTAATAAAACCTTTTTTTTGCATTTTTTACAACAATAAGTGTAAAATGCATAACTTTTTAAAGTTGGCTTTTTAAAACTTAAAACTTCACTTGAGCAATAATCTGACAAGTGTCATCTTTAAAAAGAGACCACATTTAATTCTTCAAAGCATTCAAGATGATTGACAGTTTAAGTTGGAAATTTCATTTTTCAGATCTACGCTCAAACAGTGAATAAATGGATAATAACTACTGCATAAATATAATTTAGTACCACAAAATCCCCTAAAAATACAAAATATTAACTATAAAAACTTTATCGAACTAAAATCTAGTACAATCATTTAATTTGAAAAGTGTTTCATTCATATTTATATTATGAATTATTCCAGCCTATTGCATGCTTTAGCCAGCTAATGTATGTGCACCACTCATTACGCTTCACTCTTGAACAGTTTTGCCCTCGAGACATCTTTGCTTACCTATAAACAGCAAGAAAGCAGAATTACAAAGGAAGGAAGAACACATGTATAAACTCAAAACAGTGAAAGTATTATTATATGCTGCGGGTGCACGCAGGATCATGCTAGACATAATCACTCCATATATATATATATAATTTGATGTATTAGCCCTGTGACAGTGCTATAAAGGTTATTGTCTTAAATCAGCCAATGCTGGAAGCACTTTTAGGTTTCGACACTAGACGGTGCAGATCCAGAGCACCACAGATATGCACGGGAAGCATTTATAGTGAGTTTTCAGAGTCGGTCAGGGCAGCTTTGGCTAGCAAGCGCTCTCAGAATAACACAGACGTCAAGTCTGACCACTTCATAAGACTCAAAAGATGGGTTTATTCGCTGGACGGGCATTCCTGTTTTACAAACTGCTCATTTTTCCACAAGAACAGCATCTACAAACAAGGCTCAATGTCCCAACAGCATGGCAGATTTACAATCGGAACAAAGGTAGCTCGACATTTAAAGAGCCTTGTGCTTAAAAACAGCTTTATTCATAAACTCGGAGAGAAATATAGCTAACTTTAGTTTCTCAGCTTGGCAAAGGCTGAGAAATGAGCTGGCTCGTTTGGGAACAGATCCCAGCCGACAAAATATGGCCAGTGCTAACGTTCCCATTAAGTTATATCAAAACTATTTAAAAATGCTTTTTCTTGGTTATTTATGTGCACATTACATTTTATCATTCTGCAAACATAATGGGAACGTTACTTTACAATTTCTCTGACCACTCTAAAACAAGTTACATTCCTTTAACGTCACTGGAAGAAGGTTTGTTCATAACTTTGCAGGACGCTCGGTCAGCTGGGGGAGTGGACACTTCTTATGCAATAGTTGGCATAATCTGCATTCGGTGATTTACTCTCAGATGGGAAGTTACTGAATGACTTACTGAGGAAACAAGCGAGTGAAGCGAAGGAGTAAAGCATGTGTGTGTGTGTGTGTTTGTGGTCACCGTGATTTTGCCAAGTAAGACATGTTCCTGGTTCAACACATTTTGTTGATCCTGGAACAACATTCCTGTCCTAACCCTATCCCTAACCCTACACATAATGTATCCCGAGAATCAGAGTGAAATGATGTAGAAGCCCCTAGCCCTGGTTTTAAGCCTAAACTTGACATAAACTTGTCCCTCAAATCTGATTGGTCGACTGGAATGTTGCTCCAGGAACATGTACTTAGTGAAATCAGGTTCACAGTCTGTTTGTCAGTGACATCATCGAGCTTCAAACACGCCAAGGCGAGGCAAAGCTTTTAATGAACAAACACACGGCCACAAAATGAAGACTAGAGCAAACAAAGGATACAAAAGGTGAGCCGTTCACTTGCTTAGGCTTGCCTGTGTGGTTCTGACAAAACAAGTACTGTGTATTATCCCATAGGAAAGAAAAATCACACTTTTATCCAAGACAGGAGTGACAGTAATGGAGAGATAAAAAGACCTCAGACACTATAATCTCATTTTAGAAATAATGATTCAATACCCACTATCTACAGGAAAGTTATATGTTACTATATTAGAAGTGAATACAGTCTATAATAGAGTACATTATAAATGTATACCGTCTGTTTTTATTTCTCTTAGTTACTCTTTTGAGAAACAGCCGACAACAAAATAAAATAAAATAAAATAATAAAAAACAAAATACAAAAACCTCAAGATCAGCTGATCTGAGCCAGAGTTATTTTGATATTATTACAGTTTTTATTCATATTTTATAATGACAATAAATAGTTTCTATTTTTTGATATCAGGTTTTCATTTTAATTTTATTGTTTTAGTAATTTTGTTGTGTTTTTTGCCTTTTTTTTTCTTTTTTTATATAATTTTTTTTTTTTACGTTTTAGTTTTACTTATTTTAGTGCATCAAGTTAAACTAAATGACGGTGATGAATGCAGCCTTGGTGACTATTAAAGTTTGTTAATATGTTATTTTATTCCAGTTAAAGTAACAACATTTTTAATAGTTTCAGTTTTATTTAAATATTAATAAATATATTTATTTTTATAATTGAACAACATTTTTAATATAAATATACAATTTATAATAAAGTGTATTATCATTTATAAATGTATACATGTTTATTTTTATTCTATTTTTTCATTTAATTTTAATGAATTTTAAAAGAAACAATAAAAAAGATAATTTCCCAAGATCAACTGATCTGAGCTGTTCCATTTATTTTTTATAATATATATATATATATATATTCGTATTTTTTTATAAAAAAATTATAATAAAAAATATAAATATATATTTATTATTATTATTATTATTATTTTTATATATATAAAAATATATATATATATTTTTATATATATATATAATAATAATAAAATAAAAAAAAAATATATATATATATATATATTGGGAAAAAGATAATTTCCCAAGATCAACTGATCTGAGCTGTTCCATTTATTTTTTTTATAATATATATATATATATATTATAAAAAAATAAATGGAACAGCTCAGATCAGTTGATCTTGGGAAATTATCTTTTCATACATATATATATAATATTATAATTATAATTTTAGAATAAACAGCTAAGACAATCTATCTAAATAAAATAATAATAAACTATAATGTTCCTCTGGCACTTTATCAACCCAAAAAGCATCATAAACAACAGAACATCAGAACAGTTTCCCAGTACATGACCTCCACTTGCTACACTGTCTCTGTAAGTCCCTGTGAAACACTCATCAGTCCCGCGTGAGGAAGAGGAGGAGAAGTTCCTCACAGACGCTCCGGATCTGCAGAGGTCATTCCTCTGGTCCGGCACACTTCTCTTCTTCTCTTGTGCTTGTTCTTTCACTCCTCATAGTTGTGCTGGAGGGTTTCAGACCTGCCAGTTGTCATTTCTAAACAGCTAAAGTTACGGGAAGGCCAGCGATGTATTAACAGTTTCAGAAGATAATCCCTGACACATTCCAGGACACGCATTCACCTCCAAACAGATTTTATCCATTAGGAATTGATTGTTCCTGATGAAGGTTTTAATACACAGTGTTATTTTACCTCCACTGAGATAGCACAAACACTCCAAATATAATAGATTATATAGATTGTTTTTATAATCTATATTTATAGATTTAGCATATTTATTTAAATTTTAGCTTCATTTTTATTAATTTTATCGTACGCTTTTGTCATTTTAATTATTTTTGTGTTTTTTAAATATGTCTATTTAGTTTATATAATTTTTTTATTTCAGTTATTTTATTTACATCAAGTTAAACTAAATGAAAATGAGAAATGTTGCATTGGCAACTATAGCTTGAAATGAGATAAGCACGTTTTTAATGTTATTTTATTTCAGTTAATGTTTAACATATATATATATATATATATATATATATATATATTATTTTTTTTTATATATATACATTTTCAAAATGTTAAAGTCCTGGTGAAAATCCAGCTTTTAATGTTGTTTATGTGTCTATGTGGTGTTTTTAATGTGCTTTAAGACAAACCATGTGTAAATTCATAAGTCGACACCATTTCTGAGTATTTTCTATTTCTAACCCATAACTCGGCTCATTTGCATATTCATAGAACCACGTATATTAAATGGGGCAAGGGTCTCGGGTTACATTCAAGATATTATATTTTTAAGGAAAAAAACTTTTAATTATGTCATTTTGGTGATCAAAGATGAGTTTTAAGGGATAAAATGATTGACTACAGGGAGACTTTAATGGTTTTAGTAACGATAATAACCCTGATGCACACACTGATAACATGAATAAGTGTCATAATGCTAAATGAAAATGTTTGAATGGTAAAAAAGTAGGATTTCCATACCAAAAGGCAGAACACAAATGATATTGATACTCAAATAAATATTAATGAGACCAAGAACATGTATAAAGGAAGTCAATCTAGATTTCGTGTTGACTTTAAAGACTCCACAAGTAATAAAGTGACAGCGTCTCGACAGGATCGGCCGTGTCGTCGGTTCGCTGATAATCATGTGTAATCAGATTATGGTATGATCATTTTAATGTGACTGATCAAACACTGATGCGCTGGTGTGTTAATACTCCTAACACCACGATTAACAGAGACTCCTGCGGTCACGGATCACAGAGAACAACACCATGGATGCATAGTCACAGTAACAGATTAATATGTGCCTGAAATCCCCTCGCTGATTGAGTCCTGCAGATGAAGAATATATGATCTGCTCTGAAATACACAGCGATGAGTGAACAAGAGGAGGATGGGTCTAAATATAGACAAATACAATGATTATGCATTTATACACTTCATGAACAGGTTTGGTAAGGTTTCTGAAAGCTCACCAAAGCTGCATTTATTTGATCAAAAATACAGTAAAAATGTTAAAAAACAATGTAAAACCTGTTTTCTATGTGAATATATAGTAAAATATAATTTATATCCAGTGATCAAAGCTGAATTTATTACTCCAGTCTTCAGTGTCACATGATCCTTCAGAAATCATTCTAATATGATGATTTGCTCTAATGTAATTTCAAAAGTCAATAGTTGTCATACAGTACGAGTATAGGAGCTAAAAAGCAGCTCAGATCATTTGGCATGAAATGAGTTCATATTGAAATAGCTATTAGACTTTTGAATGCAGACTTTATAGCATCAAATCTTAAACCCCACGGTTCCATATCCAGTTAGATGTTTTTCCAGTTAACTATTTTTTCTTCTCCGGTTATGATCACAAAAAGAACATTTGATTTTTTTTTTTTTTTATTTAAGAGGTGCAGTGGAGAGCCATCAAGATCACATTGTGCCAAAGAGAGAGAGAGAGAGAGAGAGAGAGAGAGAGAGAGAGAGAGAGAAAGAGGGAGGGAGGGAGAGAGAGAGAGAGAGAGAGAGAGCTGTTGCTAGGCAACCTGTGCATGCCTGAGATTATTGCGCACAATCCATGAGGCTCAAATGTCTTTTCAAATTACACCGCGACACAAGACGAGCAATCTGAACACTGATTTCCTCGAGAGTACGGCCACTGTGAAGGAACAACTGAACAGCTTTGCTGCTAAAACAAGTTCATATTGAACTTTCCCACGCTGCAATGCCCAAACATGCTAATGTTCATAGATTAGATCCGCATGGAGGGCCTCGGTCTCCTGTCATGCGTTCGGGGACCGGGGGGGGGGAAATCAGCCTCTAATACAGAGAACACAGTTCAGTGGCTAATGCATTATCTCAGTTATTCACGAAGGATTTGCAGGCTCACTGGGCAAACGTGCCTGTGGCGATCGATGTTTGTGGAAAACAACCTTACATCGCTTCTTGTGCATTTAGCGACAGATTCAATGTGAAATGTGAGATGCGCGTTCAGTTCGATAGACATTTGTCAGCATGTTTAAAGGGTAACTAAACATGGTGGTTACCTGGTACCCTCTGACGTCACAGGGTATCACAAATTCCAATAGGAAAATTCAACTGCAGTATCCACCGTTCAACCTGAAGAGGGCAGCACTCGTCTTTACACCTTATACTGTAGAATTAAAACACTTTAAAGTAACACTAAGTAACTTTTCAACCTTCATAATATATTTCCAAAATCCTTGTGATGGTACATCGACTTAAAATAGGTTGAATGACACGTCTGCCATAGCCTGACGGGGTTTGTATAGTTTTTAATCGTACTTTTAAACTTCGGGGTTCGGGTAGTAACCCCCGTGCACAAAAAGAACTACAAAATTCGACTGCTTTACGGCATAGGCTACCTCACTTCCCCCAACACGTCCTCACATGCTGTTGGACTTGTAAGTATATTGCTTATATTGTATATCACTCGGACAAGCACCTGGCGTTCTTGTTGATGGATTAGTAGTAGACATCTTCGGAGGCTAGCTGTGCTTGTTCGATGTCCGACGATTTGTAACGCGTTGTGTTTATTCCCCAATCGAACTCGTGTAACTGTCTGTCACACGTTCTACCGTCCACAGCATTACTTGATAGACAAAAATAGGATAAGAATGAGCGTCAAACAGAAACAACCCGCTTACGGGGTGTTCGAGGCGCACAGACTGCCGAAAGTTAAACAGGGCGCGCGCAGCTCTTAAAGGGGCCACACCTTATTTCCACTCGTTACAGCTTCTATCCGACTGAACGGGGACCGGTATACAGGAGGGAGGGACTGCTCTGCGTGAGTGGTATTTACGACAGTAACGTTAAATACAAGTAGTCCACAGCGACTCTAGGGGTCGTTGTTTGACCAAAACGGAAATCCTACATAGTGGGGCTTTAAACCCAAATGTCAAAAAAGTTACTTGAATCAATGAACAGCATTAATAAAGCCCCAGTCTTACAGATCATTAACTAAAAAAAAGTTGTTTTAGGGTTTAATTAGCCTTTAAAGGCCCCCTGAAATCAAAATGTAAGTTTTTTTTAGCTTTTAGTATGAATATGTTAGCCTTAAGGTTATGAATAAGCTGGTGTGCTCCAAATCAATGACAAAATTCGCATTTAGGAGATATAAGCATTCAAAACCTACAGTCTCTCACTTCCGCTAAAATTGATCAGGGGTTTTTATGACATCACCGCGGACTTTAGCTTCTCATCACATCTTCTGTCCAATCAAATGCTCTAGAATCTAAAGCTCCGCCCCTTACGCTATAAATAACCAGGTGCTGACACGTCACAGAGCAATATGGGTTGGAGTGTGTGTTCGGTTGCTCAAACGCTCGAGATTTATTCCATTTTCCAACTGTACGTTGGTTAAGAATGAAATGGCTAGAATTTATTCACAACTCTACTATTGAATCCAACGTATCATCAGCGCTCGGATTCGCTTCCATGGAGCTGTCAGTCTGTGAGGGAAACTAAACGCTATTGGCTATTACCAAAGTGTCCCGCCTTAGCTTCCCGTTTCAGTGGAAATTACGTCATACAAAGCTGCGTGTTCCAGTGGGGCTTTAATATTTGACAAGAAACCAAAATTTCACCAAAATTATGCTTCCAAAAACCAAGATTATAGATTATAGTTTATAAAGTTATAAATATGTTTTTTTTTTCTTGGCTTCAGAAGGCCTGGGGTCGTATGGCCCTTTCACTCCCATTATAAAGCTGGGAAGAGCCAGGACATTTTTTAATATAACTCTGATTGTGTTTGCCTGAAAGAGGAAAGTCATATACACCTAGGATGGCATGAGGGCGAGTAAATGATGGATAGTTTTATTTTTGGGTGAACTATCCCTTTAACTTTACGTTGAAAAAGCCATGTTTATTTGATCATGTTTCTAAGGTGGTTTGTTCAAATCATAAGCCTAACTATGAGAGGTATATGTGATGCCTCAGCAAACAGCACTTATTATGGTAGTTTTCAGCGGTTCTATATATAAATGCATGTTAAAAGTGAAGAATGCATCGTAATAATCAGTTGTGCCGCTTTTTTCTTAATGGGCACTTGTTAGTTATTTTGTGTTGCTACTTTCTCAAAGTGTTCTTGACTCTTTCCCTGCGATCACATTCACTGTTCAGCACGTCCGTCCTGCAGCTGTTCACGCTGCATATCTTCATCTGGAGCGATAGCATGAAATAACTCTGCTGGCATTCTACAATCAGCCTGTTTGTCTCACTCCTACACTCAAAAAAACGCTGGGTTGTTTCAACACATCTTTGGGTCAAATATGGACAAACCCAGCCATTGGGTTACATGTTTAAATTGCACTTTTAACCCAACGTTTGGGTTGGTCCATATTTGACCCAAAATTGGGTTAAAACAACCCAGCATTTTTTAGAGTGTAAGCTCATCTTAAAGACTGAAATAAAAAAATGGACTCTTGTAGATTTAGAGAAATTTAGCTTGTCTATTGTACTGTCAGATGTACTTTTATGCATTTTTAAAAATGACTTTTTCTTCTAAAAGAATGAACAAAATATTGATGCACTCTAAATGTTTGTCTAATAAACACAACGGCTGTGGAAGTATGGAAAAGTCTCTTCTCACATAATAAGATCAATTGCACTCAAATCAATATTTCATATGACCAGCTAGCTGTGCAATATCACAGCTGTGTGAATGAGAATAGTGCTGCATGCATATTTGGATGATTAGAAGATCTAAAAGAGAAGCTTAAGGTCAGTGGTGTCAGTCTGTGAATCTGAGAGCTCAACACAGACGCGCTTCGTCAACTGTCAGTCAAAATGATGGGCGGAGTCTATGAGACACGAGATATGGCAAAGCCGTTTTGACTTTTATTCATTCTCAGGAAATGAATTCTTGATATCCATAATTCAATTTACACTAGATAAAATACTAATTCTTCTAAATACGACTAGCAAGGGACACACATGAATGCACAGAATTATCAGCAGCAGAATTTCCTTTCAGTGACATTTATACTGTATTCGCAGTCAAAAACACACATGTGAACTCTGTGATTCTGGCTTAATGTGCCTCTCGGGACTCGGTGAAGGAGATAAAGGAAGTAAATATCGTGTCATGTCTCTGAAGTCATTTCCCATCTGTGGGAGCTTTGTCAGCGAGAGACCTTTGACCCGCGGCTTCTATCGGCTCATCCTTTAGGGAATCTCAAAAAAAAAATGGTGGTTTATGTTTGGCTTATCATTGATCTGTGGTTCTGCGTGTCGTGACTGTCTCTTGAAGAGAAAACGAAAGTGGCTTCAGAACATGTGACGGAAGAATAATCTCGCACGCATCCCAGGTCTTTTTAAAAAGCTTTCTAGTCTAGAATAATGTATTCAAATCCCAACCTTTACCATTATAAAGTAATCTGCAAAGCTGGATTCAAATCCCCTTTCAGCATCGTAATCTGTTCCATATACAAAGCAAAGATGCGTTTCTTTAAATATATGACGACAGTCATTAATGTAACTCAAAATGGGGTCAAGATGATGTAAAGACGCTAGAGAGCGAATCTCCTGCTGTGGGAAACGGTGACCTGTTAGAATGAGTCATTTCTCATGGACGGAGCTTCTCATATCTAGTGGCTCTCAGACCCTGATGTTTAACACAACAAACCGGCATTTTCTTGCTCTCTACATATCATAGTTTTCACTTCTTTAAAGTCAACATGAATGCATCATTGCACAATATTCTTTTTTGGTTGGCATCATCAAACCCTCGTATTTTACAATAACCTGTCATATTTACATTTATGCATTTGGCATGCATCATTATAAAAAGCGACTTACATTGCATTCAAGGCATATATTTTCAAATATATTTTGCCTATGTCATGTCTCACGCAGAAATAGGTCACATTGTGGAAGTAAAGTGGGTTGGAAGTAAAGTTCTCTGCTGTGTTGCATGATCTACTATCACTTCATATTATCATGTGTTTTTGTAACCTTAAATCCTTGTATTCATCATTTTGCATTACATTAAATCATCTGTCACAGTGATTTCTGACAGAGACGATGCTATATGATTTATATAACATTCCCACTTACACAGAACATTTCTAGACCTGAATATACACCTCATTTATTATGATGTTGAAGGCCACAACGAACATCTGTTTTACTAAAACGCCATCCTACACAGGATTCATTTTTAAACAGAATTTGCCTGCCATAACTCTAATTAACATCCACTCCGCAATGTTAATTGGGCACTTGTGGCCTGAAGAAAAAGCGTGATTCTGTTAATGAAGTTTCTAATCATTCGAACGCTCCTTGTACAATACCGTATATTCATATAACAGCCTTACGGCTTCACATCTCAGATGAAATTAGCTGATCAGAATCTGACCGATAACAACAGATGATTCCTTTACCAGCTCACAGAGAATGTTCTCAGAACGTTCTGACAAGGTTCCTCAATGTAACATTAAAAGAATGTTACTACTTGTTTTAGAATGTTCAGAGAACATTCAAAAGTAACGTTCACATAATGATTACAAAATGGAATGTTTCCTTAAAGGAGACATCTCATGAAAATCTGACTTTTTCCATGTTTAAGTGCTATAATCGCGTCCCCGGTAAATCAACCCAGAAAACGTGAAAAGTGAAACCCAGTAGCTTTGTTTTGGTGAGCCTTTCTCTGTAAGCATGTGAAAAAATAAGCCGGTTAGACTTCGCTCTCCTTCTGACATATGAAGGGGATCTTATTATAATATTACCGGCCCTTATGGTGCGTTCAAGTCATCTCGTAAAGATCGTATTTACGAGTTGAGTGCACATGAGCGCCACCACAATGTCGTAAATACGAGTGGGATTTTCTTTAAGCCCCGATCTTCACGAGTTGTGGGCGTGTCACTGAGAAACATGGCGGAATACTACAAAAGGTATTTAGCAGTGATATTGCTAGACTTTTCTATTTACAGCGAAGTAAGCTAACTGCCTGCACAGAATATGATGGCATTATAATATAACAATGTAATATTTAATGATAAAGTTTGCAGTTGCTTCATAAATTTATTAAAAACATAAAAAACCAAAGCACACCTGATGCACATTTCTTTGTTCTTCATTTTCTAGAACTAGAGTTTTAGATTTCTAGGCTAAAAAGATCCAGCAAAGCATGAAACTGTTCTGTCTTGAGCACAGACGAGCACTGAACACTGTTTAGAGTCCCAGCCTCAGGTGAGACAAGAGAGGATTCATTTTATTTGGAAATTTCCCAGAAACAACTACATAAATGTATCCACTAACCATTCAGAAACGTCCAGGAGCGTCTAAGTGAAACTCTCTCCATAAGGCTGTACTCGCTACTACAGTTATTTCTGAGATTTTGGATCAGCCTCTTCTGGAGGCGGGGAAAAGCAGCTCATTTGCATTTAAAGGGACACACACAAAAACGTCGCGTTTTTACTCACGCCAAAAAAGTGGCAAATTTGACAAGCTATAATAAAATATCTGGGTGGTATTTTGAGCTGAAAAAAATGCTAACACTTTATAATAATGGTCCGTCATTAATAAGTAACTATGCAGGAAGTAATGAAGGACTAATGAGTAGTTCTACATTAACACTTCAGCTACGACTATTAACTAATAAAGAAACAAGCTTAACTAATCGGTAAGTAATATACAATTTAGGAGATTATTCCTTATTAGGTAATCAATAATTACTTAATGAGATTAGCTTCATTAATAACTATTAACTAACTGACAAATTATAAAGAACATTATCGTGTGTCTGAGACGTAATCAGTCATCATTTTTACTATGAAAATAGTCATAAAATACATCACTACTTACTCAAGTGTTACCTAATCACTATGGAGGAACTACTAGTGATCTGGACCATTATTTTAAAGTGAAAAACATCTTTTTCACTTTAAAATAATGGGCCAGATCCAGGGGCGTAGCCATCATTTCAAAAGTGAGGGGGACAGAATGCCAAGCGTTATACCAGATTTTTTTTTTTTTGCACACCTTTGTTGACAGGTTTTTGCTTAATTGGCTTAATATGCTATTTATGTTTAAATAAAAAAAAAAAAAAAAAGCAGGGGCGATTCTAGGATTTTCATTTTAGGGGGATGTTAAAAAAATGTTTCGTTATTGATCTAATGCTCATTTTTAACTAGTTTCATTCATTCATCCAGTAACATGCATATGGCCGGGTTTTATAATCACTGAGGTCCCAAATGTGAAGTATTTAGGGGCGTTCGGGGGCATGGTCCCCCGAGAATTTTTTTATTTCTCTTATCTACATATGTGCATTTTAAGATGTTTTGAAGGCCCAAAAAATTGGATAACAATAGCTTAAGCATGGTGCTGAAGCACCCCTAAAAAGGGGCTAGCCTTGCCCATGAAAGAAAGAAAGAAATACAGATGTTCTGTACTTTATACTGCACATAGCCTAGTATTGTATATAGTACAATATTGTTTATGTTTACATATTTCAAATAGTTTTTTGTGTAGGCTACGTCAAACTTCAAGCTTTTAAAACTACTTCAAACTTCCAGGTTAGGCTTTTTCAAGACAACTTATAGCCTAGTTTGTCTACAAAAAATTGTATCTAACAATTGTAAAGTGTTACCGAATTATATATGGTAAACATCATGTAGGCTACACGTTACAACGCTGCCTGATTCAAGCAGATATAGTGGCTGTTAATGCATGAAAATCCAAATTCAGCATTAACAATCACCATCTTTATTCTAATTTGAAGGGCGTTGATTCCATATCTGTGAAAATAAAAGACATTACGAATAAAAAATCCTGAAAATATGCGCACGTTTGTGCGGGTACTAGAGAATATTTTCAATTTCCAACAAAACTTGTTAATTATTCAGCTCGAGAAATAGGCAGAGTTATTCATCAATGTGCAACACAATTCGGATACCACATGACAACTTACAGTGATTTTTCGGGAAAAGGGAGTGAAGAGTTTTTTGCCGTTTTGAAGTTTGAACTCATTGCGACCTCTATGAAAATGATGGATCCAGCGCGGGTGCGAGCATGGGCGTGTCGTGACGCAAGATCGACTGATTACCAAACTCATCTTGACTCTTTGAATTTTAAATCAGGATGTATACACATTGGACCGCGAAAACCTCAACTTGTCGTGAAAACACTTGTCCTATACGAAAAACTGCGGGGGACGAATTTACATTTTATAAAAAGTGGGGGAGGACACGTCCCCCGAGTCCCCCGCGTCCCCCGCGTAATCTACGCCCATGGCCAGATCACAAGTAGTCCTTGAAGAGTGATTACTAACACTTGAGTAAGTAGTGATGAATTTTATGACCACGTTGAAGGTAAAAAAAGATAATTGCTAACGTCTCAGACACAATACTGTTGTGATTAGTAATTAATTAGTAATTCTTTATAAGTTGTCATAATTACTTATTAGTTCTTAATGATGCCAATCTCATTATGTAACTTTTGATTACCTAATAAGGAACTATCTTAGTCCTAAAGTCGATATTACTTACTGATAGTTAATATTGTTTCCATATTAGTTAATAGTAGTAGTTGAGGTGTTAATGTAGAACTACTCTTTAGTCCTTCATTACTTCCTGCATAGTTACTTATTAATGATGGACCATTATTCTAAAGTGTTATACCAAAAAACTACAAATAAAAACTGGATGCTTTGAACGTTCAGAGAACATTCAGACATAACTTCATAGCTTAACTTGAACATTCTTGGAAGTTTTTTTTGTTTGTTTTTTAGCTGGGTTAGTTGGATTATTTCAAAACCTTTGACTTATTTCAGCAAGCAAGCATCCAGAATCCAGCGATGCCCTAGAAAGCATCCAGAACACACTAGCATGGTTTCAGCTTTACCACAACAGACCTGTGACCCGCTTTCAAGTTTGTGACCTGCTTGAAAGCCACTGTAATGGATCACCTGTATTTGTGTTTGCACCTGCATGTACTGGTCTCTCTCTCTCTCTCTCTCTCTCTCTCTCTCTCTCTCTCTCTCTCTCTCTCTCTCTCTCTCTCTCTCTGAATGAGAGTATAGATTGGTGCTGGATGTGTCTGCGAGCTCAAGGGTGATCATTAAAAGCACACACCTCTTCAATCTAGAGGTGTGTGGAGTGTGAATGTGGAAGGATATTGATAGATCCGACTATAATGTCCTGTGTGACAGGAGCTGGTGTGTGTTGAACAGCAGGAGGGTTTTATAGAGTGGATCTATGAGCATGAGAGGGTAGAAACGTGACGAGAAATATATGACAAATGATATTCACAACACTGTTCTGCTCCATAACATGATGTATTTTGAGTGCAACTGGATATTTAACACACACACACACACACACACACACACACACACACACACACACACACACACACACACACACACACACACATACACACACACACACACAAAGTAGGTTGGGACTTTTATTCAAGAGGAACTGACAGGATCATGCAAAGACTCTCTAATTGACCAGTGGTTGAATATTATAATAGTTTATATCTATATAACATTATACAATATTATACAAATAATATAATATTTATAATACACAGAACAATATGTATAAATTAACATGAACATAAATTAATAAAAGTTGTAAAAATGCATTGCCTTATGTTGCTTAGTTCTTGATATCCAATGCATTAGTTAACGTTTTGATATATTGATATAAACATTTTGATATATTTATTGTAATTAAATGTAAAATTATTCGTCCGAATTTGTATTTTTTTTACATTAAATTTAACATACTAAAATTGAATTTAACATATATAATTTTAATATCTAAACACTGCCTGTATATTAAATTAAATTTAACATTTTTAATTTTAACTTGACTATCTGAATGTGCACCTGCTCTGTTCAAAGCACTTATTTTGGGCTCTGTTTGTCGTACACACACAGGCTAACGTCTGCGTCTCTATGACCCATTTTAGTTCAGTGGAATTCCGAGACTCATTGCCCTTCCCAATCCCAACAGAGCACAGGTGCGGATCAGAACACGCTCCACAAACACTGATCATCAGGGGGGAATCACAGTCCCTCGGTGCGCTCGATGTGTTCATGACACACGTGCAACATCAGCCTCTCGGAAAAAAACTCAACACACCATTAAATAATGCAGAAGAAGTGGACGAGCTTCCTTATTAAGACACAGAAAACAACGTACGGAAGTCTTGAAAGATGTTCTATAATCAGAACATTGTCATGCAAGAAGACTAACATGAGTAAAAGTTGATTATTCTAAACTTTATATATATATAAGAAAGAAAAAAATTCTTACTCAGTATTTTTTCTAGTACAAATATCTTAAACATTCTTAAATCAAGATACACTGTAGACAATATCTAAATTTAAAAAAGTTAATAGAATTATAAATGATATTAAACTGACTTATAATGAGTTGAATCTTGTAAAACAAGATTTTTTTTTTTTTATTGCTTAACTTGTTTTGATGAGTTAAAGTAAAAACATGTTGTCATGACTTATTGATCATATAATTTTTTTTACAGTGTTACATTTACTTGAGATGGTAAAATATTCTGGAGATAAGTCTTGTTTTCTGAAAAATGAATCAAAATTAAGTGAGTTTTTGCTGAAACTCCCCTGCTTTCCTTTTGAATTAAGTTTTAATTAATCTTACCTCATTGGCAGTTTTTTTTTTTTTTTTTTTTTTTCAAGCATGAACTCACTTAATAATAATAAAAATAAAAAAAATCAAGACTTAATATTTTAAGTAATTTTGCCTCTCAAGAAAATATATCTTGATGTAAGAACGAGATATTTGTATTGGGAAAACAAAACCGAAATACCAAGTAAGAAAATAATATTTTTGCAGTGCATAATCGAGGTACTGGATTTCAAAAGTGTGATATAATTCCGTATTTCCAGTTTTCTTGTAATGTGGTTTCATCCGTTCTGAAATTTCAGAACATCTCCATATTGTCCACACAAACAGGGCCTCTTTTTGCACCAATACATCTGAGAAACAAATACATCCCATGGGCAAAATTAATGTATATCAAAAGCATCATCCAGGGACAGGAGGATCTGCCATGGACCTGTGAGTGTTTTATTTAGGGTACATCAGTTTTTGACTACATTATCAAGCTTCAAAGGCTTCAGGTGAAATGTTGGAGCACCTTCCGGTTTCAGTACACAGCTGAAAGCTCTGTAAAATCACATTATGCAAAGTATAAAGAGGCCTTTTCTCATTATCAAGCATAAAACAGCACACATATATGTATTCTGAGGCTGGCTTTGATCATGGGGGCCGATCGATTGCAAAAATCACACAAATACACACATTTACTTTTTTGGGGGGGCATTATGGTCCATCAAACTCCCTGTAGCTTTAAAAACTAGTGAGGTGCATAAACAGTGAACTTCATCCATCACACACACATTACATCACTTCAACAGTTCTGACTTATCCAAATAATAGTCAATAAAATATTTAACTTCTAGTATTGAACAATATATTGACAATCAACATTTATCAATGTGACGACAAGCCGTCAATGCATGTGGTGCACATAAAAACAAGGGTTTGGAACAGGTTAAATGGTCCTGAAAAAAAAAAAAAAGTCACTCTTGTGCTCCTCGCGTTGGAAATGAATGGGAAACGATTTTCTTCTAGTGGAAGCGTTTGGTACTGCGGCCAAACTAAAGAATTTCTTAGATATCCAGCTCAAATGTTGAACAACTTGTTTAGATGTATGGCTTTGTTTTTCTCACAGTTAGAGTAAAACTGGTTTTATGTAAAAAAAATGTAAATAGTATTTTTGCACGATAAATGTAAAATTCTGTAACTTTTTTTAAGTTCACTTTTTAAAACTCTTCACTTCAGTAATAATTAGGGCTGGGCGATATATCGCATGACATTGTTAGGCCATATCGAAACGTCCGCGATAATGCGATATGGCTCAGCTTGTCAGTGAACTACGGCTCTGTGTTGTAAATGCCGCTCCATCTGAAAGCAGGTGATGGCGATTTACTACTAATCAAGGAACTGGCTTTACTGACGAGATGCGCAATGTCATGCGATATATCGCCCAGCCCTAGTAATAATCTGCCAAGTGTCGTCTTTAAAAAGAGATCAAACTTCAGTCTGTTGCTTTAAAGCATTCAAGATTTATGACAGTTTAAGTAGGAAATTAAATTTTCAGGTCTACGCTCAAAAAGTGAATAAATGGATTATAAATACAGCGTAAATATAATTTAGTACCATAAAATCCCCTTAAAAATAGAAAATATTAAATAAAAAACATTATCGAACTAAAATATAAGTTAATTTCATTTAATTAAAAAACGTAATTTCTGTCATTTTTTTCGGATCGAGATGCGAAGAGCACCAGAGGGTTAACTTAAAGGAACACGCCGACTTTTTGGGACTTTAGCTTATTCACCGTATCCCCCAGAGTTAGATAAGTCCATACATACCTTTATCATCTCCGTGCGTACCGTAACTCTGTCTGACGCACCCACCGCTAGCCTAGCTTAGCTCAAAGACTGGAGGTAAACGGCTCCAGCTAGCATACTAATCCCAATAAGTGACAAAATAACGCCAACATTTTCCTATTTACATGTTGTAATTTGTATAGTCACAGCGTGTACAAATAACAAGGTCATATGAGACACAGCCATCTTCTAACCGTATACACACTGGGAACTATATTCTCAGAAGGCGAAGCACTGTTACTTGGGCGGAGTGATTTACTCCAACTCTGAGCGAACTCTGCTCGCTGTGACTATACAAATCACAACATGTAAATAGGAAAATGTTGGCGTTATTTTGTCACTTATTGGGATTAGTATGCTAGCTGGAGCCGTTTACCTCCAGTCTTTGTGCTAAGCTAGGCTAGCGGTGGGTGCGTCAGACAGAGTTACGGCACACACGGAGATGAGAAGGGTATGTGTGGACTTATCTAACTCTGGGGGATACGGTGAATAAGCTGAAGTCCCAAAAAGTCAGCGTGTTCCTTTAAGAACAACCCTAAAATGCCGTCTAGATAATGGAAAAGAGCTTGAAAGTGAATGTCCAGTTTGCTATGAGAACTTTATTGGGTTTGAACCTGTCAAAACGAAGACCTCCAATCTCCCATTGCTCACCCTGACAAAACAAAAACAGCTCAGCTGCGCAAACTGGCAGATGTTGTTTTGCAAAGACTCCAAAAAGGCCCCGGTTTCCCGGAATCCAGTGTTATTTTACCCAGCATGCCGAGCGCTCGCAGGTGCCTGTGGAGTGAAGGAGGAGAGGAGGGTCACGAACGGAGACATTCTGAATCTGCACACACCTTATCTCATCCGCTGTATGTTTGTTCAGATGGACTGATAAACGCTTCCTCCCACACACACACACACACACTCCTACTGATATTCATTAGCGCTTCACATTAGAGCTGCTGAGCGCCTGAGGCCATCGATCATCATCTCAATGCGTTTTAAACTTCCTCAACTAGGCCTATTTCGAAAACACCAAATGCAGATCGATCGATCTCTAAACTAAGCTTTCGTTATAAAGAAACTGGGTTTTTGAATGCCGGTTGCTGCTGAGTTGCATAGCAAATGTGCTTCAGCTTCTAAAAGGATGCATGTTTTTGGGTCAGAAAGCGAACAGGGAATGTTCTGGCAAGGTAATGAGCAAACGTTCCTCCAGTAACATTAAACGAAAGTTATTTGGTCATTAATAATGTTCTCAAAATGCACACAACATTTAAACATCATTCATGGAATGTTTTTTAGACTGTAATTATACATTCAAGTACTGAGTAATATTAACTAACTTCATGAACTATGTAGTTATGCATTAAAGTAACTACGGTTACACTTTATTTTAAGGTGTCATTGTTACAGTGTAATTATGCATTTAAATACAGAGTAAAAATAATTAACAACATGTACTTACTATAGGGTTAGAGTTAGGATTGGGGATTGGTTGAGGGTTAGTTGCATGTAATTATGCATCATTTATAGTTATTACTACAGTAACTACATGTAACGTGTAACAATGACACTGTTTTATCTGAAATGTTTTGTTGGATGTTCACCTAATAATGTCTTTTAAACGTTGTTACTTGTTTCAGAATGTTCAGAGAACCTTCAAAAGTAACGTTCTGTGATGTTTGCAAAACGGTAAAACACAATGTTCCTTTAACCTTCGCATAACCAATTAAAACTAAAAGAAACCAGAGGTTCAGCGAACATTCAGAAATTACGGTTTTATAACTTAATGAGAACATTCGCTAAACGTTCAAGCGCATATTTCTCTTAGGCAGGATTGTGCAGCTTGAGAAGTTATTTTTGCAGATCTCTGGCTGACTGAACTGGTTCTTCTCGTGTTCTGGACTATCCGTTGCATTCAGGTGAAAAGAAACTTCTGAACATAAGTGTTGCCATTACCACACTAGACCACGCCTTTACCTGGTTATTGCATTATAACATTTTGCTTTCAGGCCAACTTTACTCTCATTTTCTCCCAAATGGATTGAGGATTTGTCACATGGCTTATTCCAGCACACTCTCTGTGTGACTTCATGCTGGTTTTTCTCAGAAGTGACGTCCTTCATCCCCATCTGTTGATGTCTGGACAGTTTTGGCCACTTACACGTCAAATCTGTCTTGAAAAATGTTAGCTGTTTGCCTCTCTGAGAGCAGACACAAAACAAGGAAGGACTTTCAGTTGAGTTAATAGACATTATTTTCCTGTTTATCACTGTAAAGCTGCTTTGACACTGTATAAAGTGCTTTATAAAGGTGATGTGACTTTAAAATCTTTTTACAGCCTTTTTTCGAAGTTCATCTCAGATCACTGATCTTCATAAGAGACTGATCTGCGGTTTTAGGCCTAAAACATATACTCTGCGCAAGTGTGTGAACTCAAACAACAAGTCTGTGCAACTCAACTGGAGTTTGAATGATTTTAACCTATTTAAAGGAAACTTATTCACAATACACATTGTTTCAAAGAATCTTTACAGGAAATCATGATGCTCATGTTTATAATATCTCAATATCTTCATGCGTTAGTCGCGTAGAGCTGGTTTACATTTTGCGACAATACAAGTGATCATGTTGAGATTTGCTATTTAATATATATATAGCTTTACGTGTATGCAGATAAAGTCAGAGCAACTTTATATAAGAGCTGGGTGATTATATAATTATTTTGTGACAAAATAAAAAATCAGGTGGCTGAGAAAAAGTCGGCATGGAATTAAAATTGATCCTATTTCTAAATGCATCACTGTGAACAATTCATCTGAACTGTAAAAAAATGATATGATCAATAAGTTATGACAACATATATGTTTTTACATTGCTTTACATTTCATTTTTTAAAGATCAAAATGTAATATCTAGACCATCCATCCATCCATCCATCTTCTTCCGCTATCTAGATCATCTTGTGAAAAAGCACACCACAATATGCAAGACAAGATATATCGCTACTTCCGTTTCAATGAGGTTTACTACCGCTTTACATGAGGACTGCATGCATGCAATGCGTTGGCCATGCATTAAAGTCTTCTTATTGGTCTGAAACCTCACAAAGTTTTATTTTATTTAATGCACAATTCAGAAACAACTAAACATTATATATTGGGAAGAAATCCAATTAGATATGCTTTAATTTACACAACAGAATGAGAAATGTTTGTTTTGCCTGTACGTCTGTATCCATTGGGTAAAGGAATTGACATTTTGAAACATTGGAGTCCCCCGGGTCTGTCGCAGGGGTTAAAGTGACCAGTGTTTCCAGCTGAGCGTCTACGTGTGCAAATACATTCACCATCTAAACAACTGACGTCAAATTCACATGCAAATGACAGCCTATATTTATGTGTGTAAACATACAGGCCTATTCACAACCTCAAGCCCATAAACGTTTCACAACTAACTATAATGCTGTAGTGCCACCTATAGGGCTTCACTCTCCTCTCCGCTTTCCTCATAACTCTGCAGACAAAAGCACACAGATTATGATCATTCACATATAAGCACCAACCGGACGCCATTAAACACTGCTGGAATTCATTTGCAAGTAAAACCCTGAATAAATGTAAGGCCTGTTCCTCTCTGCCGCACGCACTCGCTCCACCTCACAGAAGATCTATTGTGTTGAGACACAAGCACTGGAGGAGGACTGTATTAAACCAGAGTAGGTGGACGGTCTTCATCATGACACAGTTTAAGGGGGTGGATGTTTCACAGTTTATGCATTTATGTTCGCATGTGAATGTGACATTTTAGACCCGTGCAGGTTTGTGGGTGTTTCTGGCTTCAGTCGACACAAAGACAATAACTGATGATATCGTTTATAACACATGGACTAAATCCAAACCAGTGAAGAATCAAGGGCCTGATGTTGGTATATGGCAGTGGTTCCCAATTCCAGTCCTCGTGACCCTCTGCTCTGTACATTTTGTAGGTCTCTCTTACCTGACACACTCAGTTCAGTTCATGGAGTCTCTCCTAATGAGCTGATGATCTGGTTCAGGTGTGTTAAATAAGGGAGACATACAAAATGTGCAGAGCAGTGGGTCACGAGGACTGGAATTGAGAACCACTGGTATATGGAAACCAACATTTGCATGTGCAAAATCTTTTTTCCAAGCACTGCTGACATCATGGAAATTCAGAAAGTGAAAGGTCACATTAACCGTCTAATTAATACAACGCATATTTCTGTGTGCAAACACATGACAGATATAGAGAGAGATATGCAAGCTCCACAGCTATTATCTATACATTTACACAAATACTCACAAAAAGCCCTTTCACAGTCAACTGTAATGTTGTTGCGCCCTCTAAAGGGTACTTTGCATTTACTATAAAAATTTACAAAAATTACATTAATACTGACATTTGAATGTTTTCCAAAAATGCATTGTGCATAAACCATTACACCAATATAATATAATATAATATAATATAATATAATATAATATAATATAATATAATATAATATAATATAATATAATATAATACCCTATAATATAATATAATATAATGTTATTTTATATAGTTATTGCACATAAAGAGCAAGGAAATATATGTATTGATATATAGGTTAATCATTATATTTAATTATATATTTATTAGTATATATAAGTTTAATGAAACATAATCCTTCTATAATGTTCATCAGCTTTCTAGAACAGTTCTTGTCTGTGCCTTTAAAGGAGAGTTCTTGCGTGACCTGGATGCGTTGCGGGATTGGTCATGTGGAGAAATGCGACCATTGGGGAAAAAAATGTTGTTGGCTAATATTATTCCGTGTGAAACAAAGTTATTCTTATAGGGGGCGCTATATGGCACAAAACCACTGAATTTGCATTGAAATCTCAGGACGCATTTTTGATAATTTGAGCCTAGAAAGTACAGTATTACAAACATAATAATATACTAATTCCAAAAATGTTGATCGTAGACTATATACAATATAAAAAAAATCACAATTTTAAATTAAAATGATTAAGGCAAATTAGGTTCATTAATCTCACAGCACTGAGAAAAGTACCATATATCACGTGACAAATGTTTCTTCAGCAAATTGAGCATCAACTTTATAATAATAAAGTGAGTCATTGAACATCATTACATTATTTGTTATATATTTGGACATTTAGCACTTAAATTAACACGTAATTACATTAAAGATGAGTGTGAATACATGTAGGTGAGTTAAAACCCGTTTATATACTGTCTATGGTTAAAACGCGTGTATGCTAAGCTATCAGGCTAATCCATAGACAGTATGGGCTAATCGGGTATCTGTATGCTAGCACTTAAGCTAACAGACTCCGCCTCCTTCAGAAACCGGTGTCATGCTAGTTTCCGTTCTACGTATTAATGCGGATTGAGTGATTCTCGACACGCCTCCAGAGGTCATTTTACTGTCCCATGTGAAGATTACAAGCAGCAGCTCGACATCTGTTCAGTGTTTACCTTCATTCTACAACATAAGTCATCATGATCAACTGGCGGGTAAGACGCATGCAGTTATTATGATACCAATATCATGCCAACTGTTTCTAGTTGACAATACCTCGTTACTAATACAGTATTTACACTAACAATAGTACCATGGTGTTTAGAGCGTGTACTGTGGTAATATGTTTTTAATCATAAACTATGATACCATAATATCTAATTTTATAAAATGAGAATGATACACATACGTGTGTGTGTGTGTGTGTGTGTGTGTGTATGTATGTGTATATATATATAGTGTGTGTGTGTATATATAGAATATATAGTACCATGGTCCATGTGTAAAGGAATGTTATTGCCACATTAAGCATTCAGAAAGCTGATATTGTGTTCCAGTATGATGGTGCATGTCTTAAAGCTCCAGTGCTTTTGCTCCGGGCACTAAATGATCCTCCAGTGTTAATGTGTGTAAGCAGCTGCTCTTGTCATGCAGACACACCAGACACTTCTATAACCTTCTGTGACTGAACGGGACTGGACGTCTCATCTGGGAAGTCACACAATGCTTTATATAGGCCTGTTAAAATAGTTCCTGTAGTCCAACATTTACCATAGTAATCATAGTATTGCAAAACCTTTTGTCTTTAAAAAGGATGAAGTGGATGGAAACATTATATTGAGGAAATTGATCAACAATATTTTATAATACTTGTGAACAAACTACAAAATTAAAATAATTTTTATTTCACCTCTGTTCACTTCATAGTAATTTTGTCATGAAAGTAAACAAAGGAATATGATTTACAACTAAAAAATAATTTGTCTCAAAACAAAACATTTATCACTTTAGTAACATTTACCTCTGTCAGCAAACTGTTATATAACTGTATGTATATATATATTATTATTTTTTTACTTAAAGTTTGAGTAATGTTATGTGATTCTGTATCAAACAAAGAAATGAAACAAAGTATCTTCTTACACAATTTATTTTTCAATGAAATTGCATATTGAGTTAATATGATTTTATAGTCATAACAATAACTTCTAGTAACTATACGATGTGTATCTATCTATCTATCTGATGAATGTTAAAGTGTTTTCTTGTGCGCTTCTCATCCGGATGTGTGTGTAACTGTGTGTTCTCAGGCTTTGGACAATGTTCCTCTGCTCCTCTACATCCTGGCGGCGAAGACTCTGCTGTTGTGTTTGCTGTTTGCTGGAGCGAAGATCTATCAGAGTAAGAAAGCAGACGCTGCTCTGAAACAGCAGATGGAGATGAAGAGGAAACTCGCACAGCAAACACAGGAGCTCATCGAGAACAAGAAGGACGACTGACGTGTGGAGAAAAGCAGGTGAATAAACGACAGTGATCGTCAAGCGCGAGCGCAGTAAATCAGTGTGTCTTTAATCAGTGTGTCTCTGTCGCAGGAGTGACGTCTTCGGTCGTGTGGATTCAGATGTGCCTCGACTCCACAACATGGACTGCTGCAAAAGTCTTTTTATACAAAGTTTTTATTTATTACCTCTGACGTTTGTAAATAAAGTTTTTGTATGTATATCCGTCCTTGCTGTGTGTTGTTTAAATAGCTCAGAATATGAAACACAATAAAAAGCTGTAAATGCAAACAGCTCATAATGAGTGAACATGTAATAAACCAGGTGAAAGACTTCATGATAGTTTTACTGTACGCACTTGATAAACATGTTTCTCAGTGTCACCAGCAGGTGGCGCTCTTCAGATCCTGCTGTGAAACGAGTGTGAGCTGCAACAGAAATCTGAGCAGGACAAGGTTACATCGACCTGTTAACTAATACACTCACTGCTTTCTGGAAAACACCCGCTATAAACGACACTTAATGAAGAACAAACTGAGTTAGACATGCTTGAGGTCCGAAACATCTCTGTTTAGAGAACGTAATATGTAAATTCAAAATGTAGAAATCTGGATATTTTCCCCCAAAGTATAATTAGAAAATAAAAAATATATATCCGTCTATAGATCTATCCATCCATCCATCTATCATTCTATCTATCTATCTATCTATCTATCGATCTGTCCATCTATCTATCCATGTATCTATCGTTCTATGTCTGTCTATCCGTCCATCTATCTATCATTCTGTCTATCTATCTATCCGTCCATCCATCCATCCATCCATCTATCGTTCTGTCTATCTATCCGTCCGTCCATTCATCCATCCATCCATCTATCGTTCTGTCTATCTATCCGTCCATCTATCTATCTATATCTATCTATCTATCTATCTATCTATCGTTCAGTCTATCTGTCCATCCATCTATCTGTCCGTCCATCTATCTGTCCGTCCATCTATCTATCTATCTATCTATCTATCTATCTATCTATCTATCTATCTATCTATCTATCTATCTATCTGTCTGTCTATCTGTCCATCTATATCTATCTATCGTCCATCTATCGTCCATCTATCTATCGTTCTGTCTATCTATCCATCTATCTATCTATCTCTCTATCTATCTATCTATCTATCTCTCTATCTATCTATCTATGTCTATCTATCCGTCCATCCATCCATCTATCTATTTTTCTATTGTTCTCTATCTATCTATCTATCTATCTATCTATCTATCTATCTATCTATCTATCTATCGTTCTATGTCTATCCATCCATCCATCCGTCTATGAATATGAAACATATGAACATAATTACCATCTAATGACTATATTTGCAGTGCAGGGCAAAATTCTTGAAACTTACATGTATCTTTACACATGATCAAATATCTTTGGTTACGGGTGGAATAACAGGCAGACACAGTATCTGCTCTTGAACTATAAGACAATTAAACTTAGTAACTCCAGAAAGTTTACAGAATCCCTGCCTGATGTGTTTTTCTGTCCTGACGTCATTCAAAAGCCATTTTAATTATGAATCAGATCATTCTTAAGCTGCTGATCCTGCATTATCATGCAGAAAACAAGCGACAGGAGATTCGCTCGGTTCAGTTCAACATTATGCTTAAAGAAATGAGAAATCCCATTCAGAAGACTCTTTCACTCAGCAGTTATGCTGTATTTGCTTTCTATATATGATTGGTCTTTAGACTTTGACAAATGCAAGACTTTACACACATCTAAATATCTATCAGCTGCTGTTTGTGTCAAAGATCGGTTCGTATGACAGAAATAAACATTAGATTCCGTTCTTTGGTCAAGATAGTTTTATTAAAGGTTAATGCCTCCTCCCTTCATGTTCTTTCTACCTAACGAATACGATTTTGATGTTGTTGTTGATTGAAATCCTGAAGCTTTTTATTTTATTTTATTTTTTTAAGATATTGGCTACATTCAAACACATCAAATATACACAGTATGTTATAGTTGCTTAAAATCACTGGATGACAGAACGTCTCCTACAGTAATGGAAAAGAGGACAACATCTCCAAAGACAGTAGAGCACAACAGAGCGGTTCAGAGAGCGCAACAGAAAGATCACATTCACTTTCTCCATTGGGGGTTTTATGAGAAATGTTTCTGTAGAACCACAAAGCAGTGGATATTATTATTATAATTATTTTCTTTTTTAAATCATTCAATTTATTAGCTGAATTCTGCACTAGATGAACAGAGATTCACCAATCAGAGAAGTCGCTTTAATTATGGAAATAACAATCAAATCAACTGCTCACTCCCATGATGCACTGCAAATGACTTACTAGACTCAAAACAACTTATAAAATTATCACCTAATACATTTATTTCATTTTATTTATACTTGCAGCCAATTTAATATTTTATTTTACTTTATTTTTATGGTCAATATTCTATTTTATTTATGCATTCAGCAGGTAATGATCTATATTTAATATTTTATTAGACTTTTTTTATAGTCAATATTGTATTTTATTATTCTTTTATTTATGCATGCAGCCAATTTATAGTCAATCTTTTATTTTACTTAAAATAATTGGCTGCATGCATGAATAAAGTAAAAATAATATAATTATGACTATAAACCATTGGAAGGATGTACTTGTTGATTTTTTTCTTTAATTAACAATGGATTACTCTTATTTTTATTCATTTTGATGCATTTGTGTCATTCATACGGACCTCCTAAAGGAACATAATGTGAGATATATTTATTTATTTGTACATTTGTGAGAAAATGACATAAAGTCTCATATTTTCTTCCTCCTCCGTACATTCACACTGACCCATGGGTTGAGTAGTTCATTCCCTCGTAACAGAATTTAAGTGCACAGATTAATACAAGAATTTTATTAATTTTTTACCAATGTTCATATACCTTTTGGCTTCGGATCAGATCGTGTGATTGATGGAGAAAATGAATGAGAAAAAAAGACTCACTTTACCAAGGCGGAAAAAAGTATGCGTTCACAGTTGCGCTCTATACACAAAGACAAGTACTTCATGTTGTTGTCGGTTTACCACATTATAAGGCTCTATTTTTAAAGTGCATAATACTTGGAGGAGCTCGCGAAGAACTTCAGCAACAATAATAATGACTTCTCAAAGACTGTACGAGTGCTTAACTGACTAAACGCAGAGATGATACATGATAATGGCGACGAGTACATGTTAGTGGCCCCCGGATGATACACACACCTCACACACGTTTGTTTGTGCTACACGTCTCGCATTTCTCCGTCGCTTTTCTCTCGGTTTATTAAAATACACACAAATACACATTGTGACGTCAAGCAAATAATGACATTCATAAGACGAGAGAAACTCTCCCAGGTCCCTGACTCCATCAGAGATGGATGTTAAGAAATGAAACGCGAGATTATGAGGATGGTCGACTTCCTCGCTAACTAGGAAGAGGATTTGACGCTCGCCACCGTCCCCGGTGGTGAGGATGACAAACTGCATGACTGCATGTTTCCTAGTTATTCCTGTGTTGGTCGTGAAGATGAAGCGGGACGCTCACTGGTTAACGGACGGGACATAGTCTGGGCGACGGGTCTGGATGATCTTGGGTCGATCGCGTTTGCCGGTCTCTGCCGTTTCCTCCTCGTCCTCGGAGCTGTCGTCCTCACACACGTGTACGATGACGCTGGGCGTGTTGGTGGTTCCAGTGTGAAGCTCGTACTGCTCACCTGCAAATACATGTAAGCGTCATGTTATAAAAGTGTCCTGTTTTTCACATGTTCATCCTTCTTTAGTGTTAGAGCATGAAAAAGCTCCAGTTCTTCTCTATATGAGTGTCAGTGTTTCTGAACTCCCTGAAACGCCTCCATTGTAGTCTTGAGTGGTCACATTGTAGTCACAATATTCCTCATTTAAATAATTCATATGCAGAATAAAGGGGCGGGGCCTGGTTGAGTTAGTTAGTAGTGTGTTAAACTGGCGGTTATGGTAAGGGGCGGGGCATTTCCCAAACACGCTCGAAGCGCTCGACCAATCACAACACACTGCTCCAGCCGACCAATCAGAGCACAGTGTGCTTTAAGAAGGAGGGGCTTCATAGAGACAGAAAGTAAACAGAGCGTTACTGACAGACTGGGAAGAGAGGAGCCGCAACAATGGAGAATATGAGGAGAATAATCAACATTCAAGCAGGAAAACCTGTTCTAGAGCCTGAAAACAACATTAAGACTTTGATAAAGGGCATAATAGGTCATATTTAGGAAAATACAGCAAAAATAATTTCTTTCATTAAGTATTATTGTGGATTAGCAAAATTGTAGCAATTTAATATAGATTATTTAATGTTTATGAAAGAAGTGTCTTCTGCTCACCAAGGCAGTGCATTTATTTGATCAAAAATACAGTAAAAATAGTGTAATATTATTCCAATGTAAAACAACTGTCTTCTATGTGAATATACAGTCAAATGTAATTTATATCCTGTGAGCAAAGCTGAATATTCAGCATCATTACTCCAGTCTTCAGTGTCACATGATCCTTCAGAAATCATTCTAATATGATGATTTGCTGCTCAGGAAACATTTATGATTATTATCAGTGTTGAAAACAGTTGTGCTGCCTCATATTTTTGTGGAAACAGAAATGAATAGAACCAAATTTATTTGAAATTGCAATCTTTTGCAACATTATAAATATCTTTACTGTCACTTTTCATCGCTTCAGTGCATCCTTGCTGAATAAAAGTATTAATTTCTCGAATGGAAGCGCATATGCCGCATATGTTGTTGATAAATATAGCGCAGCGCTCAGAAGGTATACGGTATACAAGTATAGCATGTAAAAGAGGTAACTGGGTTATACCTGGTCCTAGTTTAGACACAGCACACAGCAGGTCGTAGTTGAGGACGGGCATGGCGTCCTGCGATTGAGCCCAGCCTACAGGGGGCGACGCTGGCGGGGAGATCAGGAACTGCTTCTCGGGTTTCGGAGGCTCCAGGCGAGGGCTGCCGATGTGCACCGACTGGAAGAAGAAGAAGCTTTATTGTTCTTCAATGCCCTTTTTTTTTTTTTTTTTTTTGTGTGTGTGTGTGTGTGTGTGTGTGTGTGTGTGTGTGTGTAACTATACAAGCCTGCTGTTTTCTTCTTTTTCTTGTTCCAATTAATGTATGGTTGTATGTTATACAGTGCTATGCATAAGTTTAGGCAACCATGCTAAAGTTGACTAAAAAGAGGAATAAAAAATCATATTTTGCAAATTTAACTTAATGCCTTATTTTAAAAAATTAGGAAAAATCCAACCTTTAAGGACACCAATTTTCTTTGTGAATGAATAATGTATCGTAAATAAATAAATGTTCTTCCTTAAAAAACAGGGTGCATAAGTTTGGGCACCACTATGTTAAATTCCCATAGAGGCAGGCAGATTTTTATTTTTAAGTATTTTTTTTTTTATTTTTTTAGGATACTATGCATCCTGATAAAGTTCCCTTGGCCTTTGGAATTAAAATAGCCCCACATCATCACATAGCCTTCACCATACCTAGAGATTGGCATGATTTTATTTCAGTTAGCCTAATAGCTAGTTTGATTTGCATTGAGAGATGATCTTATGGAAAGTACTCCATGCCAATCTCTAGGTATGGTGAAGGCTATGTGATGATGTGGGGCTATTTTAATTCCAAAGGCCAAGGGAACTTTATCAGGATGCATAGTATCCTAAAAAAAAAAAAAAAAAAATACTTAAAAATAAAAATCTGCCTGCCTCTATGGGAATTTAACATAGTGGTGCCCAAACTTATGCACCCTGTTTTTTAAGGAAGAACATTTATTTATTTACGATACATTATTCATTCACAAAGAAAATTGGTGTCCTTAAAGGTTGGATTTTTCCTAATTTTTTAAAATAAGGCATTAAGTTAAATTTGCAAAATATGATTTTTTATTCCTCTTTTTAGTCAACTTTAGCATGGTTGCCTAAACTTATGCATAGCACTGTATGTATATATGCATCTATATTATTTATACTATATTACTATATTTACATTATTGTTACTTTCTGTCAGACCTAAGATGAACCAAATAAAAGCAACAAAAAAAATGTTTAGTAGTTAGCAGCTCTAAAAAAAAGATGCATGAAACAATAAGTAATGCTAAATAACTAGTAGAATAAAGTAAACAATATAAATATAATTTAAACAATACACAGTATAAACAGTAGTACAAGAATACATCAGTATTATAGATACGTGCATGATTGTAAACACTGTTCATAGTAAAACAGATAAAACCGTATATTCTGATGGTAAACAGAACAAACATTAATGCAGCAGCACTATAATAAATAATGTATGTAAAAAGGATGCATTAGCAGATATGCGGATGATTAGTTGCATTGCGAGTTACGTGACTGATTTAGAGCGTTCACAGCTCTAGGGAAAAAAGCTGTTCTTAAATCTGGTTGTGCAGGATTTAATGGCTCTCTAACATCTACCTGATGGTAGCAGTTAAAAAAAAAGAAGAGAACGAGAGAAAAAAAAAAAGGAGAAAGCTAAAAAAATATTTGCATTTACATTTATGCATTTATCCATTAATCCATAGCGAATTACATTGCATTTGATCAGATCATGCATTTCGTGAGAATTGTGTTACTGTTTGAGCTACAGGAATCCACAACGCTAAACCAGGTGAGCAGGGCGTTTCTATGCATTCTGGCTAATTTGCATACGGTGATCAGATTTTTTTAAATGGAAACCGGTGGTCAAAATATCTCACTTGTTATTGAATGGAAGCAATACATTTTTTAGCCATTATTATTCATTATTATTACAACTAATAATTAGCATGATGTCTGTGTTTTAAAAAAAATAACACTATGAAAAATAGTAAATAGTAACCAACATTTATAAAAAAAAAAATATATAAAATATAATAATAATAATAATAAATATACATACATACATACACACACACACATATATATATATATATATATATATATATATATATATATATATATATATATAAAATATTTTATTTAATAGTTTTATTTTTACAAGCTGTTTCCAGTTATTATAGCTTTTCAAATGTTATTGTATGTTTGTGCGTTTGGAAATGAATGTTTAATATCGCTAAATAGGCTTTTATTTTGTATTTTAGGGTAATTTGATCATAAAGTTAATGCTTTCTGCAAATGCTACTGTGCAATTATTCATACATATTTGGTTGTACTTTCACCCACGTGGTAATAGTTGAGATAATCTTTGTTCATAAGACTTTATAATTAATAAAAACCTCACTAAACAAAAAATACCATGCTATTCTGTGGAGTACCATGCAAAACCATAGAGTTGCACGATTTTGAATAAATAGAAAATCATGTTTTTCGGGGGGGGATTTTTGAATTCATGAAACATGAATTCAAAAATTCATGTTTTTGAATGTTTTTCAAAAAGAGATCACGATTCTGAACAGACAACTAAACAACATAATGTAATTTACTAGATGTTCAGACAAGATGTTAAATGCTGCCATCTAATTAAAAATGTAATTATTTGAAATAATTATTTTTAAAAGATCTTTTTTTTTTGAGTGAATGATTCAATGACTCACTCATAAAGTAATAAAAAAATCCACTTGTTTCATTACTGAATGAATCAGCATTTCTAAACGAATCTCTTGAATGAATGATTCAGTGACTGGTAACACTTTATTTCACAGTGTCCTTGTTACATATGTTACATGCACTTACCATAGTAATAACAGTAAAGTATGCATAATTATTATGCATAATTCACTTGAAGCATCAAGCTACTTTTCAAAAGGTGATTTGCTCTATTTTGATCGCTAACGTAGACATCAGTGTTAATATGTGAACTTCTGTGATAATATGAAAATTTGTAACACAGAAATAACGATACTGTGTGGTTGAAAAGACTGTTTGTGAAGCTGTTTTAAACCTTTACATGACGACTGCTCTCTCTGGATCAGCGCCAACGCAGACCTTAATATTCTGGTGTGATTTTGCCAAAGGTTTAATAGACACACGTGGGTGTTTGAATCCAGATAGCGATCTTTTAACGACTAATCGTGCAGCTCTATAGTACTGTGGTATAAAAATAAGGCACCACGGAAATACTCTGTCACAATCTCTTTATAACTTCTTTGTAATGGTTATTACCTGCGCGAAATACAGACGCATCTCCTTTCCATTGAAGTCACTCTTATGGAGTTTGACTCGGGCCTCGGCTGCCGCTAAAGCATTGGTGAAGTTGATCCGAACCCGTCTGAAGCTCCTGAAGAACTGGAACGATGTGTCTGGATCAAACGCACGGAACAAAGCCTCAAACTGCTCCTGATGATGCAAAACAAGAGGGGGGGGGGGAGGGGGGGAGTGTCAAATAACTGGACTGAGATGAAACAAGAATCATAAACAACGCAAGAGGGTCGCCAACATCATGTATGGAAGGAAAACAAAGAACCCATGTGACACAATCATGACAACGAGTAGGGCACTGCTGTAACATGCAAGAAATACATTCATTTCAAGATTTGATGAGTAGTGTTTCTGTCATCACACCAAACATTGGATTTTTCTGCTAGCTACAGGTTGCAGGATGTTTTTCTCTTTTCTTTGTATTATATAATGTGTGCAAAACACCGGCCTGCAAACACTCGATGTGAGGACTGTTTATTTATTGGTCTCACAAAATGATTTAGAAAAAAATTCATCCCAGCTGTAGTTTTATGAACGAGGTCCAACTACTGCTCAAAATTTGGGGACGGTAAGATTTTAAGGTAACACTTTATTTTACAGTGTCCTTGTTACATGTAACACATGTACGTAGCATAGTAATAACAGTAAATTATGCATAATTGCATGCAACTAACCCTCAAACGAATCCTACCCTAACCCTACAGTAAGTACATGTAGTTGCTTAATATTACTCAGTACTTAAATATATAATTACACTGTAACAATGACACCTTAAAATAAAGTGTAACCGATTTTAAAAATATTTTTGAAAAAAAAATACAGTAAAATTGTGAAATATTATTACAACTGTTTTCTATGTAAATATATAGTAAAGTGTAATTTATTAGTGTGATCAAAGCTGAATGTTCAGCATCATTACTCCACATGATCCTTCAGAAATCATTCTAATATGCTGATCTGATGCTCAAGAAACATTTATGATTATTATCAATGTTGAAAATAGTTGTGCTGCTTCATATTGTTTTTTTTTTGTGTGTTTTTTTCAGGATTAATATTAAATTATTATTAAATTGAATAAAAATTTTTAAAATCTTACAGATGTCTCTTTACCAATAATACAAAAATAATAATAATAATAATAATAATAATAATTAATAAAGAAAAGAAAAAGAATATAAACAAACCATCCCATACCCGACCTGTTTAAATTGACTTGAAAAGGTATGATGAAGGAATGTTAAAACATTACATTAACAAAAGATGCATTAATCCACAAGGTTTCCATCTAGATAACAGCTAAAAGGGTGCCAGATTTAGTCAAACTGCTCATATTTTCCCTTCAAACAGTTTCTGATTTGTCAAAAGAACAGATTTGAATTGAAATAGAATCTTTTACATCACATGCATCAATTTAATGCAAATTATACCAACCCCAAACTCAAAAAATCGAATATGTAAACAAAAAGCTTCAAGCCTCTAATCCCTTTGATTATCGAAACCAAACAGGCCATCAAGAACTGCAGGAGCAGCAGATTAACACGACCAGGCTAGTTTAAGGAACGAAAGAAACCAATTATGTAAGCTTGTGGGAGTCCAAATAAAGAAACACAAACATGATGCAACAAATGCAAAATTAGCAGCAGAACCTGAAAGAGAAATGCAACCTGACAGTTTCGATCAGACTCTTACCCGAATCTGTGGCCGACTGAATGTCTCGTGGTCCACCGATGTGGCCACCAGGCACAAGTTGTTGCACTTTGTAGTTTTAAGATGCATGATTCAGTTTCAGAAGAATGTGCAGATTGCATGTGCGGACGATCACCTGCCTGACTCTACTGGGATTTCCAACGTAAGACGTTCAGAGTCTGTTCCCGAAGAAATCTCTCCAGAGAAAAGCCACTCCGCCACACGTGCCAGCAGAAGTTTCTAAAAGTGCTGCGAGGTCACGGCTTTACTCGCAGGTTTATCTAATGCTGCTTATAGTCCCGCTGATACTGTTGAGGACCGCCTCTCTCTCTCTCTCCTTCAGCTCCTCCTTTCATTCTCTCTCTGTCTGTCAGTCTCTCATTCCTTGTTGCTGACTAATCCTAATGAGGAACTGGAAACTCATGACATCACTCAGTCCAATATCCTCATTCTCTCCCTTCAGCATGTTTCCATGTGGCAATCCCACTGTCTCTCACCTTTCCATCACAACATCGCCATGTCGTTTAACTACTTTCAAACATCATTCTTTTACAATGTGAACACAAAGCACAAAGTCTCACTTGTTCTGTCTTGTCTCCAGAAAGCAGAAAGTGCCCAGACTGCACCTGATACCAAAACTATTTCACAATAATCAGACTATTAACCCACGGATTCACACCAGAAATAAAACCAAAATCGCGATATTTATTAGAGCGATTACCAAACGCAACATGCGCCAATCGTCTTCCCATACTCGTAATGAGAAGCACTTATAAACAAAAAAGAAGCTTTTTTTGCGATTAACATTTGACAATGAATTAATTATTGCAATTTTATAGTTATATATCATTCAAAAAATAAAACCTTAAATATTATATTTTTACTTTACAGTAAAATATCCCAATAGTAATATTTTTATTATGTTTTTTTTTTGTAATTATCATATACTAAAATAATTATCATATACTAAAATAATATAAATATTATTATATTTTTATTAGTATTTTTTTTTAATAATATGATCTAGTAATTATTATTTAATATTATTTTAAAGCCATATTAATATATAAATCACAAAACTTCACCAAAATTCTACAAACAAGCAAACCTGGAACTTTTTAAACCACATTTAAAATCACAAACTTTATCAGAAAAACCTTAATTAAATAATTTTTTCTTTCTCAAATCGTGCAGCCCTTGGACATTTTTAATAACTTTTACAGAAAAAAAAAAAAGATTTGTTTAATTGTTAACTGTAAGTAACCTTACCATTAGGAATGCACTGATATTAAAATTTTGTCCGATACTGATAACCGATAATTCTTTATATTTGAAAACCGATTACCGATATATTGGCCGATAAATCTAAATCCAAATTTTTATATAATTCTTGAGAGGCTGATTACAAAAACCATCTCGCAAGCACATATACAGTACAGTAGCCTAGTTGAACCAGTGTACGTTTTAAAATAAATGTTACACTACTATGGCCAAGATGGCCAACTTTCCTTATCAAAAAAATAACAATTTCTTATAGATAAATAAAACAATGCCTAATTGGGATTACTGGTTAATCAGTTTGATCCATTCCCATTTACTAATGATTGATTAATTCTGTGAACTGACCACTAACCTCCCAAAACACCCTAGCAACACATACATTTTGATTCATAGCAATTTGCTTATGATCCATTGTGTAAACTGGTTCAATTGATTAATTTTTAACTGACTCAAAGATTCGCTCACAAATCAGACTATCATCACTATGACTTTCTACAGAACTTTCCATGAATTATAACACTGATTATTCCAACACAGTTTTAAAATTCCCCAACATTTCCAGGTTTTCAATGACCGTGGGAACCACTGACACCAAACAGCAACAACAAAACAAGCTGACTGTGGCGAACTCACTCTTGTTTGTGTGTGTAAAATGTGTTGATGGTAAAGACTGCATGGTTAGACAGTAACCCACAAGTCTCACTTGTTTAAAGATTACACTGATCACCCGTTCGTGTTAATGCACTGCGTGTGTGTATTATGGAAGGACGGTGCATATCTGACTCAATGGAAAAATGGAAATATGAAACCGAAATAAGGTGATGGAAAAAATGCAAAGGCAAGCAGACACTAGATGGGTGTTATGCAAAGACAAGTGGAGGTGAGACAGCGGATAGTTGTGGTACACATAAGCCACCAGAAGATATTTATATCCAGCTGCACAAAAGCGCATGATGATGTAATATATGAGTGATTTACATATTATCTACAGTAGCCCCATAAATGTATATGGACACTTAAGCTAGGCTACTTCAAATGTCAGTGCTTTAAATAACACAATTTTAACGCAGCGTTCTGTTTATAATACCAGTGCAATACTTATTCTCATGCTCGTTTATTTGTCTTGAGAAAGCCAACATATTGATATTCTATTTAAAACCACCCAGATTACCTTAGCAACACTCTAGCAACCACCCAGAACACTGTAGTAACTGCATAGCAACACCCTAGCAACATCCAGAACACCCAGCAACTGCACAGCAGCCTACTAGGCTAGCAATCACCCAGAACACCCTAGTGGAAAGTAACCACCTAGCAACCACCAGAAAACCCAGTAACTGCATAGCAACCTCCTAGCAACCACCCATAAGATCCAGCAACGGCAGAGTAACCACCAGAACACCAAGCAACACCCTAGCAATCACCCAGAACACCCAAGAAACTGCAGAGTAACCACCAGAACACCAAGCAACACCCTAGCAATAACCCAGAACACCCAAGAAACTGCATAGTAACCACGTAGCAACCATTTGGAAGACACAGTAACTGCATAGCAACACCCCAGAACACCCAGCAACTGCATAGTAACCAGCTAGCGACCATCACCAGAACACCCAGCAACATCCTAGCAATCACCAGAACACCCATCAACTGCATAGAAACCTCATATAAACCACCCATAACACCCTGGCAACTGCATAGGTACCACCTAGCAACCGCCAGAACACCCAGCAACACACTGGGAATCACCCAGAACACCCAAGCAATTGCATAGTAACCACCTAGAAACCATTCAGAACACCCAGAAACTGCATAGCAACCTCCTAACAACCACCCAGCAACAACACAGAACACCCAAACAACTGCAGACTAACTGCCTAACAACCACCAGAACACCCAGCAACACCCTAGCAACCACCCAAAACACCCAGCTACTGCATAGCAATACCCTAGCAACATCCACAACACCTAAAAACTGCATAGCGGCCTCCTAGCAACATCCAGAACGCCCTAACAACTGCTAAGCAACCTCATAGCAACACCCTACTCATTACATAACAACCACCCAGAATACAGTCAAGTCTGTCCGTCCTTCAAATTTCAAAGTATTAAATCTACTTCAAACTTTCTGTCCATGCTTCTTTAAGCCAATATCAAAGATTGTCTTGGCAAACTTTATCTAGCTGTAATATATGTGTATGTGCCTCATTTATAATGCGTATTGTGTACCTTAATCCTATATAATCCATCTATAATATTTTTTGTATTAAATAAATAGATTGAATACATTCTGTGTACTGTAGGTGCAGCCTGTCCGGCGTTTCATGCATCAACTGAAGAAGTATTTCATGTCACATGTGGCCATAGGGTGAACGCACCATCTGTGCATTAGCTTTAAAGCTCAAACATACAGTCACCTGCTCTGAATGGAGACCGAGAGGGCAAAATGCAGAACAAAGGTTTACAGTGCAGCACTGGAGGAAAAGACACCGAGCGCTCATGCATACGGGACCGAGTCAATCCCGGGACAAAAGCTGAGTCACATGTGCGCTCAGCCATAGTGCAGAACAGCTTAAACATTTGCCCATGCTTTCTCACAGCAGAGAGGCATTCTCACTTGAGCAGTGTTTTGCTGGCTCTTTAATAATGATTAAGATGATTTAAATGAGTTAGGTAGTGTTTAGTGCTGGTGGTCAAACATCAGCCAGGCAGACATTTCCACTACAGACACTGAAGCAGGTATAAAGTCACCTCAAATGTCTAAAACTTAACCATAACGTACACACTAGCCTAGCAATCAAGCAGAACACCCTAGAAAATGCAGAGTAACCACCTAACAACCACCAGAAAACCAGGCAACTGCATAGCAACCTCCTAGCAACCACCCATAACAACCAGCAACTGCAGAGTGATCACCTAGCAACCACCAGAACACCCAGCAACACCCTAGCAATCACCCAGAACACCCAGCAACTGCATATCAACCTCCTAGCAACACCCCAGAACACCCTAGCAACTGCATAGGTACCACCTAGCAACCACCGGAACACCCAGCAACACCATAACAATCACCCAGAACACCCAAGCAACTGCATAGTAACCACCTAGCAACCATTCAGAACACCCAACAACTGCATAGCAACCTCCTAGCAACACCCCAGAACACCCAGCAACACCAATCAACACCCCAGGACACCCAGCAACTACATAGCAACCGCCTAGAAACCACCCATAACACCCTAACAACTACACAGGTACCACCTAGCAACCACCGGAACGCCCAGCAACACACTGGCAATCACCCAGAACATTAAAGGAGTTTGGAGTTAGTACGATTGTTTTCTTATTTGATTTTTTCTTTTAGTCATTAATTCAGAATTCTTATTCATTCATGATTTCTGAAGGATCATGTGACACTGAAGACTGGAGCAATGATGCTGAAAATTCAGCTTTGATCACAGGATATAAATTACATTTTACAATATATTCACATCGAAAACAGTTCTTTTAAATTGTAATAATATTTCACATTTTTTATTGCATTTTTTATTAAATAAATGCAGCTTTGGTGAGTTTTAAACAGTAGTGTAGCTTATTCAACCATCTATATGTCTCTAATAACAAGTGATAATTCACCCAAAAATGAAAATTCTGTCATAATTTTTCTCTTCATCATGTCATTCCAAACTCAAGTGAACACAAAAGAACATAAAATTTGGCAAACACAGCCCTCAAATGATCAAATGATAATCTCTGTTCATCATACAAAATGATCATGTCAAGTCAAGTCACCTTCATTTTTATAGCATTTTATGCAACAGAAATTGTTTCAAAGCAGCTTCCCGATAATAAACAGGAAAGTAACAGAATTAGACGCAAACTGCATCAAATATGGATGAGACAGATTCTGCTGTAAAGCAGCCGTAGCAAGATAATAACGATCATGTCACTTCAGAAGACTTATGGATTAATTTCACACTATCTTTATGTCTTTCTTTGGAGCTCTGCAGAAGAGAGAAATCCATACGAGTTTGGATAGATATGATGGTGAGTAAATGATGACAATTTTAATTATGCATGAACGATGCTTTTAAGGGCAGACCTACAAGATAGAAAATGGCCATTCAGCATGTGTTACATACGCACGAATAACCATTACACAGTTTCTTTTCACTTGTGTTGTAGTTAAGGAGCTAAACAGTACAAAATGTCGAAACATATACAAAAAAAGTAAAATTTGTATAATCACTGCTTTTTGTTAGATGAAAAATGACCAGCTCGCTCTTAAATGTGAGTATCATCATGAGCTTATCTGTATGTTTTCAAAGTCTGAAAAAGAAAACGCATTTAGCTGGAGATTTCATCATTTCTCTCAATAATCATTTAAAGCACATGTGTCAAACTCAAGGCCCGCGGGCCTATTCCGGCCCGCCACATTATTTTATATGGCCGTAACTCTCGCCAAAATGCAACCTAGGCTCTTTTTGTTAATCTACCCGAGGCAAACTTTCGTTTAAAAGCATAATTAGAATGGAAACGCCACTTTTAAGATTGACCGTATTTTCGTTTTAGGTCAAAATGCCTTGTGAATGGGAGTGAATGATATCACTTCTATGATAGCATCAAAAATCACTATTTTTAAAGCACTAAGAAGGCTCGACACAACATGAAACTGTGCTTGAAGTATCACCAGGGGCTCTACACATGAACTCCAGCATTGTAAACATTGTTTGTGTACACAGAGTTTACTAAAAAGAAAGATTTTGAACAACTCACTGTTGCTGTGTCCGCCGGCATTTTGTCAGTCAAAAATAGTCGATCTCCGAATGCGAATGAACTGACTCTGAATTTTAGTATTGTTTCTTATCTGAGGATCCTTTTTCAAATACATGATCAATATTGATTTTCACTATCGACAAAATAACAAATTATCCGTGAATTTATATTGAACTAAGCTTTAGGAGCTTTCCATCTTTACTCTCCTCCCTGTTACGGAGATCGACTACTTTTGACTGACAAAATCAATTGAGTTGTTCAAAATCTTTCTTTTTAGTAAACTCTGTGTACACAAACAACATTCTCAGTGCTGGAGTTCATGTGTAGAGCCCCTGGTGAGACTTCCAGCACAGTTTCATGTTGTGTCGAGCCTTCTTAATAATTCAACCGATCAGGGTCAATTATTCCGCTTACACTGCAGTAACCACACCTCAAGACACTGTTCAGATGGTGTATTTCAAGACATTTGTCAGTTTTTTTGTCCTTGAAATGCTCTTGTGTGTGGGACTCATTTCTTACGCATCTCACCCATGCCTCCGTTGCTAATTCATTTTAGAGCTAGTAACGGAGACTTGAGCCACTGATAGCACAGAGAGAGAGAGAGAGAGAGAGAGAGAGAGAGAGAGAGAGAGAGAGAGAGAGAGAGATACCTGAATCTGTGCGTCTCTCAACAGTGTTCGGCAGCAGCGTCTCTACTAATAGTGAAACTGTAAGTTTATCTGCTTCAAGAACAGCGCCGTTATTACCTCACTACTGAGAAATTCAAGTGTCTTTTAAGTTGTAAAACTATTTTGCTGATCAAATTGTCAGAGCAGCGCTGACAACACGTTACTGTGCGAGTGTGTGTCCGTACTGTAGGCCTATTTGTGTGTGTTTGAGCGGGAGGAAGAGAGCATGTGCTTTTCATACATCATAAAACTTAATTTTGTGGCAAAAAACATTTTGTCGTTTTTTCTTATTGTTTACTATATTTATTTGTTTTGTCCGTGTCGTTGTGGGTTTTGGTTCTGTGGGCTGTAAGAATCTTTGAAATAACTGAAATCGTTTGGCGCAGTGATATGGAGCTGTAATGCGGTAGCCTGGATGTGATCTTAGCCCCGCCCACAACATTTTTAGGTCGGGAAGTTCGGTCTGGACTTGATCAACTATGCTCGAACCAGAGCTGTTCGGACCAATCAAATTGTCAGGGCGGGCTTTATACGATGATGGACAGATGATCAACAGTAACGTAATCATCCACGTCACCAAACAGAAAAAATTCGTTTACAACAAAGATGACTGCCGCTGGAGAATTGAGATTTCACGAGTTCACACTTACAATAAGTCAGATAGAATAAATGCATATTTGGCGTGCTGTGCGAGGAGAGGCTCCGGCTCGGTATTCGGCCCGAACCCAAAGTACTCCCCCCGTATTCCTGGCTGTGGAAGAACAGGCCGAGAGTGAGTGGAGGGATGCTGGAAACTGTCAATAAATGTTAGGTGAGTTGACTGAGTGAATGAATATATGCTTCCTCTCATGCTGATAGGGTAGATATGGTAATTGTTTGATGACAAGTTGATTGGATTGATTATTTGAGCGTGCTCCTCCCGAACTTTATTTATGAAACATCATGTGTAGATTCCGCCATCGCGTCTGTTATAGAAGATATCGACAGCACATTAATTGTAAAAGAGGAACAGAGAACCGCGATCAAGGCATTTGTCGATCGGAAAGATGAATGAAGAACATCCGTTGCTCTGATTGGTTGTAGGTCTATCAATGCAAAGGCATTTTCTTTCCTGGTTCGACTGAAACACACCCCTTAATCACAGCCCAATGGAGCAGTTTCAGACTCACATTCTGACTAGAATCTGAGTATGACGACGTCAGGCTAGTAATGCGGTCAAGACCTGCCTGAACTACTTTAGCCGCGAGTTTCCCTGAAAATAATGGCACACTTTAGAATGTTCGTCAACCAATCAGATTCAAGCATTTACCAGCCCTGTAGTATAAGTGTTAATAAATCTGTGAGCTGTTTTTAGATAAAAAAATAAATAACAAAATGCACACTGAAATGCTTGATCCTAGAACAATGCTGAATAATAAATCTCAAATGTATTTTAAGGCCGACCATTTCAATTAGTCACAATTTAGTTATCTAAGTTTACAATAAAAAATAACTTTTAAAAAGTATCATAGATATTCAAGCATGCTAAAATGAAAACAATTTTTGCAAAATATTATAGTCATCTCTGCATAATAAACCAAGACGAGCAATGTCTTTTAACATTTAACACACTTTCACCTTCACATCAGATTTTTATTACTCTGTCTTATGGAAAAGTGCAGATTGTGTATTTATAATTTAGTAAGTCTGACAGACACTTGGCCTTCTTAGCTTAACATTTTCCATTGTTCTTATGGGATAGTTCCTGCTAAAAATAGATCTCTTTGGAAATTATATTACATAATGAGCCTCAATTTAAGCAATACTGGGATGAAAGTCATGCAAGACAGAGAAAAACAATCGCTTTATAAGTGGCTTCAAGGGATAAATATGAGCTAAGACAGCGATCGACTTTTGACCTCAGTGTCAGTGGAAAAATAAAAAAGCCACAAAGGTTTATTTTATTTTCCATGTGAGCAGCTGCGGTCAATGATCTTTCTAGGAGTTTGGTTCCTCATTGAATGTCCTTTTGTAGCAGTAAAGCAGGTGTGGTGCTAAAATAAACCAAGGCTTTGTGGAAGCTTCAAACACCCTGACCAAAGAAAGACCCCAACGGGTTATACAGTCATGTTATTAGACAGGGAAAATGAGGGAGACGTTGGAAAATGGTCCATGTTGGTTAATAAATCACAGCATTAAGAAAGATTTGCCTTTGCAAATCATTTGTTTCAATTATAATGCATTTACATCATTCTGATCAGTAGGCATCGCCAGAGTTTGGCGTTTCTTGTGCTTCAAAACAGTGAATAATTTTGCAAAGCAATAGGTTCGATTGATTCAAAATTTCGAAAAGCGTTGTTTCTCCCATTACTACTTGGGAAGGGTTCTTATGATCCGGGCCAAAAAATATGCAACCAAACAAAACACCACAGCAACCGCATAGCAACCGTTTAAAAACACCAGATTGGCATTGGCTTGGCAACCCCTCAAAACGCAGCCAAACATAATGGCAGGGAGTTTTTGGCAGCTTTTCTAAAGAAAATGTAAAAATCTAGTTTGAATCACTGCTCTATTATGTACAGAACACCCCCTTTTTATAACCACAGGCTATTATAAATGTATTATAAATCAAAAATGAATTCAGAGTGGCTTATATAGTGGCACCAGGGTCTCACATGGCTATTTATGTAGAAGATATGTGATGGAGGAAACCAAGGATTTACAAGTATGGCCAAGACAAGTGAAATCACAATGTATTTCTGTTAAAGGTAAGGTCGATATAAAACTGACAAGGCCCACAATCAGATCTGAAGCGTTTCTGCAGGCCATGGACTCATTCAAATGAATGTAGCTTACATCTGTGCAGTCTAACAAAATAGATATTGTGGTACTATGTAATATGTCCAAAAAATACTATGGTTGGTTGTACGTACCATAGTACAATGTTCAAAAGAACAGGGTACTTTTTGGTGCATTTTAGCAAATACATGCCATTCCAAAGGTAAATGTCCAAAACATTGTATTACCATGGTGCTTATGCAAAAAACATTATACTGTCATCATGATACAATGTCCAAAAAACAACAACAACATGGCAGTGCCATGATCAAGAAAACAAGGTATTGCCATGGTACATATCCACAAAGCAATGTAGTACCATAGTACTTTTTTTAGTGCACTGCTCATGTCCCACAAGTCACACTTCAGTAAATACAGTATGAATCATTTTAGGGGCAACAATTTATGGCTATCACTTCCGCGACATCAGGTCCCGCTGCGATAAACCGGGTATTAATCGGGGTAAAAGCAAAGCGCGTGCACGCCTACCTTTAAATGCTGCTCACTAAAAAGCTCTTCGCACACTTTGCACGCGATGAGCGCGTTGGGTTGTTCGTTGAGCTGGACTTCAGAAGTCGCCGCCCCTCCACCGCTCTCGGACTGCTGCATGTTCGGTGCCTTTGATCTCAAACGCGGTGCCTCTGATCTTAAACGTGCCCGCGCTCAGCTCATGGCGCCATGCTCTGCGTCTTTCTCGTCTCCAAAGCAGCACAAACCGTCAAATTGACACACACACACTACTGTACAAGCAGTGCTAGTGCATGCATAGTGCTACTACCATAACCGTGATGTATTCCTGAACCGAAAATGACGTCTACACTTGCGACAGACTGCACTGGGGGCCAAAACAGCTGATATGACGTCATGGTTTCCGCTTACGCACGAGCGCTGTGCATGGAGCATTGGGGTTGATGCAAGTATTATTTGTGAAAATGAACTAGATTGTTCAAAATGTAACCAGGAACATGGGAGACACTGAAGACACGGTTAGGTTTGTGTAATGTGTGCAGTGCGTGCATTTTAAATGTGATTATGACAAAGATTATCACTGTAAAATGGTGTTTGAGTGCCCTCTCTTGGTCAGATTTGTTGCAATGCAGGCACATGGCAAAGCTGTGGATATTGAATGCATTGCACACTGCTTTAAATACAGTATTCTGATACTCAAATTACACTAAAAATGTCAGAATGTCATTGCTAGTACGAAGATATTAAAGACTGCAAAAGCACACTTTACATGCAAAACAACAAAAATATTTATTTTAGATTAAAATGAGCGGGAAATGAATTCAGTCATTGTTGTGTGACTGGTTTTATTTTGTGGTTAGTGGAACATGTTCATAGTTAATGTGCTGAACTACACCTGTGGACCTGTGTGAACTTAATTTATCAACCGTGCCACCTTACCTAAATTACTGTGGTGCCCTGCTATTTTTAACAAAATTGTATATTTCCGCTGTGTTTTTTACACGTTTTAACAGAAATACTTAACTTCTTAATAAATAACAGACTTCATTAATGTATAAAATTAATATATGGAGAGATTTCATCTATGTATTCATCCATCCATCCACTTTCTTAAAGGTACTGTACATATTAATGAAATTATACTTTAAATATATTCTAGTGCAAACTACATAATGTTTTTGGACACTTAATTGCATGTTATTTGCAAGTAAATAACAATGTAAAAAGTTCTTTAAAAGCATTACAAACGATTATTAAAACGTAATGATTTAAAATGGACTTTAAAGGAAAACTTTGGTTACACTTTATTTTAAGGTGTCATTATTAATTAATTTATTAATTCTTTATTCCAGACCCTTAGGTCCATATCACAAAGTAAAAGAAACAGAAAGAAAAGAATAACATACAAACATGGATTTACATATCACCACAAACTTGAATTCCAGTGCTTCCAGAACCAGGAGGAATACCTTGTATCACTTAATGTAATCATTTTAGACCATTATGACAGTGTAATTATATATTTAAGCCATGAGTTATTTTATTGAACAACATGTACTTATTGTACTATAGAGTTAGGGTAGGATTAGGATTTGGTTGAGGGTAAGTTGCATCTAATACTTTACTTTAATTACTATGGTAAGTACATGTAACATATGTAACAAGGTCACTGTGAAATAAAGTGTTACCAAAACTTCTAATTTGACATTATTAGAACATGCACTTTTTGCACATTGTCATTAAAGTGTATTTTCTCCAAGCACACTTACATGGCCTTTTATTTTATCAATATTAAATTAACCCAAGTGCAACTACAGGTTTTAAAATAATTATGCTTTTAAGATTCAATATGTTTGCTGATATATTTTTAGATATACTTCAGTTAATTTTAATTCTGCTTCTTTTTGATAGCAAACAGGATGGAGAATTACAATTCATTTTAAATAAGTGCCCTACCCTTAAACCGATCATCTTGAGCTGACCAGGCTCCCATTGGAGCGGATTTGAGTGGGCAGGCAAGTCATGTGGGGATCAGAATCCAAAATTTACCATAATCCTCCAGAGGAAAAGGGGGGAGAGAGAGTAATTCCTAGTTACCGCTACAGAACGTAGCCTGGAGAGGTAGACACAAGAGCTTTAGTGTGTTAGCTATACAACAAGTTCTACACAGTCATAGCAAACTCTAAACACTCGTCTAGCTTTTGAATTATGGCCCAGGCCAAAGGTGATATGAGTATCAACATGGAGATTTCTAACGGAGCTGTTATCCACCGTCCTGTAGGATCATGCATGGAGATGGAAGATCGGCGGACTGGGGAGGAAGAGGAGGAGGAGGAAGACGAGGTTGAACTAGCTGAAGAGGTGGATGAGGATATGGACGATGGTGGAGACGACAACGTAATGCCTTCAACACATGTGATCATCCATAAAACAGAGCAAGAGGATTTTATGGAAGACCTGGAGCACCAAGAGAGTGCAATTCTGCAAAACGAAGAGGTAAAATATGGAAAGATGGAGGACAAAGTGGCCATAACAAGGCCTGAGCTACCAGTTGAACTCTCAATTACAGCGCAAACACAAGTTTCGAAACTTCAAAACGAAGCTGAAGTGCGTGCAAGAGCGTTCAAAGAAGTGGACATGGATCGAGCAGACGACAAGTTGGAAACGCTGTACGAAGATGAAAAGGAAAGCGATGAACAACAAGTGCTGACTTTGAGCACAAGGAAGATGGAGACACAGGAGCTGCTCCTCTCTGAGGTAAGACAGCTCACTTGTTGCCTCCTTGAGAAAATAGAAATCAAGTACAGAGATGATCAAAAAGTAAAAAATGAAATAGTTTTGCAAGAAGAGGAGCATGAAGACGATGTGGATGAAGAGCCATGGATGGTTTCTACCAGTGAAGCAGGTTCAAAAGAAAACTTTCAGAGTCTTGAGGAAGAGGAAGAACCAGAAACATTTGATAACACTGACGAAGAACAGTCTATGACCGAGGTGCCTTTATTTGAGGACTGCAAAGCAATTGGCGAGCCAATGCACAAAAATGCCATAGTCAAAAATAATGATGAAGAAACATCCACCATTAACAAAGCAGCAGAAGAAATGGCGATTGACTGGATTGCAACAGAACAACCACCTCAAACTGATCTGTTTGGTGGAACCATAGAGGAGATGGCCCAGCATTCATATCAGTTGGCGGAAAGCATCGTGCAACAACGTGAAAGATTAGAGTGGCTGCAACAAGTTGTGGGAGACACAGATCCAGAGAACTGTGAGAGAATTGTGGCGGATACCCAATCACCCATTGTCACTGGACCTGAGGAGACAAGAGGAGATAAAGAAACGGATAAAGAGGTAGAGGGCATTGAAAGGATTCAAAGAGGTGTGGAGATTACCAAGAAGGAGGAGTTTTCTGCAGAGGAGGGAAGCTGTACAGAAGTAGAACAGCCACCTGATGATCCTGAGATTGGAGAAGAGTGGGTGTGTAAGGAGAAGGAACAGCAAAGACAAGTCAACGAAGAAGTGCCAATACCTATAGAAGAGGGGGCGTGTAAGGAGAAGGAACAGCCAAGACAAGTCAACAAAGAAATGCCAATACCTATCGAAGAGGGGGCGTGTAAGGAGAAGAAACAGCCCAGACAAGTCAACGAAGAAGTGGCAATACCTATAGAAGAGGGGGCGTGTAAGGAGAAGGAACAGCCAAGACAAGTCAACGAAGAAATGCCAATACCTATAGAAGAGGGGGCGTGTAAGGAGAAGGAACAGCCAAGACAAGTCAACAAAGAAATGGCAATACCTATCGAAGAGGGGGCGTGTAAGGAGAAGAAACAGCCCAGACAAGTCAACAAAGAAATGCCAATACCTATAGAAGACGGGGCGTGTAAGGAGAAGGAACAGCTTGGCAATGACAAATGCGAGGTCGTAGAGGGAGGTGATGCTGCAAAGGAACAGCCAAGACAAGTCAAGGAAGAAATGCCAATACTTGTAGAAGGGGGGGCGTGTAAGGAGAAGGAACAGCGAAAACAATTCAACAAAGAAGTGCCAATACCTATAGAAGAGGGGGCATGTAAGGAGAAGGAACAGCCAAGACAAGTCATCGAAGAAGTGCCAATACCGATGGAAGAGGGGGCATGTGAGGAGAAGGAACAACTTGGCAATAACAAACGGGACGTCGTAGAGGGAGGTGACGCTGCAAAGGAACAGCTAAGGCAAGTCAAGGAAGAAATGCCAATACTTGTAGAAGGGGGGGCAGGTAAGAAGCAAGAACAGCTTGGCAATGACAAACAGGAGATCGTAGAGGGAGGTGACACTCCAAAGGAACAGCCAAGACAAGTCAAGGAAGAAGTGCCTACAACAGTAGAAGAGGGGGCGGGGAAGTGGCTAGAAGAGCTTAAGGCTGTCATTGAAGATGAGCCAAGAAGGAAAGCCCAGGGGGGGCGAAAAGTGACCATACCTGCCTGGTTGAAGTCCAACGAGAGCTCAGATGCCCCTTTCCAAGAGCCACCGAGGCCCCTCGGCAGTCAGATCAGAACCATGAGCGGGGGCAGCGAAGGGGAGGTGAATATCAAGGCCAAAGGTCAAGAGGTCACCATGGCGAATGGGTTCCCTGGGATCCCACCTGCCGTAGTTCAACAAGAAGAGGTAAAAACACTGGGAAAGCCGACGAGAATGGCGACTCCAGCTCAACGGGATGGCGATCCTCTTGACCAGCAGATCTCCCTCTATGTGAAGGTATTCTATTGTTATTTATAGCCAGATAATGGCCAAGATGTCCATTTGCATTTTGGAGTTTTAGAAGGGAAATGAGTCACGTGGGTTTTCTTTGTCCTCAAAATGTACTATGATATCTTCAGGTTCTGCTCAAAAACGTTGTCGTTTTGACCATATTATGATCTGCTGTAGTCAATATGCAATCTGGAAACTATCAGAAGCTTTAATACCAAGTTACCAAATATGTTTGTGTTTTTGGGAAGTATGATTATTGTGGTACATTTTACATGGAAGGCAGAATTTTACATGCATATAACCTGTCAAAATTCAATTTTGATTTGTGAAATAATGATTTGAGCCTTATTTTAAAAATGACAATGATTAGGCTGTCTTGTTAGCCATGCTAGCATACAGTTTCCTACAATGACAGCATGTCCTTCTGCTCAGCAGATGGTGTTACTATCGCCAACACTAATTGCATTAGTGTCTTTGCTCTACTGGTCAGTTGGTCTGCTGTCATCCCGCTTCTAGAAAACCACAATGTAATTCCCAGTCCTAGGCAATGATACTTCGACAAATTAAGCAGGTACACCAACTTGACCACTAGTATTACTGCTAAAACCAGCATGAAAGTGTCTAAAACATACCTTATACTGGTAACTGGTCACAATTTGGTTTTAAAAACAGTAAACTGGTTCATATGACATAAACATCCATGTACAATAAAATGTAAGTCATATAAGACTTAATGTTCAAGAACTAAGTCTTATTTGGGGGTAGCCTGACCTTTCCAACCACAATTCCAACCCTGATTGTGATTTATAAATAGTTGTTGCTGGTGATATAATGCACTTAGTTAATTGAGTTATTCTCAGCGGGGTGTTGAGCTGATGGATTGATCGGTGAGCTAAAAATGAATCCTACACAATAGACACAACTTGATTCTAGAACATTTCAATAGAAAGTGCCATATAAAGTATCATATCACACACATTAGCAAAGAGCTGGCTATAGGTATCACTTTTGCAATAATCTTACTAATCTGCTGTGTTGACTATAGTGCAACATAGATGTGTATTGACTACAGCAACAGTATGTATTTATTTATTTATACAGTGAGTGTTTTGTAACCAGGTAAAACTACAACAATAGTATTTTTTTCCCATTTTTTCTATTCTATTCTATTCCATTCCATTCCATTCCATTCCATTCCATTCCATTCCATTCCATTCTATTCTATTCTATTCTATTCTATTCTATTCTATTCTATTCTATTCTATACTATTCTATTCTATTCTATTCTATTCTATTCTATTCTATTCTATTCTATTCTATTTTTCTATGGACTTGTCTGAAACATTCGGAACAAAGCGTTTAGCCAGTTTTGTAACCAAGCAAAACTACAGTAATAGTATTTTATTTTATATTTATTTATACAAAAAAAAAAATTATATTCGTGAAATTGTCTGAAACGTTCGGAACAAAGCGCACAGCCAAATTCTTGTTATATGAAGGAGTCTGAGCAGCGGGACGTTAAGCCTGGTAAAAATGCCCTTAAATCCCACCCGTATGTTTCTGCAGAGCAAACAGTAACAAAGACGCCCTTTGTGCGGGTTGCAGTGGAACACAGTAAAAAGTGCAACTCCCACAGACTTTCTGTACATTTCAGATCACAAAAGTATCATTTTGTGTCTCATCATCAGTTTTTTGTATGTTGTCGTAGATTTGCTTTGGTAAACAGGATCTAAGTGATGACATGCTCAGTATTTATGCCTGATACTGTGCCTGTTATTCAGTGATAAACAGCTGATTCTTATTTTTTTGTTGGTTCGAGTGATATGCTGCTCTTATATTGAACAGTGAAAGATGTGTTTGTATTTGAATACCTGTTGCCTCTATGAGAAGCTGAGGTGTAGTGGGTTAATCTCCCAGCATTCCTCTACACACTAATCTGATTTAGATGTTTATTGGTCTGAGTCGGCTGTGAGAAGGATCTGAGATTCTGACTGAGTGTTTGGGGGGTGGAGTGGCTCCGTCCAGTCATAATATGATTCCAGCATGTGCAAAACTCACCGTCATGATGCTAGTGTTGCATGTGGTTGCCAGGATGTTCCTAATGGTTGCTAGGGTGTTCTGATTTAGGACTTTGCTGTGCGGTAGCTATAGGGTATTCTGGATTGTTGCTTGGGTGTTCTGGATAATTGTCAGGGTTCTCTGTTTTTTTTAGCATTTGGCTATGCGATTGTTAGGGTGTTCTGAGTGGTGTTTAGCATTAGCACGTTGCTATGGGGTTGCTAGGGTATTCTGGATTGTTGCTATGGTGTTCTGGATAATTTCTAGGGTTCTCTGATTGTTTTTTTAACATTTTGCTATGTGATTGCTAGAGTGTTCTGAATGGTTTTTAGAATGTTGAGTGATGTTTAGCACGTTGCTATGGTGTTGCTAGGGCATTCTGGATTGTTACTAGGGTGTTTCTGGATAGTTGCTAGGGTTCTCTGGTTTTTAGCATTTTGCAATGCGATTGTTAGGGTATTCTGAATGGTTTTTAGAATGTTGCTAGGGTGTTCTGAGTGGTGTTTAGCTATAGAACGTTGCTATGGGGTTACTAGGGTATTCTGGATTATTGCTAGGGTGTTCTGAATGGTGTTTACGATGTTGCTATGGGGTTGCTAGGGTATTCTGGATTGCTTTCCATGGTGCTCTGGTTAATTTGCTATGCGGTTGCTAGGGTGTTATTAATGGTTGCTAGGGTGTGTTTGCTATGCAGTTCCTTTGGTATTCTAGATGGTTGCTATGCAGCTGTTTATTGGCCCACAAAATGTGACATTAATTATAATAATTTAATTGCAGTGCAGTTACTGGTGTGCTTCTATTCAAATGTATTTTATGAAGTCAGGTTTTCAAGTGTCTCTAAAGAAGCCACACTGCCCTCTACTGGCGTTATGTGGGTCTGTTGTACCCTCAGGTCCTCATCCATCCCTCATCACAGCTTATCTTCAGGTGGCCAGACCTCACATAATCATTCCACAACCTCCAGACTCATGAATACAGTGACACAGTAGTAACTCTACTCGATCCCCAAGGCCCTTTAGAACACATACAACATGGACATGTATATAGTTTATTTCTAGATTATTGTGCAACGTTAGATTGTACACTGGAAATCATAATAGCGATTCCCAACTCTGCAAAACTCTTTCATAACGCACGTCTCATGAACGGCGTCTCTATCGCTGATAACAATGAACAAACGTCTTAGTGTCTCAGAGTCCTGCGTGTTTGACCGTCTTCTCCAGCCCAAACACCCACAGAACACCAAATGTAATCAGTCATTCTGGAAAGACTTTTCCATGCCTTCAGAGAATTTGCTTTGAGAAACCATTCTGCATTCGATATTATGAGACATGTGAAAGCATTTACACCATGGCTTGGTTTGATGTAGCAGCTAAAAAATTGGGATTTCCTAGCATTGAGCTGTTTGTCAAGGTAAGACGTTCTCACATTAAACCTTCGAAGAAATAAAACATTTGTTCTTGTGGGATGACACAATATCTACATCGTTTTTCATTGTGTTCCATTATAAAATTAATGAGAGACCCAAGTGAAATCAGTTATACTTCATTTCAATAGTGCACTTTGGACGTTCTACTAACAATAAGTAACTTTACATGTCAACTAACTCTCATTAGGACTGTTAGATTAGGGATTGGGTTAGTAGAATAAGTTGACATGTAGTTGCAAAGTTTCTTATTGTCAATAGAATGTCTGTTGAGGAGCATCAGAATAAAGATATTAAGCCGGCCGTCTACTAATACGCTAATGACTGATAGTTGACAAGTAGCTGCAAAGTTACTTACAGTAGTTAGTAAAATCACAGACTGTCACAGAGTTGCTGAAATTAATCGTATTTCACCGTATGAATGCGAAACGCCAATATTTTCATTTTAGTGTTAGTATTGACTCTACATCTTGTGATGTTGTTTGTTCTGCAGCTGAACAGTTTAAGCTTAAGCTTATTTACCCCTTTTTCGTAATTAATTGTGGCGCTCAATGAGGACGAAAGCTCCCTTAAAGGGATGGTTCACCTAAAAATGAACATTTTTGTCATTACTTATTCACCCGTATGTTGCTCCAAACCTGTATGAGTTTCTTTGTTCTGTTGAACACAGAAGATATTTTGAAGAATGTTGGTAACCAGAGAGTTGACGGACCCCACAGTAGGAAAAACACTGAAGTCAATGGGGTCCGTCAACTGTCTGGTTATCAACAATTCTTTAAAATAGAAAGAAACTCATATAGGTTTGGAACAACATGAGGGTGAGTAAATGATGACGAAACAGTTTTGGGTGAACTATCCCTTTAATGTCTTTTTTTATTTTTTATAAAATTTTTGTGGAAATTTTTATTAAAATGGAGTAATTAACCACTTAAACTTAAATTTGGGCAGTTCTTTATATGTCCGTTTAATTCTGCACCCTAAAAAATGCTGGGTTGTTTTAACCCAACTTTGGGTCAAACCCCAACGTTGGGTTAAAAATGTAATTTAAAAATGTAACCCAACGGTTAGGTTTGTCCATATTTTTAGATTAGATTAGATTAGATTCAACTTTATTGTCATTACACAAGTACAGGTACAAGGCAACGAAATGCAGTTTAGGTCTAACCAGAAGTGCAATAGCAGCAAGTGCAGGATATACAGTGGTTCCATAAGTGCAGAACATGGATATGTACTGAATAAATATAGAGTTGAATACTATTATAAACAAAAATTTACAGATAGATTGTCCTATGAATATAATAAACAGATAACTATTACTGTGAACAGAGTTTACAGCTAGATATGTACTGAATATAATAATATACAGATGGCTATTACTATAAACAGAATGTTTACAGATAGATATGTACTGAATATAATATACAGATGGCTGTTACTATAAACAGAATTTTACAGATAGATATGTACTATGAATATATATACAGATGGCTGTTACTATAAACAGAATGTGAGCATAATATACAGATGGCTATTACTATAAACAGAATTTAACAAATAGATATATGTATAAGTTAGGCTAATGAGCAGTATAACAATGGATTTAAAGTAGTGCAAATAAAGTTTGGACAGAAGCTATCCGAGTGAGTGCAGTGGAAAGTAATTGCATATTACAGTTAAGGTACGATATTGCAATGTATATATAAACAGTCGGTACTGTAAATAAACAGTCGGCAGTGCAAATTGAGCATATTCCAGTCAAGGTAGTAGTGCAAGATGCATATGTAAACAGTTGTTACTGTAATAACAGTCAGCAGTGCAAATGAACATTATAGTATTGCAAATAACAAAATTTGACCCAAAGTTGGGTTAAAACAACCTAGCATTGTTTTAGAGTGTGTATTATTCTGAAGTTCGTACATCTGTAGTGTCACGACAAACATATTTCACAAATTAACCTGTACACTTCTGGAATTCACATTATCTACATAAATCTGCAACATATTAAACATGGTTAGTTATCTTAGATAAACGTATTACCTTGAAATCATCATTTTGCCATTGTGTGCAATGTCTTCACATGTCAGGAAACTTTTGCAGTGCGCAGAGGAAATGAAATCAAAGCGACAGTTTTCCCATTGTTACTCCACACTCCTGATGTGGTTAAAGGACTGATGGCATGTTGTGTGTGTCCCAGGCCGGCAGTGATGGAGAGAGTCTCGGGAACTGTCCCTTCTCTCAGAGACTCTTCATGATCCTCTGGCTGAAAGGAGTCATCTTCAACGTCACCACTGTGGACCTCAAGAGGTGAAGCACAACATTCACAGAGACAGATTCAGACAACACAGATTTCCCATTAGGACAGTTATGATTCCCAACAGGATCAAATGCGCTTGGAGAACAGCAAAAGGATTTTTTTTTTTTTTTTAGGATTTTAGGCTTCTGTAAGACATTATTCTGATTTAACTAAATCATATAGGAATTGTCTATACATTGGGATCTTATTTAATCCCATTAAGATCCGTTTGTTTCCAAATAATGATTGGAAGTTCCATTGGAATCTAAAATATTTGAAATTATTTTAGTATTTTATATATTAACAAATAACATATTTTTTAGTATGAAAAAGAAATTTTAGATATGTGTTAAGACTAATTTTTCCCTTATTTTCCCTTTTAAATATAATTTGTAGATAGCCTATATAACCATTTAAACTTGTTACACCTTTTGCTTTGTGAACTGTGGCGTTACGCATGAAATTATGCAGTTTTTTTGTTTGTTTTGTTTTCTTACATCTATAAGTTGTATTTTACAGAAGTAACTTGAGAAAAATTAATTTAATTCTTATATATTACATTGTTCTTATGAATTTCATATAATAATTCAAAATAACATTTCTCATAAATATTGATTAAAAAAATTATCTTGCATTGGTTTTTACTGTATAGTTCATTCAACATTTCAAAGAATTTCTCCATTTTTTTATTTTAAAGAAGTAGTAGCATGGTAAAAACATGGTAACATTCAAAACCTTTGCACATTCACTCATTAATGGGAGGTTACTGGTCAGATTCAATGTGGTTTTAGTTGGAAAATATTAAGTTATGACTGTTTTATAAGCTAACGTTCTACCGAGATCAAACAAACCCCAAATTGCAACAGGTGTATGCAGTTTTTATAATGCATTACAAGGGTTAAGGTTTAGTAATTTTGTTATGTGCTTTTGTCATTATTATTTCCATTTCCATTTAGCTTTAATTTATTTTCATTTGGTTTTAGTTTAAGTGATTTTAGTACCTCAACTTATTTTATTTCAGTTTCTAATTACAAGTTAGACCCTTATTTTATTTTATTTTTTCAATTAACAATAGTTTTAGATTTACTTAGCCATAACCTTGCTGACGAAGGGCGGGTTTGTTGATCCGCGTCTCACAGGAAGCCTGCAGATCTACAGGATCTCGCTCCAGGAACCAATCCTCCATTCATGACCTTCAACGGAGAGGTTCTGGTGGACGTCAACAAGATCGAGGAGTTCCTCGAGGAACGACTGGTCCCACCACGGTACTTTCTCTATCGGTTCACTTCCCATTTCTTTCTTACTTGCCTCAGATACTTAAACTAATTTTATCTTTATTTTTATTTTTGTAGATACCCAAAGTTGTCAGCAAAGCATCCAGAATCCAACACAGCAGGAATAGATGTATTTGCCAAGTTTTCTGCCTACATCAAGAACCCTCGTAAAGAAGCTAATGAGGGTGAGTTTAATGGCTTTCAGTACACAGATAGTCCTGGTTGTGACTCTTTTCCTCCGTAATAGTGTTTTATTTGGAGTTTTATGTATTCAGGTCTGGAGAAAGCTCTTCTGAAGTCCCTGAAGAGGTTGGATGAGTATTTGCAGACGCCGCTGCCCGAGGAGATTGACGCCAACAGCACGGATGATCCCGAAGCCTCCACACGAGGATTCCTGGACGGACCGGACCTCACGCTGGCCGACTGTAACCTGCTTCCCAAACTACACATCATGAAGGTGCTTCTTTCCTTTTCGTCACACTCCTCCCTTTTTTCCATCTTTCCTGAAAGCCCAATATTTGTTTAAAATATTCTAATTAATCTCATTTTAATTGCAGTGAAAAGTTGAATTGATAAATGTACATAAATGCATACATTTGAAATGTCGTCATATTTAGAGTGTACCCCTTTTGCTTTATTAATGACATGCAGAATAATATATATTATATATACTGTATATAGTTGCAGAGCTACTGTACTGCTAATAGATGCTGATGCATAAATACACATACATATACAGTAAATCCCATAGCAGATTTAGGCAGGTGGAGCTGGGGGAGGTAGAGGGGTTCAGGACTAGATTACAGAAAACAATGAACCAGACTATTTAAATTTTGAGCAAGCAATCTCATTGGCTGCAGGATTGCATGTAAAGGACTGATCAGTCTGCATCTTCTAGAGTTTTATGGCTAAACTAACACACACACACACACACACACACAAAGTCAAACCAAAATTCATTCAGACACCTTCAACATCTCTCACGTTATCACAGTTTATTCGCTATAGTTTAGAGAATGGTAATAAAGAACTCAGAGTTATGAACTCAGTTGATATCTGACTGGTTTTGTCCGTCCTTCTGTTAGACTGTCTCACACATGAATTATGTTGAATATCTGTCAGCTGTTAAATTTAACTACACAATTAGATAATAATACCAGTTTAGCTCAACCAATCACCAAGCAATGCTTCATTGTGTTCAGTCTGTGTGTAAAAAGAGCATTAGCAATTAAAGACAAAACACACTTCAGCAGAACATGATCAGCTCAAAGTGTCCCAATCATTTTTGGTCACAAATGTCACTGGTAGTCTCTGTATGAGGAATTATTGGGTATAATATGTCACAGTTTACTTTATTTTGCTCTCCTCACTTAAAGAAATGAACTATAATGTCCTGCACCACTGTAAAAAAAAAGTTGCTGCCATACATTTTTAAGTACAATCAACTTGGATGTTTAAGTAATATCAACTTAAATTACAGAAAACTGACTTAAAAAAAAATAATATTGTATAACTTGAAAATTGCTTAACTTATTTTGATGAGTTAAAGCAATGTAAAAACATATATTGTCATAACTTATTGATAATATACATTTTTACAGTGTACTAAAAAATATATAAAAAAATATATCTGGTGTCTAAATCATTTTTGGTTTGACTGTGCATATATATATAAATAACTTCTGGACCACACTGCAATTATATATTTTTTACTCAGTAATTTAAAATGCATATGCTGGATTTTATATGGCCAACCAGTTTAATCACCTGCATACTCTTGTTTGTAGATTGTTGCCAGGAAATACAGAGGTTTTGAGATTCCTGCTGAGATGACCGGAGTTTTGCGATATCTGAACAGCGCCTACCAGAGAGAAGAGTTCATGAACACCTGCCCTGCCGACCGGGAGATCGAGTTCGCTTACCTGGACGTCGCCAAAAAGATCAAATAGTTCAGGATGACCAGACAAGTAGTGGTAACTCATAGTTCTCTTGTGAGCAACGTCATATAGTGTGTGTGTGTGTGTGTGTGTGTGTGTGTGTGTGTGTGTGTGTGTGTGTGTGTGTGTGTGTGTGTGTGTGTGTGTGTGAATGCACTCACTGGTGGAGCTGCATTAATACTATGGTGTATTGATCCTAAATCGGTAGAATGGCATCAGTTCTCCTTAAATCATTGGCAGGACCAGAAAAATAGTATAATACCAGACACAGAGATTAAACATTCTGTCTGTTAGTACACTGAACAACTTCATATGTATCTTATCTGTCTCTAAAAAATGCTGGGTTGTTTTAACCCAAATCTGGGTCAAATATGGACAAACCCAAACATTGGGCTAAAAAATGTAATTTAAAAATGTAACCCAACGGCTGGGTTTGTCCATATCTGGGTTAAAACAACCCAGCATTTGTTAGAGCATTTTTTCCCCCGGATGATATAGATAGACTAGATATGGTATATTCATAATGTTCACCATGGCCTTGACCAAAATTGATCTCATAATCATTTTTAAGCTATGGATCTCTATTTTATTAAATCTTTTGCATATATGTTGTTTATTTCTGAATTTTTACTTGTGATTCTTCGTGTCAGGCCAGTATATTTACACATACATTTTATATTTACATTTTATATTTAAAATAATAATAATAATAATAATCGTTCATTATTTACAATATCACCATGTATGGTTAAAGAAACCCTCCTTTTATATATATATCATCACACAAGGCTTTATTCCACAGGTTGATGGATTTTTTTAAATGAATGACATTTGTAGGTAATTGTTTTGTCTTTTCACGCTTACGCCGAAACTGCTTCATTTATATTTGATTGTTTTTATCAATGCGTAGAATTTTGTTCAAACATTCTATTTATGCATCTTTGTAGCCTTGCATGAACGCCTTATGACGCCTCATATTAAACGAATCAGAATTCATCAAGTCTTCATGGTTTTTAATTTTCGAAGGTTGTGTGGAGATGTTGATCTGTCAGGCGCATTGATCAGACAAAGCAAGCACGAAGAACGAGATGAAAAGACTCAATGAAGCCGGTGGTCTCCAAGTTTCACAGTGACCTCTAACGTTGAGAACTTGTGCAAACACTAATACAGTGAGGCCAATCTCAACAAAGCAGCCATGCACATCACATGTCCACTGTCGTATTTGTCATTTTGCAATGATCACCGAGAGAGATATCTGTAGAAAAATAAAGTTCTCTTTATTATCACAGTATTTTTGCATGCTTTTTCATTTTTATTGGAGCTTGCAACAAACAACGAAGGTGTTGCAGATCGAAGGTTAACAGGATTTCGTGCACAAAATCAAGGGTACACACGTCACAGGGGGTCAGAGGGGTCAGTCATGTTATTGATGGTCCATTGAGAAGAGTTTAAGCATCTATGTTTGAGAACAGGATTTGTTGCTTGGCATTTCAAAGGTTGGTGAAATGAGGGTGACGCTCAGTTCTGAGAGCAGTACTTCCAGAAGCACACTGTGTTCGGAGAAAGATAAATAGTAGTTAATGTATGAGTGTAACATGACATTTTGTTATCCAAACCAGCTGGTCTGCATCGTACCTCTTTTGTTGGGTTTCTTAGCTGATGGATTCGACTTTTTCGAGGCTTTTCCGTTGAGTTTGGGATCCATCTGGTCAGTGCTAGCCTTGGGTGAAATCCCACCGCTGTCTATAGTGGTCGCTGTGGTGGACTTCAGGTGTCCATCTGTCACTACCTGCTGGTTATAAAATATTATTTGTATCATAAAGCTCAAATTGAACTTTAGTGTATATGCTTGTGATTGTTTTAGGAACTGAACGTACCGTTTTGTTCTTTTTCCCGGTACCTCGCCCATTGCTATTTCCTTCACAAAAAGAAGGGGAAAAAAGCCAAGATTTTATATACAAATAGTTAAAATGTTGTATAATTTTTTTTTTTTTTTACAAAAAGTTACATTTTTTTTAAAAGTCTCTTCTGCTAACCAAGGCTAAAAATGTAAAAGTTTAAATAAAGGGGAAAAATGCCAAGATTTTCTATATAAATAGTTGTACATTTTTTTTTTTTTTTTTACAAAAAGTTACAATAAATTTTTTCTATGTGAATATATAGTAAAGTGTAATTTATATCATGTGATCAAAGCTGAATTTTCAGCATCATTACTCCAGTCTTCAGTGTCACATGATCCTTCAGAAATCATTCTAATATGATGATTTGATGCTCAAGAAACATGTTGAAAACAGCTTCATATTTTTGTGGAAACATATTTTTAGGATAATCTGATCAACAGAAAGTTCAAAAGAACAGCGTTTATTTGGAATATAAATATTCTGCCACTTTTGATCAATTTAATGCATCCTGGTTGAATAAAATAATTTTCTTAAAACATTAAATCAAGCACACCTCTGGTCATGATGGTGATTCGGTGGCTCAGTGTGCTGTCCACTAACTTGTGAAGCTCTTCAAGTGCACTCAACATCTTCACCAGCTCCTCTCGAGCATCTGTGACGGGATCAGACCGGGATTGTTTGTCGGACAGCCTGAACAGCCTGTTCTTCTCCGTTATCCTCTGGGAATCGGGAGAACTGGTGGTGCGGTCCGTCCTCAGAGATCCATCACTCGGCTGAATCTCCTCGTGTCCATCAGAAAGGAGTGTTAGTGTCTTTAACAGATTATTGACACCTGTGTCTAAGGTTTTGTCTCTGATATCTGGGCTACTCGTCGCTGTGATTATTTCGTCTAATGCTCTCATTGCTACAGTCTTTCCATCTCCATCGGGAAATGTCGTCATTGGTCGGGTCCTCGGTAGCTTCGCTCGTGCTGGATTTATTTCATCCACGCCGGTTCTCCTTGGATCTGGAGGGGAAATACAAACACTTTAAAGTCGGCATGAAGCGGAAGTTGCGATAGTCTTTTCTTCCATACACTTTTCTTCATACATACGAAGAACATTTTTATGTTAAGTTCTGAAGTTTCTTCATGGAATGCCATTATTTTTAAGAGTGTGTTGTGATGTATAGGCCTATCTGAGTGAAACGGCTTCACAAACAAGAACAAATGTGGGCGGGGCTTGATTTTGTTCATGGGGAATTGATTGGTGGTTTGCTATTGGTGGATCTCATGTGAGTGACAGGTTGCTCCGCCCTCGTAATCAGAAAAGAAAAGAGATGTTGCTGCAAGATGGAGAGGAAGATACTCTGATTAAAGATTATGAGTGCAGATGAGTTAAAAATAATAATACTAATGTTGTGCACGGATTAATAATAAATACTGCAATATTCCATAAAAAATAAGAATTGCACTGCTTTATTGCTCAGTGGAATGCAACTCAATTAGTTTCAGCTACAGAAAAGTGTTTGCATGTCTCTAAAATCCCAGTTTACGGTTGGTACCAGAATGATGCATCCTTCTGTTCTCTGAAAGGGTTTGTCTCATAAGTCCTGTTGACACAGAATTGTTCCCATACCCATAGAAACAAGTCAATGGGAAATGCCAATGCACTGAAACACCCTGAGAACCTTGAAAAGAGGGACATTCCGAACATCAAACATCCCTTCTTTCCTCGGCTTGGACAAACACACACGACATAACAGATGATAGATGCTTTTTGTCCGGGGAACTTTCTAACCCGTCCTTCATCATCATTCTGATCTTAGAGGTGGACGCTGACAAATGGCTTGTTCACACTCATGTACAAACACATGTGGAGCTGCATCCATGTTGACCGAAGTCTTGGGGAAGTCGGGGAGTTGCTTGGACGACCGTTTCGGTGACGTCCTAGGTGCGTATTTTGGACATTTGCAAACTCTGAACTTGCCATCACTCCATTAAAAACACTTGGAAGGAGCTCTAGATAAAATAAGAGTGGTGTTATCCCCTTAATCCAAAGTAATCGTGACCATTGTTGCGGTGAAAAAGTGCATGTGGTAATAAATTAGCATGACCCATCAGTGCATACATGCACTTACTGATTTATGAATACTTTTTGTGCACGTACATTCAATAACTTTGAGATTTATCGCTGCACGGTGAAGATCCAGGTCAACGAATTCTGTAAGAACATTAACCTAAATGTGATCCGCCGGGACCGAATGACCTAATTCAAGCTTTACATAACCCTGCTCGAAACTCCCGAGCCAATTTTAGCAGGAGGACGAGTCCAGAACCTGAATGTGGAACGACAGATTTAAGGTTTGCACACACTGGAAGTGCGGACAGCACAAGACCAACAGAGGCCCACAAGAGCCGGCGCCACTGGAACTGATTGTCTTGGTCCAGCGCCATCTCTGGGTCTGTAGACTTGACGACAGCGAAACTAACATCCACACCACGGAGACATCGAGAAGAGACACCACAGGTGAACGGGGTGGACATGTTCACTGATAGACATCAGCATACGTCCCCCAGCTGATGAACTGTTTTCTTAAATGTTGAATATGCAATAAACAATTATCCAATTAAATGTGCACTAATTTGCATAAACGTCCAGAACAGAGACATTCGATTCAGTTTTCATGTTTGAGTTTGTTGGGAGTTAAATATTTATCTCTTTTTATCACTCAATAAATCAGAAAACAATATATATATATATATATTTTTTTTTCATGTTTTGGGGAATAAAAAGTTATGGTCAGAAGTATAAGTCAGGTGAGTGATATATGAGCAAACCTTATGTAAAGCTGCTGAAGTGGAGATTTCTGGAGGGAAAAACTCACGGCCTTTAAAGATATTTATTGTAATTGAAATCTACAGATGCAAATTAGATCAAGTGCAATAAGATACACACTTATATGTCTAAAAAAAAAAAAAAAAACCACCTCAGAATTGACCAGTGCATAAATAACAATAGTTTTACTATGTCTTGCCTTAATGTCTCAGATGTCTCTCCTAGAAAAATTGATACATATTTAAAAGAAGAGTATTTTATCTCTCAGATGTTTTTATGAGAAAAAGACCTTAGTAATCTCTCACGCAAGTTTCAGAAGACATCTAATAAATGGCACTAACTGTGCGAAGATGTGTACGTGCAATCAAAAGTCAAAGATTTCTCATCAAATTTTCCCAATATCAAATATTCCGAGCTGATATCGACACTGACTATGTTTATATGACAACTATTGATTCCTTTGCTTCTGTTTTTATGTCTCAAAATGCATCTGAGAAAAAGTTGATTCTTGAAACATGTATAATTCCTTAAGACTTTTGCATTTGTGAGTGTTTGCAAAGTTGGGACCACACGGTTATAAATCAGCGCTCCTGAAGCTCAAACACAGAGCATAATGCCGAGGTCAAGAGTTCATTTCCCAGGAGACTGTATTTGGCTGAATGCACCAAGATATTATGAACATTACCCTCATGATTTTTCGAAAAAGCTGCTTTTAAATTTGACTTAAAATGCATGAACTAATCAAATGTATACATTGAATGCATTGGGGGAAAAAAGCATGTGAGCTGGTTTTGACCCGTCTTACCTCCATCAGTTGGTTCTTCAACAGCGTCTGGTTCTCCAGGCTTCATCGGAGCAGCATCCAAGACCGAAGCGACAGTCAGCAGAGCGACTGCGGTCAACGCTTTCAACATGTCCACCTTATACATCTCAGTGACCTGAAGGTGAGACGGTCCAGCTACCGATGAAATCTAAACGAATGCAAGCTCTGGGTGGATTCATACACCTGTTTGCTCTTTTACACTGATGCGCCTCTAAGATGAGAAGGCTTGTCAAGTGCGCTGTACTTTACAGTATTTTCTCTACCGTCACCCCACATCCATCGGGGCTTTTAAATCGAGACACCCACGCTGACACCGACCAATCAGGCCGCTCCTCCCTCCAGGCGTTGTGTGACATTTGGGGTTGTGTTTGGTGTCGGGGTCTCCATTGTGCCGGTGGCGGCAGGCATGGGCCCTTCTGCGTCAGAGGCCCTTTTTACTCCGGCCCCTGTGCAAACACATTAAGAAGTGCCTTATCACTGCTTACACAGCAGCGCACCCGATGACTTTATCCACTCCTCATCAGGGTCAAAAGGGCCATCCCGAATCGGGACGACGTTTGATGCGTGCGCCAATGCAAATAGCCTTCATGCATATGAGAAGAAATTAGCATGAGCTGAAGTGCGTTTGATGACTATGATGCATTGGTGCATTTAAACTAATTATAAACTAGTCATATAAAAAGAAAATTGTATGTGATTATATGGTGTGTTTTTTCATAACTAAGGAGCGTTTTGACATGTTAATCATGAATATTTATAAATAAATAATAAAAATCTGTATTAGTTTTCTCTCTTGACACTAGATCTGTTACATTTATATAAAAATAATTGTAATTAAACAGCATAATTTACCTGTTTCCATTGATGTCGTTGCACCACTTATTTACAGTACTCCAGTGTTATTTGTGTATATTATTATAGCATTTATTAATATTTTCAAATTAACTTTAAATTTTACTTCAGGTTTTAGTGATATTGTCATGTGCTTTTGACAATTTTATTAGTAAAAAAAAAGAATATAGAGCTTTAATAAATTTTTATTTCAGTTTTAGTTATTTTAGTACTTCAGCTTAAACTACAGTTGCCACATTTCTAATTTTCATTTAAGTATTCATCTAGTATTTATATAATATTATAATAACTTCAATTAGTTTTATTTAACAATAACACATTCACTTATTCACTTATTCACTTCCACACACGTGAAATGTAATTTTAAATAATATGATAATTAGCAGTTTTTAGTAGAGCATACCAAGAAGAAACTGTATCTAAATTGTAAATATATATATATATATATATATATATATATATATATATATATATATATATATATATATATATATATATATATATATATATATACAATTTAGATACATTTTGTTCTTGCTATGCTCGACTAGTCTTGTCAAGCATGAAAAACTGCTAATTATCCTATTATTTAAAATAAAATATTATATATATATATATATTGACTCACAGGGTGTTTTGGATGGTTGCTAGGGTGTTTCTAGGCTGTTCTGGATAGTTGCTAGGGTGTTGCTAGGCAGTTGCTAGGGTGTTCTGGGTGGTTTCTTACTGGCCCAAGTGAAAAGAGTGAACCTTGTTAAGTTAAACCAGTAAATAAATTATGGCCTCTTGCCTACATTTTTGGGATTTATGCCCATTTTATAGTCCGCCTCATGATTTCAGAAATCATTCATATCTAGAATATGAGCAATGTGAGCAACAGTGCCATCTCTAATAAAGCAAATTACTCTAGGATGCAGCTAATAAAATCTGTACCGTTTTGCTCGCTCCTGAACTTCTGGAAAGTTTTGGGTGAGAAAATGAATGTGTTCCTGCTGTGGAAAGTTAATGCCACAGGAAGTGTCTGTCTCTGTTTGCTCTGAGACGGGAATGTGCTCGGGACAGACGGACGGGACTCACTGCGAGACTGTTGCTGGGAAGAGAGAAGCTAACCTGAGAGCATCCAGTAATTCATTACCCTTTAGGGCCTGAATACATGTGATGAGAGCCCGTCTGTGAGTAAGCTTCAAAACCTCAACACTCGAAAGAACACGTTTGCCTGATGTGGACAAGAAAGTAGCCTTTTCTTATTTGTTTGTATAGTCAAAACCAGAACAAAACCCAAGAGCCAGAACCAGCATTTTTGCAGCATTCATGTTCCTCTCTGAGAGCAACAGAATTCTTGTTTTGCAACATAAAAACAAAAATGTTTCATTGTATTATAGCAGTTTTTTTACCTAGAGACAGATTTTTTTCAGATGGCTTTTAAACTGATATTTGTTCCTGTCAGCTCTTGCTGAAATCTCTCACTAGAGGTCAGTGTTGGATTTCATTTAACATGTTCTGCATCTGATGGCAGTTTCAAAGATAGACACAATATAATCTGTTTAGTATGTTTTTCCTGCAGTATTTCAGACATATTTTAAACTGAAAACACATGTGTGTACTTGTCCATTCATACTGTGCTGCATTATTTTAATTCTATGTCAGTATTTTACTTATTAATTTTAGTCCATTTTAAAATGGACTTTCTATGGCTTTCATTTATTTATGTCTTTTGTTCTTTTAAGTCAATTTTAAATTCAGTCGTAATCTTAAAATATTGTAAATTTGACCTTTAGCCTTTTTTCATTTCTAATTTGTTTTTTAAACGAATGATTCTTCATGATTCGGCAAGGATGCATTAAATTGACCATAAAAGTGACATTTATAATGTTACAAAAGACTCATTTTAAAAGAAATGCTGTTCTTTTGAACTTTCTATTCATCACAGAATCATGAAAAATAATATGCATCACAGTTTCAACAGAAATATGAAGCAGACACAACTGTTCTCAACATTAATAATAATCATAAATGTTTCTTGAGCATCAAATCATCATATTAGAGTGATTTCTGAAGGATCATGTGACACTGAAGACTGGAGTAATGATGCTGAAAATTCAGCTTTGATCACAATATATAAATTACACTTTACTATATGTATATATATATATATATATATATATATATATATATATATATATATGCATATAGCTATTTTAAATTGTAATAATATTTCACACTATTTCTGTTTTTACAGTATTTTCTGATCTCGTAAATGCAGCCTTGGTTAAGCCTTAATATCACCGACCCCAAACCTTTGAACGCTATATGTAAATATCACAATCTTAAATGATTACGAAAGAAAAATGGACAATATCTGAATATGAAATATTTCCACTAAGACTTTAGTAACAGATTTTAGCACCTAAAAGGCATGATGAAGAGGATGAAAGTGTGAGCAGAGAGGAGATGAAGACGTGAGGCTGGACAGAGGAGGGAAGGGAAGGTCAGGCCGCAGAAAAGAGCGATTTGTTTTCAGTGAAACTCGAGCGCACACCCCCACTTACCGCCGGCGCAGGCTAGCGGAATCAATTACCACTTGTCAGGATGAAACCAAAGCCATGCAACACAATAAGGGCACGACCTAAGAATTTCTGTGTGAGCTGCTGTGTGTGTGATTGTGATTTTGTTGGTGACTTTTATTTGTTTGTTTGCACAGGAGCAAGGCCCAGGCCCAAATATCAATATAAATGCATTTTATTTTTAATATTCAATCAATATTTTGGCTTCTTTTTCTATTGTTATAAGTCCGTGTTATATAAATGAAAAGGTTCAGACAGGTTTTGGGGTATGGAGGTACCTTGGAGAACCATGTAAATAACATGAAAACGTTAATCATTCAGTATACTGTTAAAAAAAATCCATCGTTTAAAAAAAAATAAAACTGGCAGCTGTGATTGCCAGAGTCCAGAAAAAAAGGTACAAAAGCTGTCACTGTGGCGGTACCTTTTCAAAAGGTACACCTTTGTACCTAAAGAGTGCATATTAGTCCCTCAAAGGTACATATTGGTACCAAAAGTGTACATATTAGTACCTAAATGGTACATATTAGAACCCTTTTGAAGGGTCCTGTCCCAGTGACAGCTTTTGGACCTTTTTTTCTGAGAGTGAATGATTCTGTAAAAATGTCAACATATTAACGGAATTAAAGTAAATTTAACAGAATTAAATTCTAAACCAGTAAATCCAACAGCCTTTTCTGATGAATTAACAAGGCCATGCTCACACTAAAATCTGTTTTGTACTGTGTTTTTGACATCCACCATAACAACACTGCTGGTAAAGAGAAAAACCACATGATGAATCAAAGTTTATCACACATAGCTTTTCCACAGGCTGAGGGAAATACCAATACAAAGAAGGTACATTGTCATACACACAAATACAAAACACCAATGACATTAAAATAATGCAATAAATATTCATTTAACAACATTAGATGGAACATTAAACCCAGATGTGCATGACTGATAACAAAAACATTTTGCTAACGTTCCCATTAAGTTATGAAAACGTTATTTCTGAATGTTATCTGAACGTTCAAAACATACATTTTTGGAATGTTTTAAAAACGTTGTTTCTTTAATGGAACGTCAAGGTAACATTCCATTTGATCATTTTGCAAACATTGTGCGAATGTTACTTTTAAATGTTCTCTGAACATTCTGAAATAATAAGTAACAGTTTAAAAAAAGTGTCAGACGAACATCCAACTAAGACTTTTCAGATAAATCATTCCATGAACGATGTATAAATGTTTTTGTGCTAACGAACATTATTAGTCAAGTCACCGTCATATAGCGCTTTATACAATACTGATTTTTTTCAAACTAGCTTCGTAATGTACAGTTCTGTATGCATGCAGTAACACTTTCCTTCCACAAAATACGAAATACCTCTAGTTTTGTTATAGGATACTGGGGATTTGTGTTTGTCAGCTACACAGGATGACCAACAGCCCAATACATTCATAGAATATGTGACACTGGACCACAAAACCAGTCACATGGGTCAATTTTTTTAAATTTAGATTTATACATCATATGAAAGTTGAATAAATAAGCTTTCCATTGATGTGTGTTTTGTTAGGACAGGACGATATTTGGCTGAGATACAACTATTGAAAATCTGGAATCTGAGGGTGCAAAGAAATCAAAACATTGAGAAAATCTCCTTTAAAGTTGTTCATTTATGTTGGCGATTGTGCTGCATTCACTCACAAAAATACATGTTTTATATATTTACGGTAGGAAATTTACAAAATATCTTCATGGAACATGATCTTTACTTAATATCCAAATGATTTTTGGCATAAAAGAAAAATCAATAATTTTGACCCATACAATGTATTGTTGGCTATTGCCACAGATATACCCGTGCGACTCGAGACTGGTGACGTGATCCAGGGTCACACATAGTCATAAAATAAAGTGAGAAAGGACAGATTGATGGTCTTACTTTAAGACCAGATCACTTTGAACAATCATTATTTTAAAGCCACTGGAAGAATGTCTGTTCATAACTTTGTCAGAACGTTACCCAATATTCCCATCTGATACTATCCACATTCTGAACATTAACTGAATTCAATTTTAATGTGGCATATTGCCCGGAATCTGGCATTATTATTTGCAGAAAGAATTGTGTATTGTTAATTAGCATTATTGATAAAAAATTATAATTTATTAAACATAGGCGTATTTTATCAAATTGCCATTTGCTGCCGTTTTCTTGTGATTTCAGCGCAGTTAGGGTTTGCATCATACATCACACATATCTACTTATTTGTTATTGGCCTTCTTTTCTTACAGACGTAAGCACATTTCTCTGGTTGTTTCTGGCGTGTTGAATCAAGTGTGTGTGTGTGTGTGGCAGAGGGCCGCCGTCAGCTGTCACTCTACACCTCACGGACGCTGTGGCTCACCAGAGGCCAGTGTGGTTCAGGGAAGGTTTGGAAACGTCTGAAACCTCTAACCACAGGAGCAGGCCGGCCACCCAAGCCGACAGACTGTGGGCGAGAGCCAATCTCTGCTGCGCTGGTGCCACCCGCCGCTGTGCCACAGACGGGCCCGAAGACACTTACCGCAAAACATCATTGAGTTACAGCTGACAGACCGCTGGAGGTGCTGGAGCAAACACGCCACAGTTAAATATCAATACATATTCTGTGTGTTTTTGGCTGTATTGCTATATCTTTTTGTATGGATACTGTGCGCAACAAATCTGTTTATGTATTGATTTGTTGTTTAAAACAATTTAGATATTACATTACCGCGACTGGTTAAGTTTTGATATGTCTTTAAGCTCACCAAGGCTGCATGTGTTTGTTAAAATATACAGTAAAACAGTAATATTGTGAAAGTGAGGGTATAAATAAAGGGACTAATCAACATAATGTGGAACAGGTGCGAAACTCAAATCAGAAACCATGGCAACTGATAATGACCAGGAACTCAGGAACAAAACAAAACCAAACATGAACAAAACGAATCCAAACTTAAAACACAATTAATCTAAACATAACGCTTGTAGATGCAAAGCTGAATTTTCAGCATCATTACTCCAGTCTTCAGTGTCAGTGATTTGCTAATCAAGAAATATTTATTGTTATTATCAACGTTGAAAACGGTTGTGCTGCTTTATGTTTTTGTGGAAATATATTTTGGGGAATTTCTATTCTTTGATGAAAAGAAAGTTCAAAAGAACCACATTTACTGAAAATATAAATATTTTGTGGAGTCTTTACTGTCACTTTTGATTATTTTAATGTGCCCTTACTGAATAAAATATGAATTTCATAAAAATAGATAGATAGATACAGTAGAAAGATAGATAGATAGATAGATAGATAGATAGATAGATACAGTAGATAGATAGATAGATAGATAGATAGATAGATAGATAGATAGATACAGTAGATAGATAGATAGATAGATAGATAGATAGATAGATAGATAGATAGATACAGTAGATAGATAGATAGCTAGATAGATAGATAGATAGATAGATAGATAGATAGATAGATAGATAGATAGATAGATAGATAGATAGATAGATAGATAGATACAGTAGATAGATAGATAGATAGATAGATAGATAGATAGATAGATAGATAGATAGATAGATAGATAGATAGATAGATAGATAGATAGATAGATAGATAGAGAAACAGTATACTAACTTGAATAAAATAACATATAAATCACATGGTGCAACTTGCCCCAACCTGACATTAAAAAAAGTTCAAATGTACTTTAGCTGACGCTTGTCTTCACAGAAATGTTTCTAATTTAAAACTTTTTTTAACTATGTGTTAAAAATAAAGGTTCCAGATGGTGGTTTTCACAGTGATGTCATAGAAGAACCATCTTTGGTTCCCTAAAGAACCTTTCAGTGATCAGCTCTTAGAAGACTAAAGAACATTTTAATAATCTGAAGAACCTTTTTCACTATAAAGAACAAATGGAAAGTTCCATGGATGTTAAAGGTTCGGAACCACCGATGCCAGTCAAGAACCTTTATATTTAGAGAGTGTAGAGAGTACCTGTAATTGGACTAAACCTTACTGAGATTGAGACATCTAGAACATGGTCAGTCCTTTATAACTCAGAATGACAGCTTGATCTACAATATCACAGCACTGTATAAATATCACAGAGACCACAATGTGACAGACAGGAGTCTTTCGACTGAAGCATGACAGCTCAGAGAAGAGATGCGAGGGGAATGGTAACAGATAGGATGAGAAACGAAAGGAAAGGCTGAGAGCGTGTGGAAGTGTCCTGAAGGAAATTGAGGCCGACGCTGCGACTGATTGGTTACTATTAGGAGACACTAATGGGTGTGACATTGATAAGGACTGTAACCCGATCGCATGTTTTTAGTGCTAACTTCTGCACTCCCGTCCAGCCATCAATCATTATTGCACGCCGAGCGAACTCCCTCGGCTCGCTAAATATTTAATCAGCTTTAAAAAAGATTACGGGCCAAAAAGGAGGGAAAATGATCACGGCCTTTCCTTTTTCTCCCTCTAAGTCTTCTGCTCTTTACAGTGTCTGTTTGTATTTCTGACAAAAAAATTACACTGTCATTAAAAAAGTGCCAAAATTATATCTTTAGGGGCTTAACAGCTGTTAGTTTGTATTAATATGTATTTATAGTATTAATAACAGCTATTAACTGTTGATTTAGTAAGTGGTAACTTGCGATTGTTATATGAAAGAGCTTTTTAAACCTGATTTAACTAAGAAAAATGTGTTTTGTTGGTATAAATGAATGTATTGAATGCCATATAATAGATTTGGATTTGAATAACAGCAGTTCATTTAGATGTAAAAAAATTAAATAATAATAATTCAGTGTATCTGTATACTGTAGGCTATTATTAATATTTTGAATTATTTTTCTGTTTTCATTTTAATTTTAGCTAAAGTTTAAGTCATTTTGTTGTGTGTTTTGCCATTTTCATTAGTTTTTTGTGTTTTATCTTTTTTATTTATTTTTTTGTAGATCAACTTAAAACTTAATGAAAATGACAACTAGCAACTTGGATAAAATAAAATGTTTACATTTTTCATATTTTATCTAATTATAATTATTTTTTATAAATAATGTATTTAGGTCGATTCAGTAAAACAAAATAACAATTTTTTAATCATACTATTATAGTTTTTAACATTATTTTGAATACGTTTTTATTTTCCTTTTTGAATTTGAGTTAAAGTTTTAGTCATTTTGTTGTGTTTTTGTCATTAGTTTTGTTTTTAAATATATCTATATAATTTTTATGATTTTTATTTTATTTTAATTTAACTTAATTTAAATGAAAATGAGAAAAAAATTGTTTTAAATTTTAGCCTTTTAGAATTATTTTTATTGAATTTTATTTTAAAAGGTGTCAGCTTTAGTTAACTATAATAACCCTGATTAGGCCGAATAACTTTGTACCTTATCTACTCTAAAAGGTGCATATTACACCCTAATTATGTACTTTTAAGGTACTATATGAACTTATGATACAAAGATTTCTTTGTGAATGACATTCTTTGCTCTTTATCATTTTGCTGTTGCATGTTAATTTGGCAGATGCTTTTATCCATCATGGCTTACAGTGCATGTATACATTTATTTGGGAATGGAACCCATGCTTATTGTAGCTTGGCATTACTTGCATGTCAAAGCATATTACAATAACATTTTGCTACTTCAGTGATTTTTTTTGTTACTTAATCCCACATTTCTCCCACAAATGTTTGAATGACTTCCTCCGAAACGGATGCAGTAGTTTAATGCATAATATTTAATCGTATCCACACATGTTCAGCGCTCACAGCTGTCATCGGCCCTCCGTCCCGGGCCACTGACACATTCCCAAAGTCACCGGACACCTGAGCCCGTGCTGCTTCCACCAGAGCCATAATTAAAGTATAAGTTACTGCATACAGCACGGTGTCCGGTGACCAGAGCAGAGACCCGATACCTGAGGCTCTGGTTCTACAGCACCGGCTCCCCATTAGCAGGTATGAATTATACATTCAGTACCATGGTACTTATAGCACAGAGAGAGGGAGGGGAAAGCGAGAAGGACGACAAGAGGGAAACAAGTGATAAAAGAGAGTGAATGATCAGTGAGAGACAGGTGGACATTGAATCAAGGAAGGTTGTTGGAATGAAACACTGCAGAGAGGGAGAGAGGGAGAGAGGGAGGGAGAGAGAGAGAGAGGGAGGGAGGGAGGGAGGGAGGGGGGGGGGGGGGTTCATTAACCTTGGCTCAAAGTGCATGATGTCATAATGATGTGTTTTATCTCTGAGAGCATCATTTAAATTTTCCTATCAAAATTGTGTAGTGTTTTGCTGTTATTTTCCACATCTTTTGACCGATGCATGTTCCAGTCATTCATGATGATTTTAATAAATAAAAAAAAGTTTTTTTTTAAAAGATTGCACTCACAAAGAGCACTGTCTCGATTAAATATTTAAGAGGTGATAATAAATAGAAAAAATTAAATAAAAAATGCATATTTACTTTAGAAATTGTCTTTTTAAATAGATTTGATTCATTTCTGTGACTTTTAAAGATTTTATTATTTCCCTTTTTAGGTCACAATCAAAATATTATTACAATTGAAAATGTATAAGTGTTTTCTGTACGTGAATATATTTTAAAACGTAATTTATTCCTGTGATGCAAAACTGAATTTTCAGCAGCCATTACTCCAGTCTTCAGCGTCACATTTTCTTAACATTTTTATAATAGATTTTATTAATTTCCGTGACTTTTAAAGGCTGTTTTAGGTCTGGAAATCACAATTTAAGGATCTTTAAAACGCACATATAGATAATAATAATAATAATAGTTTAATCATTAGCCGTACATTAGAAGCATTTCAATCGTATTTTCAAACATTTTTTTGGCGCCAAATTGCAGCTACCGGACGGACCACAGGAAGCGCTCGAGCGTTTCCCGTTACAGGCGACGATTGACAGTCGAGTTATTGTAGTTTTTTTATATATAATTTAAAATCATTTGGTTTAAAAACGTCCGAGAGGTTCGGCTAACGTTGACATGTCTGGATTAACTAAGTCAAACTGCAGTTGTGCGAGACGAACCTCAACACACTGCGCCTCAAAAATATACTTTTTTTTTTATTTATTTTTTTAAGACACGATATTATTCACACACTGACTGCAAAACTTAACATATACAATTCACATGCTTTACACAGAAAACTGACCCACCACAATCAGCGGATGATTGTATCCCTCCTCACAGGGAAGAAATGAGCTGAAGAAACCTGATCCGGGTCAGAAAAGAAGAGCATCTACCAAACGAGGCCCGGGAGTCACTTTTCAAGGCATGTTATATCTAGATTTAATGGAAATACAGGCTTTCCTGTAGCCCAAACAGGAACCGTGGTGTTTAGAAATGAGGAGGCAAAGTCCTCACAGTTTTTTTTTTTCTTTTTTCTAAAGAAATTAATGTCCCAGTTACACTTAATGTTGTCACATTTTCTTGGTTACATAAACGTTACTTTACATTACATCAACAAAACAAAAAACAAATACAATTATATTTTGTAGGCTATTTTTACATTAACAATGTAAGTCATTTTCTGTTTATTAAAACCAAGTAACGTTATACTTTTATACTTGAAATCTCATCAAGTTAGTTTTTTTAAAACATTTTTGCATTTATTCCAAAATAACTAAAGGCAGTAATTATTTAAACAATATATATTATTTATTTGTGAACTGATGTTCAACTGTTCTTTCAATAGTCAACTAATTTACACTGGTTACTAAACCCCCCATAGTCTTCATGTTTTCAGGCCATGTCAAGTTTGTCAAAGCAGTGATATCTAAGGGGCTGAGCTGTTTACTTTTTAATTAGTCTAGTTCACATATATTGCAATCGTTCAGATTGATTCGCGAACGCGGAACAAGCACGAAAACTAGAGGCAGGATTTATCGTGTAAACCAATCACAGCGCGATGGAGGCATTGCCTCCTCTCACGTGACTTTGCCCCATTCATTGATTCTCAATTACCCCCGTCAAACCCAGCGCACGCTTTAGGGGGTCTGGTAAAACTCAATGGGCTCAGGGGAGGCAAGAGAGACGCGGCGTCCCGCTGTAACTTTACCTGCTGGTGTCGCTGTTACTTTAGAAAAAACAGTGATTTATACACTTTTTAATGTCACATTTTGTAATTTTTGGATTGTTTCATTTTGTATTGTAGATTTTTTCTCATCTTATTATTATTATAAAAAATTTTTTTGAGGAGGAGGCACTGCCTCCCTTGCCTCCTTAGAGGAACTGCCTAATAAATAATCAAATTTGTGCCTTGAATGCAATGTAAGTTGTTTTGGATAAAAGTCTCTGCCAAATGCATAATGTACGTTATATCAAATTTGTCTCCTGAAATTCTTTGCGAGAAGTAAACAGACTTGATTTTTACATTTTTTGAAGAAAAACACGAAAAAAGCCTGAGTATTATTTTTGTGTGTGTGTGTGTGTTGATGTGCAGTTGGGTGTCAGACTTTGGCATCTGTTGTATACAAGAGAAACAGCTGAGATATTAAAAAGATCGGATTTTTCTGTCTTTGGTTCAGGGGTCAGTGGGTTGGTCACGAGGCAAACTCTGGGGTGGGTTTTGACAGTGACGGCCGATACACTTCATCTGTGATTACAGGACTTTTCCATCTCATGGAACTGCTGCAACTCCCACAATATTGATCCTCTAATAAAAGTCAACATGGAGAAGCAGAAAGATGCAGAATGAAATTACTGCCATCTCTTTTCTTACCTTCTCTCTCTGTCTTTCAGCTTTAGTTCCTTTGCTCCTCCTCCATTTCTCCGGGTTTGGCCCAGCGGATGAGATCCGTCTTTGACAGATGTGGCGACTGGGACAGAAGTGAAGTAGATGAAGACAGATTCTGACGTGTGTGTTCTGGGTGAGGAGATGCTGAAGAAACGGCAGAAGCATTGCTGCACAAGAGTCTGAGAGAATGCATTGACATTATTTATATACATTTCTTGTCATCATCATCATCATATCGATCTTCAAATATTGAATAAAATATTGCACTCAAAAAGTGTAAAGATGGAAATAATTTTCGTTTCAATGAATAATCATCTTTTTGCAGACAGATGGTGTAGTTACAACATCTACCAGCAGGGGCGAACTGTGCAGCCAAACCTGTAATGTTCCTTTAACTAGGAGGAAAACATTATCCTCCAGGAAGTGACATCATCATTTTAGAGGGAAAACAGACAGCACAAAATATTAGTAAGTGTTACCAATGGGTTTGGTGGATTCTGTATGGAAGCTTGTTTCCGCCACAGAATAAAACATTTTAAAAGATAATTGCGACTTTTTATCTCACAATTGCGAGTTTACATCTCGCAATTCTGACTTTATTTCTCAGAATTGTGAGATATAAAGTCCAGTTCTAAGAAGAAAAAAAGACGGCCTTTTTTTTTTTTTTTTTTACCTCAGAATAGTTTATATCTCACAATTCTGACTTTATAACACGCAATTGCGACTTTATATCATGCAATTCTGACTTTATATCTCCCAATTGTGTATTATAAAGTCAGAATTGCGATATAAACATGCAATTCTGAGAAAAAAAGTCAGAATTTCAAGTATGTTTCTCGCAATTGCGAATTTATATCTCATAATTCTGACTTTATAACACACAACTGTGACTTTATATCACGCAATTCTGACTTTATAACCTGCAATTGCGAATTTATATCACGTAATTCTGAGATAAAAAGTCAGAATTGTGAGATGTAAACTCGCAATTGTGAGAAAAAAAGTCAGAATTGTGAGATTAAAAAGTCGCAATTAGCTTTTTTATTTCTCACTCTGTGGCGGAAACAAGCTTCCATAATTCTGTGATGTTTTGTGGTGTTGTGAGTTGGTTTGTTACCGTAAAACATCATGCAATCAAATGATCCACATTAATTTAGATAATATTTCAAAAGATGGTTCAGCAAATATCAAAATGAAGTTCACAGTCTCATGAAAACTAGGAATCGCTTACTTTAGCTCTTTATTTCCATCATAATCTCTTGCAATTGCGTATTCAATAATCAGTATTTAAATAAAGTTGGTAAAACGTATTTGGATCATGAATATTATGCATTTTTCTTGGAGTTCTACTATTTCCCATTTGACGTGACATGAGAACAATTGTTGAGTCTACAGTTGTTATCAATCCATGAAGATCTGCAGTGTTGTTGATATAATTCCCTGCTTTATGGTTTTCTTGCTATGTGACAATTTAATGTTGTCCTGCATGTTGCCTGTGCTACATTAAATGTGTTTCCATTTCCCATTATTTGCATTAACTCTTTTTCGTTTAGTTTTCTAAGTCAAAAACCACCTCAAGCGAGCTTAAAAACTGGGGTTTTTTTGGGTGATGGAAACATAGCTATTGACTTAAGTGAATTTTGCAGGCAAAACGTTTTCAAATATTAATTATTCAAAATAACTATATATTCAATTTACTATGCATTTTAAATTATGCAAAGTTTAAAAAAAAAAATCTTCAAGAATTACATCCTTGATTTTCTTTTTCTTTTTTCTTCTCAGACAAGCGGATACAGTGAGACCTGTTTGTTCATTTGACGTTCGGCATGAAGCCTATTTGGATTATTAACAACAGGTCAAAACAACACACTGACTGCGATATTGTATAATTTGTACAAATCAACAAAAACACATTTAGTTACCTCACAGAAGTAAAAGGACACTCTGGGTCTGACCATTGTGCTGTAAGAGTTAGATATTTATACTAGTGCTGTCAAACGATTAAAAAATATTTCATCGCGATTAATCGCATTAATGTCATAGTTAACTCGCGATTAATCGCACATTTTTAGCTATTCTAAATGTCCCTTGATTTCTTTTTGTCCCATTATTTTTTCTCATTTTAATGCTCTTTAACATGGAAAAGTGGATCGGCTTGCTTTGTGCAAATGTTTTTTTATTGAAATCAACATAGGCATATACTGTAGTGTTCAATTTCACACTAACATTCTCACTCGGAGCAAATAATCGCCTCAGAGAATTCGCCTTCGCGTCACGTGGTGTTTCAGACTGGACGTGCTGCGATCATCGCTCAGTTCACGACGACAAAACACACAGATCACTTTGGTCTTGTCAATGAAACCATTTGGCAACTTTTTAAAAGTAAACTTTCCATTCGGCGTCTCGCGCTCACCATCCACTCAAAACGTAACGTTAGCCTAGCCTACTACTCTTTGGCCGGCTCGCAAGCCCTAACAAGTGTGTGCGGCGTGCCTGTTGTTTTGTTTCCGGTCTAGCTAGATCCGGTGTGGTGTTGTAGTTTTTCTAACGTTACTGGTTGTTGCAACAAAAAACTACAAAGTTTGCTAGGCCAAAAAGAACATTAATCTCGCAATAAAAAAATGTACGGCGTTAAAGCTGCACTGTGTAGGATTTTCTCCCATCTAGCGGTGAAACTGTTTATGACTACCAACTGAATATTACTTTCTAGCCCCTCCCATTCCGAGGGCGTTTTAACTCCTACGGTGGCCGTATTAGTTCAAATCTGCCGGCAGTCGCGAGTAATCTCCCCCTCGCATTCGTCACGGTGCCACTGAGTGTCAAAACGCGAAGCTTGAATTCCCAGGTGTGTCCCTCTTTGGCACATGTATTTTCAAGATGGAGGCGCAACATGGCTGCCGCCATTCGAGCGATTCGCTCGTATGTATTCTAAATGGCAGATTCTACGCTTACGAGAATACTTGATTAGTTGGTAGAAGTAATTACACATTAATGAGCACATATACTTTTGATAGAACAAAGTGTTTTTTGCTAAGAATCAACTTTAAAAATGACACAGTGTAGCTTTAAAATGGGTTTGCGTTAACGCCGTTAATAACGCGTTTAACTGACAGTACTAATTTATACCACAATAACACATAGCCAGCACGTATGTTCTTACTTTCAGATATTTTTTACCCTGAAATGTATATGATGAAATAAAGGTATAGGCTCAATCACTTGGAAAGTAGGCTACATAATTATTTGAGAGCCAATAAATGCAATTAAATGCTCAATTATTTAAATCAGTTAACTCTCATTTCCAATCAAAGTAAAACTCGCTCTGCAAGCTCCAAAGATTCTTTCATGCAGTAAAACAAGTTTTACTTGTAGAGTATCACTCCATCATTTTCTCTTGCAATAAGACTGTTGTTTGCTTCTAGGTCATGCTTTCATTTTCTTACTTGAATGCACTTTGAAATCTGTTTAATAAAGAAAACAATGTCGCCACCGTGATTTATGGCTTGATTTGAAGGGTCAGCGTGACATCAGAGACTACCCATAAGTCCATTTCCAGAAACATTATGCAGTCTAGAACCTGATGGAGATATGATGTCACTGCAATAAACCATAAACTGTAGATTTTAATAAAATATTGAAAAGTAATGTTTCATCATGTGGAAAACGTTTTGCTTTATGTTGATAAAATGGATATCATTGTCTTTGCATTTATCTCTTGGATCATAAATTAATTTGCATAATTTAATTACTATGCACAAATGCAAAACAATTAATGATACAATTAAACATTTGAGTTTTTGATGTTAATGATGTAAATGGCTCATGCTAATCATCCAAACATTTACCCCTTGAGTTTGGGGGCGGGGCTACATGTTTGTCTGACCAATCAGCAGAAGGGGGAGTGTTATAGAAACCTGTTTGGAAAGAGTCCATTAATGTTGCAGAAATAAAACACTGCACCTTTAAAAAAGAACATAAGAAAACAAGGACTTTGTATAATTTATCAAATTAAACTGAACATTTCTTTCCCACTATCAGCCCTTGGGGAGAGAAGTCTTTAATGTTTGCAGTCTGTTTGATATCCCATTTCTGTTCCTTTCCGCAGCATCTCGTGTGGAGCGTTGACTAGCTAGTTAATTGAGAGCCTCCAGAGACCCCTGCTAGTTTGAGAAGAACCAAAAGGAAATGGGATTGTTGTCTTGGGAACAGCAGAGGAGATGGGAAGAGCCCAGGGGAGAAGCATTGAAGAGCCGAGGCCAGGCAGGCCATGACAGGTAAACAACAACGGTCCCCCTCTCCCAGACTCTCTTGGGCCGATCCTGTCCAGGAACTATTGGGGTGAAACTAAGGAAGGGGCAAATGGGATGTTTTAAATGTGGAGTTGAAAGGGCAATGCAGTGGAACCTGGTAAACAGACTGTGAATGTCTTCCAAATCCATTTTTTTTCCCCAATGTTTTTCCCTTTTTAAACACTTAAACTCTTTTTATTTTATTTTTAGGCAAGGCACCACAGGTGGATAGGGTAAAAATGTAGCTAATAGATACATTCCCCAGGTGATACATCATAGATGACTGTTTTGAATTAAGTTGTGTTATGTTTAATATGCAAATGAGGCATTATCTAAAAAAAAAAAAAAAAAAAAAAAAGTGCATAAATGTCCAGAACAGAAATCTCAACATAAAGCCAGGTTAAAAATACATTTTTATTTTGTTGACATATTAGAGATTTTAAATGTCTCTTTTTATCACTCTGCGAATTAAAACAAATAAATAAATAGTCAACGGCCAAAAAAAAAAAAAAAAATCACTGTTTTTAGGAATAAAATGTTAAATATATATTTATCAGGTGAATGATATATGAACAAACCTCTCTGTAAAAACATTCAGAATATAAATATGAACAAAACTGGAAAGTTTGGTGTGTGTGAAGCTGCTGAAATGAAGATTTCTGACCTTTAAAGATGAAAATCTATAAAGTACACACTTACAGTTTTATTTTGGGTGTTTTCTTTACACTAGTCTAAAAGAAGACCGGTTATAGAAGCAAAATAGACCAAAATTTCAATATTTTAATATATCTATAATTTTATAGACAAGAGCTTTGTATGTTCTCATATTCTCTAATTGGAAAATGTGTGAATTTTATGCAAAAGAACAATTTGAGCCTTGGCCTCTCATTGCACAGGTCAATTAATAGGAAGTCAATGCAAGTCTACACAATATTTATGTAGAATTTTATTTTTCAAATGTCTTTTGCCTGGATTTCAAGGTGTCTCCGGTGTCTTCTGACCTCCACCAAGTGAAACGCTGAACCTTAACCCCCAGTAACAGAGATTCCCTGTTGGATTTGTGTTCCACAACAGGATGAATCCTTGTTACTGAGAGCAAGAGGTCAGATGTTCTGCTCGACCTGAAGACTATTCGACACTCGCCGCCATTCTGAAAACAACACAAGAAAAGCAGAATTTACTAATTCCATTGGTGTTAATCGGGGTCGTGCATCATTAAAGCCTGTGTGTCGGTATGCGTCGGTCTCTTGTGACTCAGTCGATTGCATCTAACAAAGCGGGGTTAAACAGATTGAGTAAAGTGTCTGCCTCTCGTCGCCTGATTGTTTGACCTTAACTCCCGTTGTTCTCCCAACCCCCTGTGTTTCTGTGTTTGGGGAAGGAAACTTAAATCAGCAATTAACATAAATAATTAACTACTCCCTGGGATTAATAATTAATGTGTCGGAGGAGTGATTGTTCCCGCTTAAGATAGCGATAGCACCTCTAGAGCCCAGAGAAGCCCAAGACTTACGTTTGTTGGCACTTTCAACTTTTAGTTCGAGAACTCGGTCCTTTTAGGGTGTTTTTTTCTTCTTCTTTTTTTTTTTTTGTCCAAAGGAGATCGAATTCCCAAATGAGATAATCTGAGTTGTTTTACTTTATTATTATTTATATACTATCATAATAATATTTTGGATGAGTGTTTATTTTTATTTTCAGTTTTTCAGTTTTCATTTTAATTTAAGTTTTAGTAATTTGTCATTTTTATTATTATTTTTTTTTAATATTTATATTCACCTTTAATTTATATTTAATGCTATTTTTTCACTTTTTCATCTAATATTCATCTAATTATTTCAATAGTAATGTGACAACAATTTTTTTTAGACTTTTGCTAAAAGCATCAATTTTTTTGGTTGTTGCATGAAATATTGTTTGCCTGTAGAGTTTCAATAACATTGTGATGCTCAGATTTCAATATGAAGTTATCAAGTTCTTCCAAGAGCATGTGGTCAGAGCTGATATCCACATTAATTTTAAAGCCCAATACTCTATTTTTATTATTCCAGACAAAGTTTAAAACTTAACTGGCAGCTTTTGGTCTCCATTTAATCTCAAGAGCAAAGCATTGAGAAGTTGAAGAGTCTCATTTACTTTTCTTTCGCCATAGCCTTGACACACACTTGAATTCGTGTCCTCTTGTCTGTAATTCTGTCTTCACACCTTTATCTGCTCTGATACGCCTTTCACTGTTTGTGTACTGTATCGTGTTGCTGAGACCTGGCTCGTTAATTGCTCGGTAATTACAGTGCTTCTGTTGATCTGTTCATTTCACAGCGCTGCTACAAACCTTTTAGGCTGTCTGCTCGCAGCTCAGACTCTATTGGATTTGGCTCATGTGCCCCGTCTAACGCTCTGAGAGCTGCGCTAATGTGCTGTCAGCCGTTCCACACACACTCCCTCTGTCGTGATGCGCTCTCCTGTCTGGACAACTGTTGCGTCTGCCAAATTTGACCAGGACCCAGACGAGGTGAGAACTGATCTGATCTAACATCACATATAGGCTGTAAGTGTTTACGGTAACAGATTGTGTTTCCTTCGACGTCCTTGCAACACAAATCCCATTAAAATCAACACATTCACTGCATTCTCAGGCTAAAGTGCCTGAGTAAAGTGCTAAGATACAGTTTTTATTTTCAGTTTTCATTTTAAAGTTTAAATAAAAAAAAAACAAAAGCTTAATTTAAGATGATTTAGCGTTTAAATAATAATAAATGCATGTGTTATAGTTTAAGTATCTTGCTATTTTCTTAGATTCCCTCATGAATTACCCATATTTAGTTAAGTGTTAAGATACTGTTATAGTTTTTATTTTCCGTTTTAATTGTAATTTTAATTTTAAAGTTTAAATTCTAAAAAAGTTTAATTTAAGATGATTTAGCGTTTAAATGATAATAAATGCATGTGTTATAGCTTAAGTATCTTGCTAGTTTCTTAGATTCCCTCATGAATTCCCCATATTTAGGTAAAGTGTTAAGATACTGTTATAGTTTTTATTTTCCGTTTTAATTGTAATTTTAATTTTAAAGTTTAAATTCTAAAAAAGTTTAATTTAAGATGATTTAGCGTTTAAATGATAATAAATGCATGTGTTATAGCTTAAGTATCTTGCTAGTTTCTTAGATTCCCTCATGAATTCCCCATATTTAGTTAAGTGTTAAGATACTGTTATAGTTTTTATTTTCCGTTTTAATTGTAATTTTAATTTTAAAGTTTAAATTCTAAAAAAGTTTAATTTAAGATGATTTAGCGTTTAAATGATAATAAATGCATGTGTTATAGCTTAAGTATCTTGCTATTTTCTTAGATTCCCTCATGAATTCCCCATATTTAGTTAAGTGTTAAGATACTGTTATAGTTTTTATTTTCCGTTTTAATTGTAATTTTAATTTTAAAGTTTAAATTCTAAAAAAGTTTAATTTAAGATGATTTAGCGTTTAAATGATAATAAATGCATGTGTTATAGCTTAAGTATCTTGCTAGTTTCTTAGATTCCCTCATGAATTCCCCATATTTAGGTAAAGTGTTAAGATACTGTTATAGTTTTTATTTTCCGTTTTAATTGTAATTTTAATTTTAAAGTTTAAATTCTAAAAAAGTTTAATTTAAGATGATTTAGCGTTTAAATGATAATAAATGCATGTGTTATAGCTTAAGTATCTTGCTAGTTTCTTAGATTCCCTCATGAATTCCCCATATTTAGTTAAGTGTTAAGATACTGTTATAGTTTTTATTTTCCGTTTTAATTGTAATTTTAATTTTAAAGTTTAAATTCTAAAAAAGTTTAATTTAAGATGATTTAGCGTTTAAATGATAATAAATGCATGTGTTATAGCTTAAGTATCTTGCTATTTTCTTAGATTCCCTCATGAATTCCCCATATTTAGTTAAGTGTTAAGATACTGTTATAGTTTTTATTTTCCGTTTTAATTGTAATTTTAATTTTAAAGTTTAAATTCTAAAAAAATTTAATTTAAGATGATTTAGCGTTTAAATGATAATAAATGCATGTGTTATAGCTTAAGTATCTTGCTAGTTTCTTAGATTCCCTCATGAATTCCCCATATTTAGGTAAAGTGTTAAGATACTGTTATAGTTTTTATTTTCCGTTTTCATTTTAAAGTTTAAATTCCAAAAAAAAAGCTTAATTTAAGATGATTTACCGTTTAAATGACAATAAATGCATGTGTTATAGCTTAAGTATCTTGCTAGTTTCTTAGTATTCCCTCATGAATTCCCCATATTAAAGCCTCTTTTGAGGCCCATACTCACCCTCAGACGTACGGCAGAGACCGTTCTCAACTTCTGCTCTTCTTTAGGGCTTCGACACAAGGAACTGAGCACCTGCTGCTATGATCCTCATCTTCAATGTTAGCCTCAGCCTCTGGACTCCAAACTCTGAACGCTGCTTATCTTTACAGCCACTAATACTGAGGAATCCACTGATGGGACCAGCCCATGTTAACCATTAACACCTCAACTTGCACCCTGTTTCATCCTGGTGAGATCCTAATGTAGTGTTGAATGCCACAATGCATCTACCACGTCTAATTTAGACTTAATTAGCACATGTTGTTATCAAGATGTAATGTAATGCAATGTAAATTAAGCAGCTGTTGCACATCTTGCTCTGCATCAAAAGTCTTTTAAAAAACAATATGCAAGTTTATGGTGTGATATGCAGGTCTTATCAATTTGCATGCCACACCTTTACAACATCCAACAAGCATTGGCAATTATTAGCAGATATGTTCCTTAGTCTCCGTGATGTCATTAGACCAAGCGTTCGTGCACAACCTCTGCCTTGGTTTTCTCTGTAATCTCCTCTTGCAGAAAAGTTCAAAAGTCCGATTGATAATCTGTTATATTTGTAAAGATAAAAAAAAATGGACCAGAACAAACTGCCCTGGTTTTGCAAGCTTTGGCAAACAGGCTTGTTTTATATGTGTGATCAATCATGGACTGTACCATTTAGTGTTTTGTTGGGTCTTTGTTTGTTTCATATTGCACAGCAGCATAATTTCCTTCAGCGAGACCTCAGCTCGATCTCGCTCCGTTACCAACCTCAATCAGGCTAATAAGCACTGGCCAATCCAGAACTCTTGGCTGTTATAATAAGGCTCTCAATTAAAGAGAGCTGGCAGACACACACTTCCCACGATGCCGGGTCTCCCAAGACGGGCCCTGCCAATGCCAATCTCTAATAGGGCCCAAAGCACAGGCTTGGGAAGATGCAATTGGATTTGAAGCCAATCAATCATTCCAGCTATTGACCTATGATTGGATTTAGAAGACATGTCAGGGCCGCTTTGATTTTAGCTCGGGCCCAATGAAGCTGGATGTGAAGGTTTATTGTTTTGGACGGACAGAGAGCGGTGTGTGGGCTTTGACACGCTGCCAGAAGAGATGGATGCGTACAATGACTGCTGTATCCATCCATCAGAGTTAGAATCCGTCATCTCATCTTTCACAGGACTGCTGGACAACTTCATCCACTGCTTTTGGGGTCTGCACTTGATCTTGTGCCGTGGAGTTTCTCAAATGTCTCAGCATTTTTAAAGCAGTTTTTTTGCTGGAGTTTTAGCCATGATTTCGCCAACTGAGACAATTTTTTGGTAATCAGTATAAAGATGCATAGTGGACGGATCGATAGCTGATTAAATGTTTGTGAGTGTGACTCCAAAGTCCGTATAATACACAACCATAGCAGCACAGTATGATTTGATGATAATGTGTACTATAAAAAAAAGAAAGAAAAGTAAACTAAAAATAAAATACAAAAAAAATACAAAAAACTAAACTAAAAGAGTTTAGTTTTATTAGACAAAAAAAAACACAACAAAATTACTAGGGATGTACCGATATTCAAATTTTTGGCTGATACCGATAACCGATAATTTGGTATATTTGAATGCCAATAGCCTATATATATTGGCCAATAAATCGAAATCCAAATTTTTTATGTAATTTTTGAGAGCCTGATTACAAAAATACAACTCTCACCATTTAATCTATGTCCCAAGAACACAATAATAATGTTCTCATTATAATTTTATGTAGTCTATATGACAGACTTGCGCTGCACTTGTTGCACTGAACTGTATTTTCCTTTTTCGAAAGTGATTTCAATCATATTTCTAGCAATTCAAAACCATCCTGTTGAACAGTGCACATCTGAAGTGTCTCAGCTGAAGGAAATAATGCATTATTTATCAGCTTAAATATATCGGCCAAATTTTCCTTTCAGGCCGATGACGATAACATTAGGTCGATGCCGATATATTGTGCATCCCTAAAATTACTTAAAAACATGAAACCAGATAAAATCCTAATATAAATGAATACTATTATAGTATATCAGTTATATTAAAATAACACTGGTCTATATGATATGCAACATAAGTATCATGTTAATTAGCTTTCCTTTAAGTTATGATTGTAATATGAAAGTTACCGTTTACTCTTTACTTTTTCTAGCATTATTTCAGTTTTGTGTGTCAAAGAGGATCGTATCCAATTGATAAGACTAATGTGAAATAGCCTGTCAATCATGATCAAAGTCTTAGCTAATATGTATATGCAATCTGACATAAAACTGTTGTTGTTGCGCAGTCTGCCTTGGCTTGTGTGCAAGATCTCATATCAAACAATCTGATAAGCAACGATCATAAAGGACAGAGAAAAAAATCATATCGCCCGGCTTTACAATGTAGTTGAAAAAGTAGTGTACAAGATATTTGTACATTGAAATGTATAACTTTCTATTCAGCAAAAAATTCTGAAATGAAATATGAAGCAACTGGTTTCAACATTGATAATAATCAGAAATGTTTTTGTGTCTTTTTTTTTTCCTGAAGGATCATGTGACCCTGAAGACTGGAGTAATGATGCTGAAAATTCAGCTTTGATCTTACAGACCCCAAACTTTTGAACAGTTGTGTAATTGAAAAAGTGCCGTCTACTTTAGTGCACATATATCATCGTTCATACGGCATTGTATATTTAAGCAAACATAAATCACAAAGACTAATTTGTTCGAGGAAACCAACAAATTGCTCCAAGCTTTCGTAGAGGTTTTAGAGTATCTTTCTCTAAAACTTTGTAAAAATTAACGTCATGTTTGGCGACAGTAAAGGAACGCTGAAGTCTCGTGTTGTTTTTCGTTTCAGGTGGGGTGTAGCATGACCTAGATGAGGAGAACGACGGAGAAGAAGAGGTATGGTAATGCAAAGAGACCTTCAGCGTCTGTCCCTGTCGTTTAAATTACAAGAGCGAGATTAATTTTCCATTTGCAGACCTCTGAAAGATTGCAAACATCTTCCCACAAACATTCCTCTGATAAATGAAAAGCAGCGGCACTCTAGAAATAATGACATGAATTACAGCACACTCTTACTGCGGTAATCGCAGAGTAGCTATTGGATATAAAGGCTGATCAATATGCCCTCTGAAGGCCTGCAGAAGGACGAGCGAGGAAAACCAGTCAGACCAAACCTGAGTCGAGTTTACTGAGACTTTAGTGGGGGTTTTTGACATTACACCTGGGGTCTCATTTATAAAACTGTGCGTTAGGATCCTTACTAAAAGTGTACGTGCGCCCGAAAGCCAAAAATACTCAGACTTATAAAACCGTGCGTCCACCAGAACCTGCGCATAATTCCCTTTATAAATCCCAGTCAGCGGAAGATTGTGCTAGGGCTGGGTAAAAAATATTGATTTCTTGATTTTAATCGATTCTCATTTTGCATCCCATCCAATAAATCGGCATAATCTTTGTGCTTTGTTACTATTGATATGAAACAAAGTCTCAGATTTCAAAATACGTCCATTTTCTTACAAAATTCAAAAACATAAATAGCGTTTTGTGGCTGTGGCGTGAGATCGCTCTGGCTCAGCTCTAGAGAAGCACATGATCTTCTCTTCCGCCTTAATAACACCAGTTACCGTGCGAAATAAACATGAATGAGCATCTGAAAGTGTGTTAAAAGGTAGAGTACAACTTAGCGAAGTCCGTATCATGTGACATGGAGTCGCTCAATCAGTGTTTCAACCGTGGAAAGACGTCAGTAAATCAGCTTGTAAACAATGTCATGTAACGTCACATTTACCTCAGAAAAACCATATCCAGTGACCATAAACTCGTTAGTCAGCTAGAAAAATTAACTCTACAGAGGAGCATTTTGCTAAATATATGCACCATATTACATATTCATTATAATTTTTTATGTTCTTCAATTTATAATGCATGTTTGAATAAATCTGGCAGGTTTTTATGACAGCCACCATTTAAATGTTTATATTTCATATAACTTTATTATTATAAAAATAAATAAACGTGTAATTTAAGTGTTTGTATACAAATCAGTTCATTTTTACCTTCAGTATTATAGTAGGCTAATGAAGCCTATAGGCTACAACTGACTCACATAGTTTACAGCATTAGGTAAGAGATTTGTTTTCCTTGAGAAAATTTGCCATGTATTGTACCAGATATCAATATTGAATCAAATCGAATCGGAATCGAATCGAATTGCAAGCTTGTGAATCGAAATTGAATCGAATTGTGAAATTTGTGTCAATACCCAGCCCTAGATTGTGCGCACATCCCTGAAATAACCATATATGGAGCCTAGTTTTACTATGCATATCCTCATCTGCATATCATTTGCATATGCATATTCATCCACGTGATGCCATGTTTAACGGTACAAGACATTAGGAAAATACGAGATACGGATGTGCGTCCCGTTACATTGCTGAAAATCATTTAGTAGCCGATCCTTTCCTTGTTTTTGAATAAATAAATCAAATAGTGTAAAATACATTTCAGAGAAGGCCTTTCTCAATCTATTCCACTGGCCAAATAGTATTTTTAATTGCTTTATATTTTTAATGGAAACAGATATTGTGGATTATTGATCATTATTTGCACACAAATATTTTCTCAGACCATGAGTTCTGCTGTTATCATGCGCTAAGCAATCCTCGCTGTATTAAAACATTAAAACACAGCATGCCTCAGGAAAAGTGTTACAATTATTTCTATTTATTAGAATATAAAAAATGTTGTAACTTCTCTGCAACGATTTCATGTATTTTAAGCAGCGGTTATAAATAAGGCCCCACATTTTTTTTTAATGCTAGTGTATATTTTTACTAGCCTGGTAATACCAAACTCTTCTACTTCGCTTTGCTTCGTAGAAAGAGTCTGGAAGGGCGTAATTGAAAAATGTTTTCTTTCTCCCGGGGGGGGCGCTTGTCTGAAGTTTAAAATCATTGGTTACCCGTAAGCCAATCACATAACGTCTGGTTATGGCGTGTGTTATGCGCATGCTCAGCAGCATCTGACTTCCACTGTAAACACATGTATGATGCGAAAACAAAACCATCGAGCAAAATACCGGAGTGAACATGGCTGTGCGCGACTTTTGCAGATTATGTGAAGTAAATCTACCCATCCACGGTACAATCAGCGTTTACGTCACGGCTCTCAGCCCTCCCTCTGTTCGTTGATTGGCCCGGCTGTTTTGAGGCCGGAGGAAAACGGGGAAAACGGTCGCTATCTCAGACTGAGTACAGAAGCGAACTGAAATTGAGCGGAAGTACGAAGTCTGACGTAGTCAGGCTATATTTTTACATGACATTTAAAGGGTTAGTTCACTCAAAAATGAAAACTCTGTCAGTAATTACTCTCACGTCGCTTGATAAACTTAAGGTTGAGCCACTGTAGTCACTTGGACTATTTTAACGATGTCTTTACTAACTTTTCTGGGATGGCAGATATCGATTACAGAGAAGCCTATGGAGGAGTGAGACAGCTCTCAGATTTCATCAGAAATATCTTAATTTGTGTTCTGAAGATGAACGGAAGTCTTACGGGGTTGGAACAACATGAGGGAGAGTAATTACTGACAGAATTATAATTTTTGGGTGAACTAACCCTTTAAACACATTTCCCCCCTAAATTCTTCCTGACACAAAAAAGTGTTAACATTATGAATAATGTGATTGACGCACACACACACACACACATTCTTGTACATCTATCTTTATGAGGACATTCATTGACACAATGCAATCTCTAGCCGCTTACCCTAACCTTACCCATCACAACTAAGTGCCTAACCCGACCCCTGACCCTAAACCGACCCTTAACCTCATTATAACCTTATCCCTAAAACCAAGTCTTGACCCTCAAACAGGCCTTTAAAGGGCTCTCAGAAACTGAGGACCGGCCAACATGTCCTCACTTTACTCTCTCTGTCCTCACTCCAATGGTCTAAAACTCAAACTGGTCCTCACAAAGATAGTTGTACAAGCACACACACACACACACACACACACACACACACAAAATGTTATGAAATGTCATGATAAAAAGAATCTCACAAAACATAAAAATAGAGAGCCGGCTATCCTAAAAACGACTAAAGTTCTTCCGATTTTCCCCACTGCATTTTACCGGACTCTCCGCTTTTATCCCCACACCTCCTTTCAGTTTGCCCATTGTCCCGCAGGATACAATTGAATTGCCGTCTCTCCTGCTTGTGCGGCCCATCAGGACTGCAGCTGTGCATTATCCCATTACAGCCAAATAGTTTTGACACCCACTGACTAACCGATCCCATAGATAATATCATAAAGAGTGTGCTCGATACAAATCGGGTCAGGATAACTCATTTAACCCCACCATACATATTTCTTATGTGTAACTTGAAACGCTGGAAAAAATGAAATCAATAGAAATGTTTCTTGTTAATGAAGATGTACCGGGCTGCCGTTTCTGTGGCCTGTGTGGCTTTCAGAGCTCGCTGGTTTATCTGAAATAAATCTCCCACCCACCACTGCGGTCAGACAGGCGGTCAACACAAACCCCTCTAACCTCGCCGCTCTAAGTGTCGTCTCGTGTGTGTAAATGTATGTGCGACGGAGTATCCAAAACGTGACTGTTAAACTAGTGCTAAATCACATTTGTGATCTTTCGCGGATGCCGACGGCGGCGAAAACTGCTGACGGTCTAATATGAAACGGGATTACTTTAAGCTTCATTACTGGTTCAGTGAGTCATGCAGTATTGAGGTGTTAATCACAAAGTTTAAGTGGCTTTCGTGTTTTCTATGAAATATGAAAGCAACATTTTATATTTCTAGAACAGTGAAATTGAACTGGATGAAGCACATTTAAAGCTGTTGTGGGAATAGCTGTTATGCGCACACATGTGAAAGTTATATTAATGTGCCAAAGTCCATATATATCACCACTTGACTATTTATGTATTGAATATTGTTTTGTTTTTTTAATCGTATTCTGTGTCTGCTTTGCATTAGAGTGATTTTACCAGGTTTAGGGGATTTCACTTTTTGGTAAAACGTTGAGTAACTTTTAGTTTAATACTTTTTATTAAATTTTTTTACTCCTGTACAAACACTTTGGAGTCAAAATGAATACTTTTATTCAGCAAGGATGCATTAAATTGAGTAAAAGTGATCGTTTATATTGTTACAAAAGATTCTATTTTAAATAAATGCTGTTCTTTTGAACTTTCTATTCATCAGTAGAATCCTGAAATATCTGAAGTATCACAAATGTATCACCACAAAAAAATATGAAGCATATTGTCATATTGAACTGTTTTCAACATTGATAATAATCATAAATGTTTCTTGATCATCAAATCATCATATTGTGACCGTTTAATAATTTGCAAGATATTTCTATTCCAAATAAATACTGTTCTTTTGAACTTTCTATTAATCAAAGAATCCTAAAAATATGTGTCATGGTTTATGAAATTGTTTTCAACACTGATAATAATCATAAATGTTTCTTGAGCATCAAATCCTCATATTAGAGTGATTTCTGAAGGATCATGTGACACTGAAGACTGGAGTAATGATGCTGAATATTCAGCTTTAATCACAGGATATAAATTACACTTTACTATATATTCACATAGTAGACATTTCTTTTAAATTGTAATAATATTTCACAATATTACTGTTTTTACTGTATTTTTAATGAAATACATGCAGTCTTGGTGAGCAGAAGAGACTTTACGTGTTGTCACTAACCTCTTTAAAAAGAAATGAATGAAGTCATCAAACTAACAAGAGAAAGAAAATCTCTGGTTTGCTGGTAGATAAGAAAGGGTAGAGATATTACACACACGCACATACACACACAGAGGCACGCATAAACACTCACACACACTCTCTCTCTTTCTCTCTCACACACACTCACACATACACACACACACAAACACACACACACAAACACACACACACACACACACACACACACACACACACACACACACTCTCTCACACAGACACACACTCACACATACACACACGCACACACTCACACAAACACACACACACACACACACACACACACACACACACACACACACACACACACACACACACACACACACACACACACACACTCTCTCTCACACAGACACACACTCACATGCGTACAAACACACACACGCACACACACACACACACACACACACACACACAGGTCTGGTTCACTATCTTTGTGGGAACTCTCCATAGACGTAATGGTTTTTATACTGTCCAAACTGTATATTCTCTCTCCTTACACTAACCCTACGCCTAAACCTACCCATAACACACACACACACACACACACACACACACACACACACACACACACACTCTCTCTCTCTCTCTCACACACACACACACACACACAGACACACACACACACACACACACACACACACACACACACTGAGAGTGTAGTGATAAAGCGAGAGCGGTCAGCCCCCCTCACTCCTCCTCTCTCACATACATCACTGCCTCCCGTTTGCATGACGGTACACATTGATCGGCCGTCATACTGATCACATTACAGGCCGGCCAGATTAGATTTGCATTTTTAATTTTCCTACCAAAAAAACACCATTGACCGGGAGATGAGAGGGGAATTTTTGAGACGTATAAATGTTGGACAGAGGCCGTAGAGGTCAATGGTGGATCTAAGTGACATGCATTAAGAGATCGTAAACCTCAAGCACAGATTCAAGGTGAGGCTGGTGCTCAAGATCATGATCATGTTTACTCGGCCATAAAAATATGCCATAAAATGTTATCTTAAACCTTTATGGATTCAACAAGCAAAATCCCATCTCTGATCTTGTTTCTTGATCGTTCAAGTGTGAATAAAAGTTTTTATCCTTTAGAAATCAATCTAATGTGCTGATTTGCTGCTCAAGAAACATTTATGATTATCATCAACTGTTTGTTTTTGTGCTGCTTCAATTCTTTGATGAACAGAAATTCAGCATTTTAAACCAATTTAATGCACCCTTGCTGAATAAACATATTAATTTCTTCCATGACCCTAAAAATAGCCATGATTTAGCAATTGAGTTTAGCATGCCAAAATCACATGTTTCTCATTTAAAGGGATAGTTATCATTTATTCATCCTAATATTTTATTTTGTGGTTCACACAAAAATGCATTCAGGTTTTGAATGACATGAGTAAATGACATGTTCTTTTGTTTGCACTTTTGGGTGAACTGTTCCTTTACTGATTACTGATTTTATTACTTTTAAAAGTCTGTCCAAATTGTTGTTGGTTTAATAATCTAGTGCAATGACTGATTGAGATAATAGATGGTCGAGTGGAACAAGTTGCAAATTGAAAGTAACCTCATGACCCCCTAATTCCCCCTCATTAATAACAATAAATGACATTAAACTGGGTCTTGTGGGGGACGTTTTGACCCTTTGTTTGAAAATATAAAACCTTTTCAGTGTTGATACTGCTTATCTTGAATTTGGCTTTAGGTTTAATCACGAATCAGAATTGAATGTGTATCATAGATTGATCGAGGTTATGTACTTGATATTTATGGCCTGTTTGCCTGTAATTTCACAGTCAATTGTTAAGGAAGGAAAGTGGTGGAAATAGAAGAAATGGGATTAGAACATCATGAAAGCCAGATTCGAACTCATGTTCCCAAGAGCACCTGCATGACCCACTGCGCCACAGCTCAGGTTTGTTGAGCATTAGCATACATCTATTCAATGCATCTTTTTAACCCATTACTACTATAAGTTAGCCATTTCATTGCTGTTATTGTCTAAGGAGTGGATGAATTGTGTGGGACTGTGGGCAGCTCGACCACAACCACAAGCACTTTCTGTGAGCCAATCAATGTGGAGAAGAAAGCAGAGCCGCCTCCTTCTGCCAATGACAAGATGGGCGGAAGTGACCAGTGCCAAGCCAATAGGGAATCGATACAACGCAAAACCTTCCCAGAAAACCTGCAAGACAATCAGACGCAAAGAGAGGAACACACACTTCATCATCGTCTTGATAGTCTTACTGGAGGTCAGTAAGTTTTATCATAGCTCAGTTTTCTGCATCACACATGTCCCTTTTAACTCAACATGGACCACTGAAGGGTTTACATCTGACCAGGTTTCAGTTGGTCAACGGCTCAGTCTATTTCTGTTGCCTCAAAATAGCAACACGCCAACAATGCGCCAGAGCACACCTCGTTTTCAGACCAGCAGCCCATGGGCGCACAAATGGGTGCAAATGCATTTGCTATTTAAATAACGTGCCGCAGGACGTGAAAATGATAACTGCGTCGGGCTGAAACTAGCAAAAAACACTTGTGTCACGCTTGGCGCTGCATTGCGCCGGGTGTAAGATAGGGCCCTTAGAATGTTTCAGCTTATCGGCATTAGGCATACTTATGCGTTGTTCTATGCCATTTTGTAGTATAAATGGTGCGAGTAGTGTGTTCACACTGAAAATTCCAAGAAGAAAAGATGCACTTCAAATACCCGGATTTTGCACTTAATTAACCAAAAATATAAAGCGTGGAATATTGGACTCTTCATACTCTCAACTCAAGTTGCAGCTTTAATTACGTAGCTAAAGGGAAGGACTATCAAACTGAGCTGGATGACAAATAGCCTAGTGTAAACCTCATACACTAGATAGTTAAGGGCGTAGTATAAGTGCATGGTGTATAGTGTCATTTGGGTCACAGCTGTACTGTGTACTATATTATGTTTCAGTAATATTTATTCTTTCATATTTTGTATTTTGAGGGGATTTCATGGTACTAGACAATATTAACCTCTATATTATGCAGCGTATATGTCTGTATCCATCTATCCATCCATCTGAAATTTGGTACATCACTACTAGTGCAAAGTGTCCATAGATTGGATACAAGAAAGTATACCGACACGTTTTGAGCACTGTGAAGTAGGGTTGGGCGGTATTACGGTAATATCGTATACCGCGGGGTCTTAAAATAGCAACGGTATCAGTTTCAATACCGTCATTACCGGCACTTATATATAATATATAAATATAATTTATTTAATGCCTAAAAATGCTTATGTGTGGTTGTCATCAAGTGACAGTGTGGAGGAGAAAGAGAGAGAGAGAGAGAAGGGAGAGGCGGTAAATACTGACGAGGCAATTTGTAAATTGTGCAATAAAAAGGTGAACGCAAGAGATGGAAACACCTCTAACCTAATGTCGCATCTCCGAAACAACCACCCACTCACTGCTGCGAGGATGCATTTTGCCCCGAGTTCATTAAATAAGCGCATTAGTTCATATTTGTTAAAATGTTATAATGTAATTTTTTTCATCTATGTTGATAATGAAAAGTGAACAGCACGAGTAAGATGGGATGCATCGGGAGTCAGACATTTTGACCACTTAATTAAGTTTCGTTTTGTAAAAGGCCTTTCTTTAAAGTGAATTTCGTTTTGTATAAATTGTATCTTAATTTTAATAAAATTTTCATCAACCAATTGCCTGGATTTAATAAATAAGCAGACAAAATAATCATGACATGATCGTGCGCTGGCGCGCCGCGGTCACTTGCATTGAAATCTCATCATAAATTAACCGAAACTCAGTGTATGCCTCACTGACATGACAGATCCTAAATCTAAATAAAGCTTGAAATTTCATTAAACGAAACAATTCAAAACGAAAAGAAATTGGCCACTCGCTGATTATTTAATCCATGATGTGCATTTCTCTCTATGCGCGTTCATACGGAGATGGCGATCATCAAATTCAAAACGAAACTATTCAAATGAAAAGAAATAGGCTAGCCTATACTCTCTGATTATGTAATCCATGATGTGCGTTTCTCTCTATCGTTCACTATGGAGATGGCGATCGTCAATTTCTTTAAACGAAACAATTCAAAACGAAAAGAAATATAGGCAGCATACTCTCTGATTAATCCATGATGTGCATTTCTCTCTATAGGCGCGTTCACTACGGAGATGCCGATCGTCAATTTCTTTAAACGAAAAAATTCAACATGTAAAGAAAAAGGCTAGCCTATACCTTCTGATTATGTAATCCATGATTTGCATTTCTCTCTATATATGCGCGTTCACTAGGAGATGGCGATCGTCAACTTCATCTTTGCAGCAGACGCTGACAGAAAAGTTGTATTAATAAAAATCAATGGACTCGTATCACCGGATTTACAAATGCACTTCTTGCTTGTTGCACGCACACATTTCAAAATAATGAGATATTATGTTATAAAAATGTATTAATAATAATAAATCTTTAATAATATTTGATTGAATGTTGTGCTTGTTTAATTTAATAAAATTAATACTTTAATTGTGATAATTAAAATAATTAAATATTATATATTAAGTGTCCCATTTTTGCTCATTTATTAATAGTAGGCCTATTTATATCTAGCACCCCCTCAGCACCTGCGTTAAAAAATTATTTGGCGCCGCCATATTATAACGGCCCACGTATTAAAAATAGTCAAGTCTAAATCGGGCTCGGGCTCATAATTACATTTAATGCCGTCAGCCGGGCTCGGACACAACGTGCAGGGGTTGGGCTTGTTTTTTTTGTTGTTTTTTTTGCCCGATCTGGTATTCAGTTTCTGAACGGTGTCGGCACAAGCCAACAGTTTGGTGACGCTGTCTGAGCCTTATGTCATAATTTTTAATTAGTCACGGTAATACCGTATACCCCGGTAAAATAGGGAGGAGGTTTGACGGATACAAAATTTGGATACCACCCAAGCCTACTGTGAAGATCTTTTGCGATGTATAAGAACCTTTTGAGCGTAATTTCTAATGTAATGGCTCCTGTGGCTGGAAAGTTAATGATGAAGTTCCTAAAGTTTCTTTGTCAACAATGGCATCTTTGGCATGGATAGGTCTTTTAACTATTGTTATTTTACATTTCCTACACCCAGTAGAAGCATCAAAGCTTGTGTTATGAAGGCCAAACCCTTCATAAAGAGGCATAGACATGGTCATTTCTGATTCAAACACGCCGAGCATTGCTCCTAAAGTTCTCTGTAATTCTCTATAACTAAGACTGACTCCTTGCAAACGCCCGTCAAGTTAAAGAGAGAGGGAGTGTAAACAGAACTCTCCGCCACCTCCTATTCTCTTCCTTATTTCACGATCTGTTATGTCTTGACATCTCCATTAACTCATAAATCCAATACAGTGGAGCTCAACAGAATCCGTCTCCAGGCGAGGTTGGGGTGGAGGGAGCGAGAGGAGCCCGGAGAGGAGGAGAGAGGGATGGGAAATGATGAGAAGATCAATCGGTCCCTGGGCTGTCACTCCGCTCGCTCGTTTTCACATCCATCTCCACCCTCCTCCCTCCATCCATTCGTCGGAGACTGACACCACCCCCCCTTCTTCTGGCAGGCCCGGCGGATTCTGCAGGCACGGCTGTTTCGGGCCCGCAATAATCCGATTGAGTGTGGGATCAATGACAAGCTGTGGTCAGCGATCTGTAGTCGCTCCGGCTCCCGTTGCACGCTGACCACAGGATCCCCAAACCGCTGACCACCTAACCGGCATGGCCTGACCACTAATTTGGTCTGCTATGCCAAGGCGCCTGGCCAAGGTGGGCAAGTAAAACTGGCATGTGAAGCGCCTCAAAATATACTGCTTCAAATGTTAATGGTTGTGTATGTTTCTGTAGCTCAACTGGTGATGTCAAGGTCATGGATTTACCTTAAAATTAAATAGTTTATGCTTTAATTAATTCTGGAATTTAAGCTTGAAAGTTTCCTAGCTCTTGAAAACTGTGTGATGCTTTTTGACTGAAACTTGAGAGGATAAATCTGGAATAACTAAGTAAATCTGAATAACTTCTTACAGTAAACCTTCACTGTATGTAATATAAATAAATAAAAAAACATGCTATAAGCTTTTTCTTATTTTAACTGTATTTATCGCCTGGCTTGACCACTCATTTAATTCGCTATGTTAAAGGTTGGACACATTTCTGTAGCTCAACTAGTTCTAGTAATGGTAAGATCATGGGTAGAGCTGCTCGGTTATGGCAAAAATCATGCTGAAATAACGATTATTTAACACGGTTATTGGTGGACGATATGATCAAAGTCTTATTTCACAATATAGGTAATTTTAAATATCAATGAAATTTCACATTTATACATACTTCTAATTCTAATACTAACTAATGTAAAAAAAAGGTCCACAGAACAATTACATAAGACAAGTAAACAGATCCGCAAACCGCTGACCACTAATTTGGTCTGCAATGCCAAGGCGCCTGGCCAAGATGGACAAGTAAAACTGGCATGTGAAGCGTCTAAAATATACTGCAATTATGACTTCAAATGTTAATGGTTGTGTATGTTTCTGTAGCTCAACTCTAGTGATGTCAAGGTCATGGATTTACCTTACATTAAAAAGTTAATGCTTTAATTAATGCTAGAATTTATTCTTGAAAGTTTCCTAGCTCTTGAAAACTCTGTGATGCTCTGTGAATGTCTGAATCTTGAGAGCTCGATAAATCTGGACCAGCGCCTCTACAGAGTTCGATTTGAATAAATGTGTCTATTAAATAACTTCTTAGTGTAAACCTTCACTATATGCAATATAAATAAAAAAAACCTTTTTTCTTAAATTCACCATATTTATTGCATGGCCTGACCACTCATTTGGTCCTCTATGTTAAATGTTGGACAATGTAAGATCATTGGTAGAGCTGCTCGATAATGGCAAAAAATGTATAATCAAGGTAAATACTGAAATCTCTATTATTGAGATATATAGATATATATCTCTATATATACTCTATTACGATTATTGGTTACACAATTTCATTATACATACTTCAGCAAAAACTAATACTAATGTAAGAAAAAGGTCCTCAAACAATTACTTAAGACAAGTAAACAGTCAGCAATACAACAGAATGAAAATACAAATTAAATAAACAGTGTTTTAGGTTTTTCAGGAAGATTGGTGGTATTCAGAAGTAATAGCCTACAACAAAAATGTAAAAAACACACAGCATAGTCTTAATGTAAACATTAAATATAGATTCATCCTTATTAAAGCTACTTAAAGGGATACTCCACTTTTTTTGGAAATAGGCTCATTTTACAACTCCCCCAGAGTTAAACAGTTGAGTTTTACCGCTTTCGAATCCATTCAGCCGATCTCCGGGTCTGGCGGTACCACTTTTAGCATAGCTTAGCATAGATCATTGAATCGGACAGGACCATTAGCATCTCTCTCAAAAAAATTACCAAAGAGTTTCAGTATTTTTCCTATTTAAAACTCGACTCTTCTGTAGTTACATCGTGTACTAAGACCGACGGAAAATGAAAAGTTGCGATTTTCTAGGCTGATGTGGCTAGGAACTATACTCTCATTCCTGCGTAATAATCAAGAAACTTTGCTGCCGTACCATGAGTGCAGCAGGCGTAATGATATGACGCAGCGCCTGAAAATAGTCCCCAGCTCGGTAACTTCCAATGTGACCGGGACTAAGTTTGTCTAATAGGAACCTATTTTCAGGCGCTGCGTCATATCAATCGCAACTTTTCATTTTCCGTCGGTCTTAGTACACGATGTAACTACAGAAGAGTCAAGTTTTAAATAGGAAAAATATCGAAACTCTTTTGGTCACATTTTTTTGAGAGAGATGCTAATGGTCCTGTCCGATTCAATGATCTATGCTAAGCTATGCTAAAAGTGGTACCGCCAGACCCGTAGATCGATCGGCTGAATGGATTTGAAAACGGTAAAACTCAACTGTTTAACTCTGGGGGAGCTGTAAAATGAGCCTATTTCCAAAAAAAGTGGAGTATCCCTTTAAGTTATTCAGTCAAGAGCAGTAAGCGATTTTGCTTTGTCATTTGTTGTTTAAGTATCATTAATGAAAGACTGTTTATTAGGCTACTGTCACTTTAATACCCGCACAGATCCAATATACTGTTACACACGAGTTTTCTTTCTCAACAGTGTACGTTTACTTAAAACATAACCCACTGTGTTTACGTGAATACTCTCCAAAAAGGCATTTTGACATTTTTGTGTCTGTGTGTTTAGGCATGTATCCGAAGCCCATTTGCTGATCCGCATTCGGCTCCGCCTCGGAGTGTGCACGCAAAAAGCCGCCGGGGGAACTGTGCCTCTTTTGCGGCTTAATGAGCTTTTAATAACGCTGTTTAATTTCAAACAGAAATTAGCAACAGCAGACTGCATTTTACAACACTCAACACGGCACAATAATCGTTTTACCTTGATATTATATTGTTTTCATAATCGTTGGGAGCCAAAATCGATATTGATTAATTGCACAGCCCTAGTCAAGGGTTTCCCTTAAAGAATAATGCTTTTAATCCTCTGTTTATACTTGAATTGATGCCGGAATTCACACGTGAAAGTTTCCCAGCTCTTCACAACTTTATGAGCAGAAAGTGATGCTTTTTGTCTGAAATTCAAGCGGTCGATAAATCTGCACCATCGCCTCTTCAGAGTGTGGCCCGTGGGTGTTGGTCAGCCATCCTCTCCTCTTGATTGTGTTTGTGTGTTTCTTGTGTGCTTGCGGTGTTCTCGGGTTTCCTTAATGGTTCCCAGGATGCACTGTGGCTGTGGCGGGGTGGGGGGGGGGGAGGCTCAATGAGACACATGAGATGCAGCCCAGCGAAGGATATGGCCATCATTGACATCTTCCACAATTCATATCCTCAGCCATTGCAGAGAATGTACAGTCTGTACATCAGTAAACACCTTTCTGATTCATGCATTAGCCGTTAACGGAATTAGGAAGTTGGATAAAGACGGAATTGCAGGTGATGGAACCGATTGTTCCATTAGTGTAGCGTTTTCGTGCCATTTTTCCAAAAAGAACCATTACAGCGCACACATTCTCTCTCGATAACCTTTCCTCTTTCCCAGGAGGCTCGGCTCCATGCATGGAAAAACTTTTCTATGCAGTTCAGTTTTTTTTTTACAATAATCGCACAGAATCAGCATTATTCTGGTCAGAGGTTTGCTCGATATCTTTGTAGAAACTAATTAAACAAAGTCAGTGCATCTGATGTGGATGGATGTCTTTTTAATGATGTCAGCTGAAGTGAATATGCAAGCGTTCTCGCGCCAATGGCAGATTGCAGATTGATTTTTCAAGGGTGTCATTACATATTATTAAAATCTCACGCACCGAGTGAGGAGGAGAGCGTTGTTGAAGACACTGGATTAGATTGCGGCATCTTGCAGACATTAAATGATCAACAGCCTCCTTCTAGATGCTTCACCTTTTCAATGCTCTTCTAACTCACCAAATGCAACTCTAACTTGAAAGAGACTGACTGAAATTAGGGGGATCGTGACTTATCGATGAGATTTATGCTGGAATTATGCAGTTAGATTAAAATTAACCAAAAATTAAATTAAATAATTGCAAAGAATCATTGCACATTGCGTAACTCATTAAATTAACGATTTTGATGTTCGTTTCTGAAATAGAAAGACTAAAATAGTATTTCTTGTAAAATGTACTTCAGTAATCTTTTATTTAAAACTTCGAAAAGTTATACAACTCCTTTGTATTTTCCTTTAAAACCTAGTTTACATTACATTTTATTCATGGTTAGTTATTTGTATGTAAGTATTGTGTATTAATGAGTGCAAAAACGTCTTTGTCAAAGCATCCATCCTCCACTTGAGGAGAAGTGAAATTGTGATTTATTGATGAGATTTATGCTGTAATTATGTACAGTAGTTAGATTAAAATTAAGCAATGGGATTCATGAGATAGTTCAACCAAAAATGAAACCGAATAATTACAAAGAATCATTGCGCATTGAGTAACTCATTGAATTGAACATGAAATTTTAAAGACTAAAATAGTATTTTCGGTTACACTTTATTTTAAGGTGTCACTGTTACAGTGTAATTATATATTTAAGTACTGAGTAATATTAAGCAACTACATGTACTTACTGTAGGGTTAGGGTAGGATTAGGATTTGGTTGAGAGATGTAATTATGCATAATTTACTGTTATTACTATGGTAAGTGCATGTAACATATGTAACAAGGACACTGTAAAATAAAGTGTTACCGTATTTTCTTATAAAATGTACTTCAGTAATCTTTGTTTTATTTAAAACTTTGAGAAAGTTATGAGCAACCTGCTGTCATAGTGGAGATTTTAACTCCTTCTTTAAAATGTAAGCATCTAGTTTGCATTACATTTTATTCATGGTTACTTATTTTTTATGAAGCATTTTATGTTATGCATCCATCCTCAACATGAGTCATATTTTACTCGACATCTTCCAAGAGCATCAATTTAAAAGCAAATGCATCATTTTTATTGCCGCTCTTGTTGATGTTGCATCTTGGAATGTTCCAGTCTGTGTAATTGTTTAAGAATATATATATATATATATATTTTTTTTTTCTCTTCTCTAGCTTTCTGTCTAATCTAGTTGTCTAATAAACCTGACATTGTATATTAGGAATATTGTTGGCTCTTTAATAAATTGCTTTTGTTGATCTATCGTAAGTCGCTCTGGATAAAAGCGTCTGCTGAATGCATAAATGTAAGATTAGTATACACTCTAAGTCAAAGCCCTAATTTTTCTTTCATGCATAATATGGATGGCCTCGCAGAGCCACTGTCCCATTGAAGGAGTCCGTTCGGTCCATGACTGTAATGCTACCCCGTTCCTGCGACCCGGTCCAGGCTCCAGCTCAGGGTACCATTGATTTCCCGCGCCAGATAACGCCGTCTCGCTGTCGGCCCCGAGTCTGTCCCGCTCTGACAGCCGCTGTATCTCAGTCTGAATTACACGTGATTCTGTTTAGAAAAGCTATTTATTTATTTTGTATTTGCGTCTACTGTACAGATCTAGAGTTGATGTCATTTCAGAGTTTTTTAGTCCTCATATCCTTGACAATTTGATATTGCTTGATATCCTTTGGAAACACAAGAAGGTTTATCTGTCAGTATATTTTCAGCCGTATGAAGTTACCCATAAGAACCTGCAGAGGGTGTTGCAGTGTCACATGATACACTGCGCTGACACACCGGTCTTATAATCCACTGTTCCGGGATCAGCTGAGCAACAATTCCCAGATGGGAATCATCATTGTTTTAGCATCAGAGATGACCTCAAACCATCAGCTCCCAGCATGCCGTAAGAGGCATTTACATTTATGCTTTTATCCAAAGCGACTTACATTGCATTCCAAGGTACACATTTACATTCTTATCAATTTGACATACTTCAGTGATTTTTACTCATATATGTGTTACTAGTGTTCAAAAGTTCAGCTTTTCTTCCTCTTTTTTTTTTTTTTTTTAAAAAGAAAAGAAATTAATACTTTTATTCAGCAAGAATGCATCATATTAGAGTGATTTCTGAAGGATCATGTGACACTGAAGACTGGAGTAATGATGCTGAAAATTCAGCTTTGATCACAGGATATAAATTACATTTTGCTATATATTCACATAGAAAACATTTCTTTTGAATTGTAATAATATTTCACAATATTGCTGTTTATATTGCATTTTTTTAAATCAAATTATAGCAGCCTTGGTGAGCAGAAGAGACTTTTGAGCGGTAGTGTGTGTAAATAAGTATATAGAAAGCTGATTATTTTCTCTCCCTGTTTTATTTTTTTGTGTGTATATAATCAATTTTAGCAATTGCATCTCATTTGTGGCAAACAATAGGAAAGAAAACCACAAATCAGATGCTTTTTATATCTCATTCGTTTTGTCTTAGACAGTGACATTAAATGCTTCTCAGATGTTGTGTCGGCAATCCAAAGTCTCTATATAATCTCAAGCATTTCTTAGTGAACTCATGAGCTGCTATCCACATTCTTCTATTTTTATTCTCTCATTTTTGGCTAGAAACATTTAAAACAAAGTTTACATAACCGAGAGCTCCTTTAGGTCTCTTGAGACACATCTGAGCAACATATACAGTCAAACCAAGATATCATTTTTGATATTTTTTTTACTAGTGTGTGCAGGACACTATAGTTCATTTATGTAAGTGAGGATAGCAAAATAAAGTAAACTGTGACATATTATACCCAAATATTTGGGAGCAAAAATGATTGGGACACTTTGAGCTGATCATGTTTTGCTGAAGTGTGTTTTCTTTAATTGCTAATGCTCTTTTTACACACAGACTGAACACAATGAAGCATTGCTTGGTGATTGGTTGAGCTAAACTGGTATTATCTAATTGTGTAGTTAAATTTAACAGCTGACAGATATTCAACATAATTCATGTGTGAGACAGTCTAACAGAAGGACGGACAAAACCAGTCAGATATCAGCTGAGTTCATAACTCTGAGTTCTTTAGTACCATTTTCTAAACTATAACGAATAAACTGTGATAACGTGAGAAATGTTGAAGGTGTCTGAATGCATTTTGGTTTGACTGTAGATTTATAATATTGGATGTTAGAAATTGTGCAACACAACCTTCAATTTAAAAACCCAATCTTTGCCACGTCTGAAAAGTTGTTTAGAGCGGAGCCAAAATGATCGGATCTCATTTTCCATTTCAAACAAGCTGAAACCCAAAGAACAACTGAGAGCGAGAGATAGAGAGCAGAGAAGAGTGAAACAATGCCTCTCTTCGCTCGTCCTCGGGGGAGAAGTGAGACCCTTTTAAGTGCTGTCTCTCTTTTTCTCCTGTCTTCCAGCCCTTCATCCCTCTCTCGACTCGCTGACATCCTATCAGGCTCAGCGGCTCGGCAGTCGATAGCCCATTAGTAAATAAGGGATGCATAATTTATTAAATATGCTTCAGATACATATTTCAGCCTTGGGTTACCGGTCATATCTCTTTGAGGAGTTTGGCTTTAATTAGGGTCTCCAGCAGGGGCGTCTCGCTCAAGCGTCTGTGAGCTATAGCACTCTGGACTGTCTCTGGTGACGCTGACGTTAAGAGAGAATGAGGGCGTTTGGTGGAGATTTGGCTCTCTGTAATAATACACCCGCTCAGATCAGTGTGTGTTGAGTCTTGGATCCTGGTTAAGCAATTGTCGCGTTAGTCGATTTAGTTTTGGTTTTGATGGTCTGCAGCAGTAACCAGCATAAACCGGTCTAGACCAGAATGGACATTTATATCTGGGCTAAACTTGTCTTTTCAACAGGGACGCAAAAAAAGTCCAGGTCAAATTGCGCCAAAATGAATTTTTATTGGCAAAAACCCATTTAGTACAAACAAATGTCATTATCTACTATATAAACTCTTTACAATTTCAACATTTCTGATTTTCTCACACAATTTTTATTATTATATATTATAATATGCATACCAATTATGTATGTACACAAGTATATACACACCCATATTACAGTAGTGTATATATATATATATATATATATATATAATATTTAAATATGAGGAAGAACAAGCCACTAAACTTGGTATCTGATATTAATTAAGGTATTTATCTGATAAAATTATTTGACAAAAAAGGCTAATCAACAGCTACAGGTTTTATTGTAAAATGCAAAAAAGAAAATGCATATAACAAAAACAAAAAACACACTGACTGGAATATAATCAGTTTTTAATATATTTTAAACCCAATATATTGGTTCTCTCTTGTTTTTGCATATGTTCATAATTTTTAATTTTTTTTGTATGACAGCCTGGCTAAAAATGATGTCGGCATAATTTGTCATGTTTCATTGCGTTATTATCACAAATAAAACAATGGACTCCAAGCACAACTACACAATGTGATTACAAAATCTTTAACGATTTAATTTTTTTTATAATATTTGAGTGAAGTTGGGCGGACATCGCTAATAGACTTTTCTTTATGCAAAATGTAATTTCTTATTTTTTTTTTTTTTTGGGAGTGAAATATGACCCATACAAGTTATTGACAGGTTTTCCTAAATACATAGAGCATGTTTTTGTAGATTAGACACAGTGCACTTTTGTGAAGCTAAAAGGCTACATTTACATTATTTTATTATTGTAATATGAATGTATTTTTGCTGTGAATTTCAGTCTTGCGACAGTCCACTTCAGATACACGAATAGGGAAGATTAGTTCACTTTACACAGTTCCTCATTCGGGCCCCTGATTATCAGACTGTCCCGCACGGCCTCTGTGACATCATCGGCTGCAAGTTTCGATATTTCCATATTAATACATCCAAATCCTTGATGGATAGTGAATAGTGTTGACTTACCAGGATAATTATGGTACTTTATTACAACAGTAACATGTTATAATAACAGTAGAACTAATATTTCTGACAGTCCTAGACTTATAGTGACATGCTGGCTGTCAATCATTTTTTAGCTTTTATTCAGCAAGGATGCATTAAAGGGATAGTTCACCCAAAAATTCTGTCAGTAATTACTCACCCTCATGTTGTTCCAACCGCGTAAGACCTTCATTCATCTTCGGAACACAAATTAAGATATTTTTGATGAAATCTGAGCCTTGTCTCACTCCTCCATAGGCTGCTAGGTGGCCCAAACTTGCTGGCCCAGAAAAGTTATTAAAGAGATCGTTAATATAGTCCAAGTGACTCCAGTGGCTCAATCTTAAGTATATCAAGCGACGAGAATACTTTTTGTGCGCAAAAACAAACAAAAATAACGACTTTATTCTACTATTCATTTCCTTCTCTCTCAACCTCTAGTTGGTTCGCGTAGTGTTTTTGCGCAGCGCGTCTGTGTTGCACGTCACCACGTAGGCTCACTATTGGCCGACGCTGGTCATGTGTGTGATGCGTGATTACGTGCAACACAGACGCGCAGCGCAAAAACACTACGAGGCCCAGAGAGAAGGAAATGAATAGTGGAATAAAGTCGTTATTTTTTTTGTTTTTGCGCACAAAAAGTATTCTCGTCGCTTGATATACTTAAGATTGAGCCACTGTTGCCACCTTTAAAGTGATCAAAAGTGACCATTATAATTTTACAAGATATTTCTATTCCAAATAAATACTGTTCTTTTGAACTTTCTATTAATCAAAGAATCCTAAAAATATGTGTCATGGTTTATGAAGTTGTTTTCAACACTGATAATAATAATAAATGTTTCTTGAGCATCAAATCATCATATTAGAATGATTTCTGAAGGATCATGTGACACTGAAGACTGGAGTAATGATGCTGAAAATTCAGCTTTGATCACATTAATAAATTACACAATTATATTCACATAGAAAAAATACTTTGGTTTTACTTGAATTTTGATCAAATATGTGCAGGCTTTGTGAGCAGAATAGGCTTCTTTCAAAAACATAAAAAAATTCGTACAGATCCGAAAACTTTTGAACGATAGTATATTTTAGGGCTGTGTGTTTTGGTAAGTGTGGTCAATAGGATTGTGTTTCATGTACAGTGGCTTTTAAATCCTTAAAGACAAAATCTTCCAGACTGTGGAGTATTTAGAAAAGATATAAATTTCAGAGTCCTGTTCTTGTCATTAAAATCACCGAAATGATATATTTGTTATGCGTGGCTTTGAGCGGCTCAAGTGGAGGTTTAAATGCCCTAGTCTGTAATTACAGATACACAGAACGCGCTCTGAACGGTTCGTCACATCACCGCTGACAGCGGCTTTCCAAGTATTTCAGCTTGAGAAAGAGATATTGTGGCAGATAGGAAACGCTCTTCTTGTCAATCTGTCGCTCGTATGCTCAAATACACACGTTTGTACGGGGCAAGTGCATATAATGTTACTCTTTGATTTGACGGCTGTGTTGTTACAAATCTTTGACCCATTAAGAGACAGACCACAATTGCATGAATGTCTCAAGAATCTAGCCAAGATTCACAGAACATGCTCATTTGATGCGGTTAGGCCTGATTTGAAATGATTTCCAGTAATAATTTCTTTATTTTGATTTGAAACGTTGAGGTTTATGAGTCGATAATGGCTTATAGATCGCAGCAGATTTTATAAAACTGTGAGGTCTCAGCGGAGGATGCCTCGTTGCGTCTGCAAACCACTAAGGAGCAGAAGGCAAGCAAATATTATCTGGAAATCCTCATGTTTCCCACAAGCCCTCAGTCGCGTTGAGCGGCAAGAACGAGGAACACATGCTTTCCATTTGAGCCCTTTCACCCCTGGCATCAGAGCACACGTGGCATATGCTGAACGTGTAAACACTGAGGCCCGGCATCTCTCCTGTAGATCATGTGACCCTCGCATCTCCTCTGATCCTCCGCTAAACCTCTGCTAATGCGCTTCACACATGCAGTTCAGACAAACATACCAATTCTGCCATTTACGCGTGCGTGTGTTCTTCCAATCCTGCAACCTTGTGCTCTTCCAAATCAGGCTTTAGTAAATCCTAATTATGACGGTCAGAAAAAGTCATAATTATGACAAAAAGTTGAATTTATGAGACACAAAGTCATAATTATGAGACAACACATAATTATGACATAAAAAGTCTAAATTATGAGAAAAAGTCTAAATTATGAGATACAAAGTTATAATTATGACAGAAAATATAATTATGAGATAAAAAGTCACAATTATGAGATAAGCATAATGACATTCAAAATTGTGACAAAAGTCTAAATTATGCTAAAAACATAATTATGACAAAAAGTAGAAATTATGAGACAGTCAAAATGATGACAAAAGTGTAAATTATGAGATACACAAATATTAGACTTTTTGTCATAATTTTGAATTTGAGTCATAATTATGTGTTGTCTCATAATTGACCCTTTGCTAAGCCCCGCCCTCCTTAGTTACTGTTGCTACGCCTGTCTATTACAGTATGTATGCACCGGTTTCAGACATTCCCAAGGAGATAATTAGTCATTTTGGGCGAACAGGTGAAATATCTGAGAGAGCAAGACAAAAGGGACTGCAGTATGCACTCGAGGGATATATCCACGACATAATATGCAACCGATTAGAGAATAATTTCATCAAAATTGAAGCTAAAGCCTAGATCGTTAGGTCCCAGCGCAAGCAGCAGCCGCCTCGTACGCTGACCATTCAAATGGGAAACACACAAATTGAGGAACAGCTATGTGCATGCACAGCAGGGTGGGTGAAATTTGAAAATCTAATATTTATAAATCAAACAGCTTATCCATAAGTATTGTGGAATAAACACAAGACATTAGCCTGACCACTTTGCAATGATAACATTCTCCCGCTTATATTTTTAGCGTGCCAGGCTAACGTTACTGCTCACACATCGTGGGTCACATGAGTGACTAACGTTACTGTTATGAACTGATTAAGTTTGCATACCAACCTTTTCCTTGGAGATCTCCGGCAAGCCCCCTGGTGTTCCCTCCTTTTACTAACTACCTTTTACTTTTACTAGATCTAACACCGGGAGAGTCGCGATCGGATTGGGGTACTAGTTTGGCCGTCGATTAACAAAATGCTGAAATATATTTTTAAGTAACGTTAAGTTATGTCAGTGAGCCTCCGTCTTGCCTTTAATCACACTGCTTGATCCTCGAGCTGGACAATAACTTTATTCTAGAGCTGCTATAAAGCCAAAACACTTTACTTTTAATTTCCTATTATCAATGTAAAGCTGCTTTGGAACAATCTACATTGTTAAAAGCGCTATATAAATGAAGATGACGCCCGGCATTTCTCCCCTTGGGTTTTAGGTTTCGGGAAGAGAACAAAATCCACCACCCCGTCCAAACTTTTAGGATACCGGGTATCAGATTTGCACAATCCATACGCACAACGCTTCGGCATGTTTCCCTCGCTCGAAAGCTTGCCAGACCTCCCGCGCCTAGTTACGGTTGCTAAGCCACGATTGGCCAGTGGCGGTTTTTTGGCGTGGCTTAGCGAAGGGTCAATTATGACACAAATAAAAAATTATGACAAAAAGTCAAAATTATGAGATACAGAGTTATAATAATGACAGAAAACATAATTATGAGATAAAAAGTCACAATTTTATATAAGCATAATGACATTCAAAAGTATGACAAAGTCTAAATTGTGATAAAAACAATTATCACAAAAAAGTAGAAATTATGAGATAAAAAGAATAATTATGACAGTCAAAATTATGACAAGTGTATATTATGAGATAAAGAGTCAATTATGACAGTCAAAATGATGACAAAAGTGTAAATTATGAGATGAAAAGTTATAATTATGACACAAACATGATTATGAGGAAAAAAAAGGAGATAAAGAGAATAATTATGTCAAAAAGTTTAATTTATGAGATACAATTACATAAGTAGAAATTATGGCAAACATAATTATGGCAAAGTCAAATAATGAGTGAAAATTATGAGATAAAAAGCATAATAATGACAAAAAGTTGAATTTGTTAGATACAAAGTCATAATTATGTAATAAGTCGACATTATGAGAGAAACAAAATTATGACAAATTAAAAATTGACAAAAAGTCAAAATTTTGAGATACAACATTTTAATTATGACACAAAACATAATTATGATTTAAAGTCAAAATGATGAGATAAGCATAATTATGACATTCAAAATTATGACAAAAGTCTAAATTACAAGATACAAAGTAATAATTATGACACAAAACATGATTATGAGATAAAAGTCACAATTATGAGATACAATGACATAAGTCGAAATTATGACAAAAATTAATCCTTTCTGCTCACATCTATTCTGACACGGTAACGTTGATGTCAGTGACGAATCAGTAGGCACATTTCCATTACAGATTTGCGCAAAACTTTTGCGATTTTTTTTCTAAATGTCGATAAAAAACCTATTGCGGAATGACTGCGTTTCCATTAACCGATGTTATGCGACTAAAACGTCATGTTTTCCTCTTGCGATAACTCATCCCAAAAATCATGGAGACGGATGTTAGTAGGTTCACGTATATCCCAGCCGCCGCACTGGCCATTATTATTAATGGAAGGAGACGTATGTGTGTTATCCAAGCATTAATGGTAAAGGAAGACTCTTATTCTGTGAGCGGCTCATATGAGGAGTTTCTGGGTGTTTCTCCCTCATTTCTGCTTCAAGCTCTTGATTGTGGCATTTCTTTGAGGTTTAGAATCCAGTATTCCTGTAATTATTCTGTCTTTTATGAGTTTAATAAAGAACTCTGTCTCGTCTTCTGTCCAAACACACCGCCTCATCTACATCAGGCGACTGTAAATGCCTGTTTCCAGTGCAGTTTTGCGAAATATTTATTTTGCGAATTGCCCGAAAAAAACCCTCATGTGAGCGTAAAAACTTTTTAATAATAACGTCATACGCCAGCATCCATCTCCGTGAACGCGCGTCGACCATTGCCGGAAGCCAGTTATTTTCGTTTATAAAGTTTTAAATATGTATATTTTTCCGACAAAACCGCACGGATTACCCTTAGAAGGCCTTTGTTTATCCCCCTGGAGCCGGATGGATTACTTTTGTGAAGGATGCATGCACATTTTTGGGACTTGAAGGAGGTGGACCCCATAACTTGACATTATAACCACTGAAAGATTTAAGACATTTTTTAAAATAACTGAAAATGTGTTCGTCTGAAAAATGATTGACATATGCATCTCGAACGGCTTGGGGGTGAGTAAATCATGGGTTTAATATCATTTTTGGCCGAACTATCCCTTTAATGTGTCTGTAATGTGTTGTCTTCTCATTTATTCGAGAGACATATTTTTTTTATATTTTTTTAAACACATTTCAGTCTCGTCTTTTTTTTGTCAACGATATTGCATGTGTTGATGTAATCACAGTTACCGTTTAATGACGTGGGTGTCGTCTCTCATCGCCTTGTCTTGGTCAGGGGGAAAAAGACCATCAACGTACATTTTTTCGTTAACGGAATTAACACTGGTGACAATAAAATATTACATTTTTTATTTAATGTTTATTTAAACATAATTTTTATTTAAAAACTTGCCTCCATACATTAAAATGGCCCCCATATTTTATATGTTTTATGTGTTATTATATTTTCTATTTATTCTCTGTGCAGCACTTTGGTAACCTTGTTTTTTAAAATGTGCTATATATATATAAAGTTGATTGGATTGGATTTTTTTGCTGCCGTATCCTTCTCACCTTTTTTACCCCTGGCCAGTTTTCATGCCTGTTTAAAGCCAAAACAATCTCTGTTACTTTAAACTATCCTTGTATCTCTGTAAAGCCGCTGTGGAACAATCTACATTGTTAAAAGCGCTATATAAATGAAGATGACTTGACTTGACTTGACTGTATCTTTCGCATCCTTTATTGGCCAGTGTACGTCAAATAAATAAATAAATAAGGATTATTTCTCTTGCTTTTTAAAGGATGTGTGAATGTGAAGCAAAAATACTGGCACTTGTTTGGATATTTTGCAGTGATATTGACACGAGCGAATGCAGAATGTGCGCTTATGATCGACTGTCTTTCTGTCTGCAATATCCACTCCACCGGTTCTGCTCGGCATTTGCATGATGTCTTCGGTGTCTGGCGTCTCGGTTCCTCTTTAATCGTGACCTCTAGCCCTGACAGGACTGAAAGGGGATGAGAACATGCTCTTGCCCAACCTTGTGGTTTTGTGATTGTGTGTGTCAGGCTTGAACAAAGGCTCGGCAATGTGGAAGTGAAATGAGAAGTGTGGAACAGTTTGAGGTTTTAACATTTCTGTTGTTTGAGTTCGAGTGTCTGATCAAACCACAGCCTGAATCTGTTGTGGTGGCCACTGTTAGAGCGAAAGATCTCATCCTTTCTTTTGATGAATATTTGAGATATTCATCCTTAATATCTCAAATGTTTCTCATCTAATGCAGAGCAAACCGAGACTCTCCTCATGTGTCTCTTTAAACAGTGTTTGTCAAGAGACCAAATTCTGCAATCAAAAGCCACAGATCATAATATTTCTCTGAGCTCCTGATTTTATATTATTTTTATTATTTTTATTCTGTACTCTTACTGAACGACACCAATTTGGGTCCAGATTTGATCTCCTATGAAAAAGCAACTTTACTATTTTCCTCCTTGGCTGCCTTTTCCCCACACCGTCATTTTTCCTAAAAAACCTCACAGTGAATAAGAAGAACTGTGTGTTTCTATGGAGATGATACAGAATGGGTTTGTGTTTGTTGTGTCTGTGTTGAAGGTTGGGTCGGTTTATTGCTTACGAGTTTAATTCAGTTCCGCAAACAAAAGCTGTGTGATGAAAATTCCCCAACCAATTAAACAAACAGCCATTCCTCAACCCACACACACACACACTACACTCTCTCTCACACACACACACACACACACACACACAGAGAGAGATACTTCCTGTTGTTTAATGGTAACGGTAAGTAATAAACAAAGAGACGATTGAATGCCAAGAGAGTCATTAATGAAGTCCCCCGTGAGTGGAGCCAACAGAACTTTATTCTTTATTTCTTTGTTTCACTGTAGAAAAAGTCCCAACTCATTATATATATATATATATATATATATATATATATATATATACAATTTTTTTTTTGTTGTTTTTTTTATGGGCTTTTTTTAGTTTTTTTTTTAAACTAAAACTAAAATTCTTGCTTTCTAGCCTTTATGATTTATTTCCTGACATAAATATTAGGACATGTCAAAACTATGATAAAAAACATAATTATGACACAAAGTAGAAATTATGAGATACAAATTATATAAAGTCCAAATTTTGACAAAAAGTGTATATTGTGAGATAAAAAGTCGAATTTTGAGTCGAAAGTTAAATTTATGAGATAATTATGATATTATGAAATTATTATAAAAACATTATTATGACATACAAAGTCAAATGATTAGATTAAAAAAAGCATAGTTATGACATAAACAGTCAAAACTGAGATAAAAAACACATTTGTGACATAAAATGTAAAAAATTATGACAAAAAGTTTAAATTATGTGATTCTAAGACACATACAGTATTTATGTAATAAAATTCGTAATAAAATTTTGACTTTTTGCATATAAACTCACCAGACAATGTTATTTCTCAGATGTTGCTCTTTTCTAACACTTCTGTCATCTTAATGAAGATCTCAGTTATGTTAAATGTACGTATCCACTTTGTTTCAGATAAAAACAGACCCAAACGAGTCACTAGTTGTCATGCAGTAAGAGTCGAGAGATATAAAATGAATGTGGAGATTAGTTGATGAGAAATATTTGAGTTCATATTCAGATCTCTAGACTTTCTGAACCCAGTTTGAGACGTTGTTAAGATCTATTTTGAAACTAGACAAGACACACATTGTGAGATTACTAGAGTCGTATTTTCTCTGGAGAGTCTGCATTTGTTTTCCTTGCAGTCCTGTTGATGTCTGGGATGAAAAAGAGACGTCATTTGTGATTGTTCTTTTGTACATATGCTCTCTTCGCAGAAGATGAGGTGTACACCATGTGATTTCTCCAAACCAGAGGAACTAATAGCATCGTGTGACTCATAGGACAGTTACTAGCAGCTTAAAGGACTAATGAACAACAGGCTTGTGGACTGATGAGTGTAGTTGTGCTGAGAACAGACTCAAGCGAGCAGTAGTGTTTTTAAAGCTACTGCTCTTAATTTGATGTCAAACCGCAGCAGTAATTATTGCATTTGTTTTTTCCTCATGGATTTTACAACCTGCTGTTTTCGCTAAAAGGGAACAAATTACATCCATTCAGCTTTCTGAGTGTAAAGTGACTCACGGTCTACACACTCGCACTCATTTAGCACTAGATTTTATCAGAAAAAAAGACAGCACTGTGATTCCCGCAACATAGAACTAAAAATATAGAACTTTATAATAAGAACATAGAACTTTGTTTAAAATATACAGTAGTATATATATATATATATGTGTGTGTGTGTGTGTGTGTGTGTGTGTGTGTGTGTATATATATATATGTGTGTGTGTGTATATATATATGTGTGTGTGTGTGTGTGTGTGTGTGTGTGTGTGTGTGTATATATATATGTGTGTGTGTATATATATATATGTGTGTGTGTGTGTGTGTTTATATATATATATATATATATTCATTCAGATCCTCTTTAAATTTAAACCTTTATATAAAAACATTATATGCCTGTATAAATTTGGTAATAAAAAAAAAAACGTAAATAAATATAAAAATCAAATATAATAAGTGTAAGTATATAAATAAGTAATATATATATATATATATATATATATATATATATATATAGGTATTATATATATATAAAATATAATACTCAATTACTTATATATATATTTTTTTTTCACGTTATAAATAAAACAAAAAAAAATACTCAAATGTTTTACAAGAAATTATTATTTCAGTCTTTATACTTCCAAATTAAGTTTGATAAATGCATCAAATATAATAAGTGTAAGTATATACATAAGTTACATTTAAAATAAATTAAGTAAAAAATTTTGGGTGTAGTACTACAGTAATACCACGTTTTTGGACCATGATGGTAATACCATGCTATTAATTTCAAGTAGCATGTAAAAATATGGCAAATGAATATGCTATTTGAACATTACCATGGTACATATAAAAACCCCAAATGAATTGATAACTGTGAATGCAGTTTTAACATTTTAACATGAATTCAGACCGTTGTTCACTGTAATGCCCATAGATGGCGCTCCAAACCCAGAAGGTTCTTGTTCCTCCTCATCTGTGGTTCTGTAGTCAAGGCAGACGAAATCTATAATCTTGAGTAGAAGCTAAACTTCAGATTGATATGATCCAGATCTCAGGACCCTGTCTGATATTTTCCAGAGCTCATTGTGTCATATAAACTCGTAATTTGTCCCTTAGGCATTAAAAGGGGGGGATTTCTTAAGTAAGTGAGTAAGACATTTTAAGAGAAATGACTTCCAACTGGATTTGTAGGTGTGAGGCACTGCTTTCATGAGTGTTGATGATGCAGTTAGATTTAGATTATACCCCCTACATGAGGAAAAGCTTATGGAGATGTTTTATTTTTTTCCACAGTGAATCAGAAGTTTCCAGTAATGCAGGCGAAACTCATTAACATCAGACTTTTCAAGTGGCAGCTCATGTAAAAACAACTGTAGAGGGATGAGTCCTTCTCTGCAAATGTTTATAATAATGTTCTGTAATATTTATGCCACTGTTTCTCTGATAACGAATCACTAATTAGATTTGTTGTTCAAGTTTCCTACAATATCAGCTCTTATAAGACAGCATCCTTGCAGTGCATTCTGGGATTGCCCGTCAGATTTTGAATGAACAATGCCAGTGTTTAAATATCGACTGTGGGAAGGTCATAAATTCATTGTGGTCATGTTATGCTGATTTAGCAGAAATAAAAACGTAGCGATGGCCATGGCCATAAACATAACCACTAACCATTATTACTCATTGCTGTGGTCTGCTATCCCAACAATTCAAGCCACTTGAAAGGATTTTTCTTCTTGTATCCTAACCATGGTTTTACATGAGTACACCAGGCTGATCTGTGATCAGTTTTAGGGCTGATTTCCTGTGAATCGTCCTCAGCACACTGACCTGGGCTCGTCTTGTGGTGTTTTGCATAGGAGTGGCTTCTGATATGAGACTGATGAAAAGAGGAACTCAGCTATTTCACCCTAACTGAAAAGAGAAGTTGGCAGAGTAATGGATGAAAAAAAGAGCAAGATGACAATACATGTTAAAGGTGAAGAATGTTAAAATACTTCCTGTAGCGTTACAGAGAGAACTGTAAGCCAGCGCTAGATTGATTCTTCTGTTTGTTGAAGCGTCCTGACCTGGGAAATATTTAGGCCTAAAGTTAAGGTTAATTTGAATTGCAAATAAAATTCCCATCCATTTGGATTACAGTTTTAACATTTAACGCAAACTAATACACTTAATGTGATGCATATTTGCAATCATACATAAATGAAATGGGCCAGATATATGTTCTCCAAAAAAAAAAAAATATATATATATATATATTTGGTTTTATTTAAATAATCATATTTTTAAATTACATTCATTCAAATTGCACAATTCTAATTCTGAATTGATATTTTCATGCAATTCCATTTGGTGATAACAAGTAAGAGTCGAGAGAATAAATACATTTTTCCGTAGCTCAACCAGTTGAGCGCCGGCGCTTGCAACGCCAAGGTCATGGGTTTGATTCCCAGGAAAAGCAAGGACTGATAAGAATGTAAATGTGTACCTTGCAATGCAAGTCGCTTTGGATAAAAGCGTCTGTCAAGTGCATAAATGTAACTGTAGTCATAATCCTTGTTGGAAAAAAAACAACTGCCTAAATTGGTTAGTTGTTCTCCTAGTCTGGTCAAGTTGGTTAGTTTTGATGGTTTTAGACTGGGGATTTTATGCATAATTGTAAAGTATTGATAAAATGTTAAATCTAGTTAAAATTGATTTGATATTTCATCAAATGTATGTGCAATGTATTGTCATGCATTTATTTTTATGTGAACATAGATGCGTTTCAAATCTGTCACTTATGATGTTATATTTTAGTTGGTATGCTTCCTTAGAAGTCAGCTGCCAATGTGGACAGTAACAGCAAGACAATAAGGCAGATATATTAAATAGGGCAGTTGTTATGATTTATATCACATTGAATGATATTTGAAAGATATAATATCTCTCTGTGGGCGAGCTTCATGGGAACTTGTGGTCAGGGTATATGTGTATGTGTGTGTGTGTGTGTTGTGAAATCGTGTGTTTCATCATAGTAAAGCAGCCACAGACATTGTTTGCCTTTGTCCTCTTTGCCATCATGGGCAACCACTTCTACCAACAAATTCTACCAAACCAACCACTTCTGCCAACCACTTCTACCAAGTTTCAAAAAAACTCATTGTGTATGATTTATAAGCTTGTGTCAAATTAGGACACAGATTAGTGACTCATGTAGAACCACTTCATCTACCAAACCACATCTACCAAACCACTTCTACCAAACCAACCACTTCTATCAAACCAACCACTTCTACCAAACCAACCACTTCTACCAATCAACCACTTCTATCAAACCACTTCTACCAAACCAACCACATCTATCAAACCAACCACTTCTACCAAACCAACCACTTCTACCAATCAACCACTTCTATCAAACCACTTCTACCAAACCAACCACTTCTATCAAACCAACCACTTCTATCAAACCAACCACTTCTACCAAACCAACCACTTCTACCAATCAACCACTTCTATCAAACCAACCACTTCTACCAAACCACTTCTACCCATCAACCACTTCTACCAAACCAAACACTTATACCAAACCACATCTACCAAACCACTTATACCAACCACTTCTACAAACCACTTCTACCAAACCAACCACTTCTATCAAACCAACCACTTCTACCAAACCAACCACTTCTATCAAACCAACCACTACTACCAACCACTTCTACTAAACCAACCACTTCTATCAAACCAACCACTTCTACCAAACCAACCACTTCTATCAAACCAACCACTACTACCAACCACTTCTACTAAACCAACCACTTCTACCAACCATTTCTACCAAACCACTTCTACCAAACCAACCACTTCTACCAACCATTTCTACCAATCAACCACTTCTACCAAACCAACCACTTCTACCAATCAACCACTTCTATGAAACCAACCACTACTACCAACCACTTCTACCAAAGCAATCACTTCTACCGACCACTTCTACCAAACCAACCACTTCTACCAACCATTTCTACCAATCAACCATTTCTACCAAACCACTTCTACCAAACCAACCACTACTACCAACCACTTCTACCAAACCAACCACATCTACCAATCAACCACTTCTATGAAACCAACCACTACTACCAACCACTTCTACCAAACCAACCACTACTACCAACCACTTCTACCAAACCAACCACATCTACCAATCAACCACTTCTATGAAACCAACCACTACTACCAACCACTTCTACCAAACCAATCACTTCTACCAACCACTTCTACCAAACCAACCACTTCTACCAACCATTTCTACCAATCAACCACTTCTACCAAACCACTTCAACCAAACCAACCACTACTACCAACCACTTCTACCAAACCAACCACTACTACCAACCACTTCTACCAAACCACTTCTACCAAACCAACCACTTCTACCAAACCAACCACTTCTATGAAACCAACCACTACTATCAACCACTTCTACCAAACCACTTCTACCAAACCAACCACTTCTACCAATCAACCACTTCTATGAAACCAACCACTACTACCAACCACTTCTACCAAACCAATCACTTCTACCAACCACTTCTACCAAACCACTTCTACCAAACCACTTCTACCAACCACTTCTACCAAACCAACCACTTCTACCAATCAACCACTTCTACCAATCAACCACTTCTATCAAACCAACCACTTCTACCAACCACTTCTACCAAACCAACCACTTCTACCAATCAACCACTTCTATCAAGCCACTTCTACCACAATCTGCTGCTTTCCAACACACTGCCACACTCCTGCTCCTTTTCCAACACACACTCCTGCTGATCTCAGATCAGATTGAACATCTCAGCCACCTCCTCCTGCAGTTCACCAGCATCTGATCTGAGACCAGCGGCCCTCACGTCAACCTCACAGTGAGCTCATATGTAAAGCCATGGCTTACCCTAGATAAGGCACCAACTTAACTTATCAATTATGAAGCAATGCAGAGAGGCAAAAACACGCATGACTCTCTCCACTCGACACTTTGTCTTCTCTAATTCTCATCATCTGGCTCTCACACTATTAGTCCTGTGCAGCCAGACGTTAACAGTTTGTATTGCTTTTAAAGCTGTTTAGATGAGAAAAGTCTGAGATCTTCTATAACAGACCAGTGTTTTTACTTTTGAACAATTTTTGAGTTAGAAATAAATAATGAGTTAGAAATAAATAATAAGTTACAAACAAAGTTACAAATAAATTAAGGTCTAACAGTATTCAGGTAATCATTAAATGTAAAATAACACTATAGTATTTATTGTATAAATTAAATATAGATTAATCTTACGCATCAATCTACGCGTCTCTGTTATGGAAATCGGCGCTTCGTCTGTTGGGCGGAACAATGTGTGTTTTCTGTCCAAGTTATCATTCAAATGAAGGAGGCCAGAGTACACCCTCTTTCACTTCTGTCTTTTTATTCCTTTTCTTCTATCTCTCTTCCTTCCAACAGCCTTTTATTTATTTTAGACCAGTGTTCTCATTAAGGGTGTTAGACTGAATTCTTTAAAATAGACTCTCTAAGGCTGTGTTCGTAACACATATTAGCATGTTTTCATGAGTTCAGCATGAGACAAGCAGCAGAAATAGGCCTGTTCTGCTTAAGTGTGTAGTGTTTTCCTGTCATCTGTCAAAATGGGCGGGAAAATGTGTTGCCTACACACTGCTGATGCTAGATGTGTGAAACAGGCCATAAACATGTGATGCAAAGTCACAGTGTAGCATGTCTGAAGTGTTTAGTGTTGCACATGCATACTTATTTGCTTTTCATTTTAGTGCATACATGATGCATTCTTTTGATTTTATTTGATTTTTGTTTGTTTTATTTTATTTGCTAATGCATATTTGTTTTATGTAGAATGATTTATTACAGTTACATATTGGAAATGACTTATTTGAGTAATACTATTGTATAGAAGTTTAAAGTGTTTAGTGTAAGCATGATGTATTTTTATTTTATTGCATAAATGATGCATTCTTTTTTATTTTATTTATTTTTTATTTTATTGCATAAATGATGCATACTTTTTTTTAATTCATTTTATTTATTTGTTATTTTATTGCATATACGATGCATACTTTTATTTTATTTTATTATGTATTTTTCTCATTTCACACCTGTTTTATGTAGAAAATGATTTATTACAGTTACATATATATATATATATATATATATATATATATATATATATATATATATATACACACACACACATATATATATATATATATATATATATATATATATATATATATAGTAGTGTTTCTCTCCTGGTTTATGTCCAGTAAGCAGTACAGTAGTGTTTCTCTGCTGGTTTATGTCCAGTAAGCAGTACAGTAGTGTTTCTCTCCTGGTTTATGTCCAGTAAGCAGTACAGTAGTATTTCTCTCCTGGTTTATGTACAGTAAGCAGTACAGTAGTATTTCTCTGCTGGTTTATGTACAGTTCACCAGGTCTTCTGACTGATGGAAAGCTTCCGTCTCCTCCAACATGACACCGCACACCTGCGAACTGCTTCATTAGCTCGCGTTACAGTGTGCTTGGAGGCACGTTTGTCTGTAATTAACCTATAGCTGGCGTTTGTGCGATTGTCTGCGAGCGTGTGTGTGTGTGTGTGTGTGTGCGTGAGCTGTAATTAGGCCGCCTTTGACAGCGTGGTGATCATGTGTCGGTAGTTTGAGGCGTGCTGTAATTACCATGTGCATGATCAAGTGTCATGGCCTGTTCACGGTGTGTGTGTGTGTGTGTGTGTTAGAGAGAGGCAGTCAGTAATTAACATCTTTGATCTAGAGAGAGAGAGAGAGAGAGAGAGAGTACTAGTGTAAAAGAGAAAGTAAGGATAAAACAGGTGGCTCAAGAAGAGCAAACGGTACCTTTTTACCACACCAATACACACACACACACACACACACACACACACAGTGACCCCCTTACTATTAGAAAGCTAATCATGTGACACTGAAGACTGGAGTAATGATGCTGAAACTTCAGCTTTGATCACAGGATATAAATTACAATTCACTATATATTCACATAGAAAACTGCTGTTTCAAACTGTATTTTTGTTTTTCCCATTTTACCGTATTTTCTAATCAAATAAATGCAAACTTTGTTGGAAGACTTTCTTCCATTTCTCATGTCTATTCTTCAATGATGTAGACAGTCCACAAAAACACTCTTAAACTCTAAAAAAAGTCTACTTTCCATTAGTCTGTGAGAAGCTCAGGAACTCAGTATGACCTCTGAAACATGTGGTCATTCAGTTGCGTTAACTTCTCGTTTCACAATTCGACAATTATCTTGACACAGACATGACCTTTGCTGAGATCTAACAGGAAAAAAAACATGCTTGTTAACACTTGTTAACACTTATTGTGTGTGTGTGTGTGTGTGTGTGGGGGGGGGGGTCTTAAACAGCTTCGACCAGGCCAGAGGCTCCAATGTCAAGGGCAGTGACCTTTGACCCCATCTAAACCACTGAACCGAGGCTCTAATGCTCGAGGTCACGCGATTGTTGTGGCTCTGAATTTCTGAAACTGTGACTACATTAACACTTGCACATTTAAAACATATAGTCCTGAAAGGTAAATGAACAAACTTACTTCATGAGGAGTATAAATAAGCATAAGCGGTTAATAAGGTGATGACAGCATGTGGAGAGGATTTGTTTGTTTCTCTCGGGTCAGGGGTTTGACGAGGGTAATTGGCCCCTTGTGGATCAGCCGAAGAGGAAGAATAAAACCATTAGGACTCAGAGAATTTGCTTAAACGCATCGCTTGTTCTTTTTTTTCTGTGTGTGTTTGTTTTACGCTGTATGAAAAGAGACGGCACTTCCCACAAATAGAGCGTACTTTAGTGTGCCATCATTTTTTAAAGAAAAAAGAAAAAAAAATCCTCTCATGTTCCTTTTCATATCTCGTTTTTTCAACTTTTATTTTAAAATTTTATTTATTTTTACATTTTTTTATATTTTTTTATATTTTACTTTATTTGGTTTTTATCTATTCTATTTATTTGAGATTAATTTAATGGTCATGTTTTTTGTTGTTGTGAGAACTTTTAAATGTAATTTGTTTTTAAAACGTATATTATTTGATTTTTTTTTTATTCAACTTTTAAATGTAATCTTTATTTATTTATTTTATTTTATTTATTTTTTATTCATTCACCAGTTTGAGATGGTTTTTTTTTTTTGTGAGAACTTTTAAATGTTTTTTACATATTTATAATTTTGTTTTATTTTATTTGTTATCTATTTATTTATTGACCTGTTTATATGAGATTAACCTAGAAAGTACAAAAATTGTGATTTGGCTTTTTGCCAAAGGTATTGATCTCATACTGCAATATTGCCATAATCTGTTAATCATATAATCATATTCAGTAACAATATCTGTTGAATTAATTAGCAATTATTAATTCATAGTAAAAAAAAAAAAAAAAAATCAACAACCAGAATTTAATTTTAGTCACAAAACCCCCAAATTTTCCCCATTAATGCAACAAACGTACTGTTTAAACGAAGATCAAATAATTTATCCTTTTTTTTTATGTAAATATAAGTTTGGTCACACTGTAAATCAGGGTCCATTTCTCACTATTAACTAACTAACTACGACTTTTGCCTCAATAAACTCCTAATAACTGCTTATTAATAGTTATTAAGGTAGTTATTAAGTTTAGTGATGTAGAATATGTTCATGCAGAATAAGCCATTATTAATAATATGTCCTTTATAAGTACTAATAAACAGCCAATACCATATTAACATGCATGCTAATAAACAACTAGTTTATAGTGAGAGTTAGACCCTAAACTATAATAAGCCAAATAACAATGTAAGCATATTTTTTTGCCTAAAAATTGGCAAAAAAATAAATAAAAAATTGGTTTCAGCCCTTATTTTGTAGAATTTTGTGGAAAGTGCCTGAAATAATGTATAAACGAACCGTTGTGTTTTATTACCTGCACAGGGGAGCTGTTAAGATCCTCTCTCTTTTACCCATCCCGCACTGGGACTCTTAGGGGTCGCTAACGTTTCCTCCTAACGAGGAACAAACGATCTCACCCGAGGTCCCGAATCCATCATCATCATCATCTTCTTCTTCAGCGTTAGGCTTTAAACCAGCGCTGTAAAATACACAGCGTTACCCGTTATTGTGCCGTTCTTTACGACAGAAGATGACTCCAAACCACAGGATTTGTAAATCATTAATGGCCGATTTACAGCGTTTATTAGGGGAAGTGTGCGCGTTAGGAAGTCCATTAAAAATGGAGGAGAAAACTTAATTTTTTTCCCTTTCAAAAGTGCAGAGAAACAGCGGAGAGAGCATTGCAGAAATCTAAACTAAGTCAAATGAGATCTCACTAATGCATTTTCCTTTTCCTGGCCGTATGCAAACTTTCTGAACTTTTGGTATTTGTTGTTTTTCTTATTCATCCCGTGTTGTTTAATGAAGGAATCGGACGGCGTGTGTGTGTGTGTCAGCAGGGGTTCATGCACGGCTCTGACGGCCTGACACACAGACGAGGAGTCAGAACCCGCCGTCACGCCGCTCGCCTCGGATACTCCACTAATTAGCTGATTAAACGCCATCGATAACGCTCAGTCCATTAATTACTGCCGGCTGGTGTGGAGCTGGGAGCAGCGATGGGGTGGGAATTGATCATGAAGATAAATGAACTTTAATTGAGATGCATTTCTTAAAGCTATATCTCAGGCCTTTGTGAAAAATCAGAGTAGCTTGTTTGCTGTATTAGTTGAGAGTGAATTGGGGGCTGTTTTGTAAATCCCAGTGAAGTGGAGGGATGAGAGGGAGCGAATGGGATCACATGTCTCATGCCATTCAGATCTGAGGATTTGACTTTTATAGTTTTAGGCAAGCAACGACCCAGACGGGTATAAATATGCATGGCAACACATTAAAAACACCAACATCGTAATAGAGTTCTAGTTTGTTTGCATGTGCAACCACATGCATTCCCATAAATCAGTATAAATGAATCAGAAAAACTTATTTTATTATTATTATATACACTACCATTCTAAAGTTTGGGGTCAGTAAGTTTATCCAGCGTTAAATTGATCAAAAGTGAGAATGATAATGTTTCTTTTTAACTTTTTGTTCATCAAAGAATCTTGAAAAATAAAATGTATCAGTTTCCACAAAAATATTAAATACTGATAATAATCATAAATGTTTCTTGAGCATCAAATCATCATATTAGAATGATTTCTGAAGGATCATGTGACACTGAAGACTGGAGTAATGATGCTGAAAATTCAGCTTTGATCACTGGATATAAATTACATTTTACTATATATTCACATAGAAAACTGCTGATTTACATTGTAATAATATTTCAGTATTTTACTGTATTTTTGATCAAATAAACGCAGCCTTGGTGAGCAGAAAAGACCCAAAAACATTGTAACTTTTGAAAAGTAGAGTTCAAAACAGAGTTTCAAATGAGGGATTCTTAAACCTTTACATTTGGCATTGTAATTTACATTATATTATATAATTGTGTATATGTGCTGTTGCATTCTTGAAGAATAATGTTGTTACTATGTTGCATGTTCATAAATTCATAGTAATACCATGGTACTATGTGGTACTTTGTAGGACTAGCACAGACCAGGTGTTCGAGTCTCTACCGTATTGAAGGTTGAGCAAATGTTTCCTGTGTGTGTGTGTGTGTGTGTGTGAGTGTGTGAGTGTGGGGTGAGTCGTCAGCTAAGTAAAGTACATTTACTGGAATGATGAGAAATGTGTGTGAAAACATTCACGTCTGTCTGTGAACGTCTCGATTTAGCATCGTCCCTCGTCTACACTCAGGGAAACTCGAGAGCAAGACACACACACACACACACACACACACACACACGTCAAACAGACATTAACAACATTCTTACACCGATAATCACAGTCAAAACATCCCCTGCGACAAACACACACACACACTGTCATCAGGGTTTTCAAGGCCTTGATTGTGTTTCAAACACACCAGCTTGTGTGACGATTTCAGAGGATTGAGAGACAATCGTTCATCTCCTTCAGCCGAATGCCAGTCCTGTTAGCCAATGTCTCGTCTCTCACACACACACACACACACACACACACAAACACACACACACACACACACACACACACACATCTGCTCAGGCATGGCTCATCGTCCACATCATCAGCCAGTGAGAGTTACACAGATAAAATGCATATCACACACACGCGTCTGTGCGAGTTTGTCATGGCAAGCAGAGGAGGTATTTGTGTGTGTGTGTGAGGGTGTGTGTGTGTGAGCTTGTGTTTTTGAGAACTCTGTAATGCTGAAATGTGAAGTAAGTGTGAAAGCTGATGTCACTTAAAGTCATTTCAGAAGTGGAAGAAGTTTTCTTTCGAATAACAAACACCACTAAATCTTTCTGAATATGATAATTAATAATATTACTACAAAATTTTTGTGAGTCAAATGTTATTTGAGTCAAATGTTAATTCAATACAAGTTCAGTTTTAGGTTTCTACTGATGTCTGCAAATCCCCTTCCATTCAAAGCGCTTTGAGTACCCAGAAAAGCACTATATAAATGTAACGAATTATTAATATTATTATTATTAAATTTCCATCTGTGCACATCTGTTTCGGAATCGATTCCTCTGGTGATTTGTTTCAATGAATCAGTTTAAAACAGTGTTATTTTAGTATCATTAATGTACCATTTATTAATATTTAGAATTTTTTTATTTTTTTATTTTTTATTTTTTTTTATTGTAATTTGAGATATATATATATATTTTTTTTATGATTATTTATTTATTGCGAGATTGAACATGGTCCACATGTGCGACCACAAGTAACTATATACAAGAACAGGGTTTACTTGTTAAAAAAAAAAAGTAATTTGAGAATTTTTTTATATATCTATTTAGTATTTAATAATTTTTATTTCATTTTTATTTTTAATAATTGTAGTGCTTTATCGTCAAATCAAATTGACAAAACATAGACGTTTTTTTTTTATATTTTATTTTATTTCAGTGAACATTTATTTTATTTAAATGAACATCAAATCGTTGTCAAATATTGTTTGTTTGACCCTTTACAGTGATTTTGCAAGCCATAATTGCTCTGTATGCAAAACAAAATTATGCAAAAATAATTTTCATATTTTTTTTATAAAAAAAAAAAAAAAAAAAGATTTGTGATGCATTATGGTTGAAATATGGCCTGGTTATGTTATTGACAGGTTTAACCCAGTGTTGTTAACCCAGATACTGTGTCTGATACACTACTGTACAAAAGAGCGCTTCATTCATTAGGAGTGTTTTGATGTCAGACGTATTGTGTTTTTGTAGCAGGGAATTCCTGTCTGGGTTAAACGCCTCATAACTAGTGATATCATCCTTCCTTTCAGGAATTAACCGGTGCATTGACTGTGTGTGTGTGTGTGATGATTATATGTTGATGGATCAGTGGTCAGAAATGCTGTTCTGTCCCGGGGGTCTCAGTGACTCATGGATTCGGACCTCGAGTGTTTGGGGATCAAATCGCTGCCGTTGTCTTTGTTGCGAACACAAAGCGCAGGCGTTCTGCTCTCTCCTCCTGTTGCTTCACCTGGTTTCACATTTCACTGGCTGCTGGGCCGAGTGAACACACACACACACACACACACACACACACACACTGCTGGGCCGAGTGCCAAACTATGACAGTTAAGAACATTACCGTAGTGCTGTACGAAAAGATACGTGCTGTCTCTCACACCGTATTTAATCTTTAATTCTTTCACTGTAATGTTTGCTCAAACACACACACACACACACACACACACACACACACACACACACACACACACACACACACACACTTGTTCCTGATATTGTTAAGCTATTCTTGGTAATCTGTCACAGGATCCAGCGGCCCAAACAGTATCTGAACACTTAAGTCATAGTCATTAATGTCTGAATGTCACTGCATTACATACAAACTATGTCATGTATTGTACAGAAAGAGGCTCTTTACCATCAAAACATGTGACAAAAAGAGCTTTGTTTGGTTTGAAACGCTAAAACAATGAAGACCGTCAGTATTGTGTTTGTTTGTGGTTCGTTGAGACTGATAGTCAGTGTGATTCTCTACACCCGTGTGAACTTGAGGAGATGTGAATACTCGCATCCACTAAAACACCAGCTGATTCACAGATCCTGAGCAAGAATGTAATGACATTAAGACACGCTTCAGTGCGACTTTAGTGTTCAAATGCATGTTTTATTAGCTGAAGATTCCTGTCATTCTCTGGCAAAAAGAAACAGTCTGACACTGTGTGCCAAAGCAGCGCTGGAATGCTTTCCCGGTCACGTTTAACTCTCACTCTGTGTGTGTGTGTGTGTGTGTGTCACTAAACTCAATGCCTCAATTTGCTTTTTTTAGTGTTTTTTTTAGCAGCAGTGAAGATAAAATACCAAAATAAACATATTTTTTGTATCACTCTATATAAAGGTCATGGTTAAATGCCATAGTTTTTTTCCACAACCAGCTGCATGTCGAGAATATCTCTTCGTGTGTTTACTGACTGCATGAGATTTCCTGTTTCAATTAAACACATACTTTGTGCACTTTACCTTAAAAAAAAAAAAAAAAAAAAGTGAATGAAATTAATGATATAAAGACATTTATAATGTTACAGAAGTTTCTATCTCAAGTCTGCTGTTCTTTTCAACTTTCTATTCATCTTAGGATCCTGAAAGAAAAGTATCAGTTTGAATATAAAGCAGCACTGAGACTGTTTCCCACATTCATCATAATCATAAATGTTTCTTGAGCATCAAATCATCATATTAGAGTGATTTCTGAAGGATCATGTGACTCTGAAGACTGGAGTAATGATGCTGAAAATTCAGCTTTGATCACAGGATATAAATGATATAAAACAGTTCTTTTAAATAGCAATAATATTTCACAATATTACTGTGTTTACTGTATTTTAAATGAAATAAATATAGGCTTGGTGAGCTGAAACATTGTAAGTATTAGTATTTTTCAATAGTTTTCCAGTAAAAACATCTCAACATCCTTAAAAATACATTGAATATTACGTATTGAACTTCAGTGTCATTTAGTTAAGACGAGGTTGGGCTTAAAAATGTAAAAATCTAATTTTGTTTTCTTCTATTTTAACATGTTTTTTAGCGTAACTGTTGCTCAGTGGATCATTTCCTAATGCTGGTGAACGTATTACAGCCTTGGTGAGCGGAAACATTTGTATTTTTCAGTAGTTTTCCAGTCAAAACATCTCAACGTCCTTAAAAAATAGATATAATATTAAGTATTAAACTTCAGTGTCATTTAGTTGAAACGAGGTTACATTTACTTTTAGTCATTCTGCAGACGCCTTTATCCAAAGCGACTTATAAATGAGGACTAAATTAAGCAAGTCATCGTGAAGAGGAAAAACCAACACAAAAAGTGCTCAAAAATACAAAGTTCAGAGTAGCATAAGCCTGACCAGGGAGGATTAAAGGATGAGGTTAAGTGCTCACGGAAGAGAGAGGTTGTATGGAAGCTTGTTTCCGCCACAGAATAAAACATTTTAAAAGATAATTGCGACTTTTTATCTCACAATTGCGAGTTTACATCTTGCAATTCTGACTTTATTTCTCAAAATTGCGTGAAATAAAGTCGCAATTGCGTGTTAAAAAGTCAGAATTGTGAGATATAAACTATTCTGAGGTAAAAAAAGTGTCTTTTTTCTCACTTTATATCTTTATATCTCACAATTGTGTTTATATCTCACAATTCTGAGAAAATATGTCAGAATTGTGAGATATAAACTCGCAATTATGCGTTATAAAGTCAGAATTGCGAGATATAAAGTCAGAATTCAGACTTTTTTTCTCGCAATTGCGACTTTATATCACGCAATTCTGACTTTATAACGCATAATTGCGAGTTTATATCTCACAATTCTGACATATTTTCTCAGAATTGTGAGATATAAACACAATTGTGAGATATGAAGATATAAAGTGAGAAAAAAGACACTTTTTTTTACCTCAGAATAGTTTATATCTCACAATTCTGACTTTTTAACATGCAATTGCGACTTTATATCATGCAATTCTGAATTTATATCTCCCAATTGCGTATTATAAAGTCAGAATTGCGAGATATAAACATGCAATTCTGAGAAAAAAAGTCAGAATTTCAAGTATGTTTCTCGCAATTGCGAGTTTATATCACGTAATTCTGAGATAAAAAGTCAGAATTGTGAGATTAAAAAGTCGCAATTACCTTTTTTATTTTTCAGTCTGTGGCGGAAACAAGCTTCCATAAGGTTGGGCTTAGAAGTTTGACAATCATATTTCTGAAATGTACGATTTTTTTTGTAGCGTAACTGTTGCTGAGTGGGTTATTTTCTAACGCTGGTGAACGTCTCATAGATTCTCCAGGCTGGTTCGTGACTCAGTGGAGATTGCTGTGGTCATGTGAAAGTGCAGAGGAGGACTGGTGCTGGACTGACAGGAACAGAGGTCGATCGGGAGGGGATTTCTCACAGTTTGCTGTTCAGTCTGTCTGACTGCGATCATGTTTGTGCCCTGAATCATCCTCCTCCAGCAGTGGGAATATCAGCAGGTGTTTTTCCCTCGGTTCGTTCCTGCATATCTCTACACTTCCCTCACTGACTCCCGCAAAACTCCATAAAATCACTGAGATGAATTGGAGGTCAAGTCAAGTCTCGTGAAGTCAAGTCTCATGCCTGGTTCGGATTACACGATTTTACCCCGATTTTGGCCCGATCCGTTTGGCGTAGTCTGTTGTGGGGATTTGTAAACGACAACGGGCGTCGGGACGCAAGATTCGATCGTTTCATCTCATATAGTGTGTCTCATAGTGGGCGACAACCGACGACACGACATCACGATAAAAAGTATAAATAAAAGCATGTTTATTTATTTTTCCGGTCCTCCACGACCGGTTCCATCAAGAGTGAGTGTGTGTGAGTGTGTGTGTGAGTGAGAGTGCTTGTGTGTGTGTGTGTGTGAGTGTGTGTGTGTGAGTGTGTGTGTGTGTGTGTGTGAGTGTGTAAGTGTGTGAGTGTGTGTGTGTGTGTGTGTGTGTGTGTGTGTGTGTGTGTGTGTGTGTGTGTGTGTGTGTGTGTGTGTGTGTGTGTGTGCGCAAGAGAGTAAGTGAGCGAGAGTGAGTGAGTGACTGAGTGAGTGTGCGTGTGTGTGCGTGCGTGAGTGAGTGAGCAAGAGTGAGTGCGTGTGTGTGTGTGAGTGAGTGAGTGAGTGAGCGAGAGTGAGTGCGTGTGTGTGTGCGTGTGTGAGTGAGTGAGCGAGAGTGAGTGCGTGTGTGTGTGTGAGTGAGTGAGTGAGTGAGCGAGAGTGAGTGCGTGCGTGTGTGTGTGCGTGTGTGAGTGAGTGAGCGAGAGTGCGTGTGTGTGTGTGTGTGTGTGTGTGAGTGAGTGAGAGTGCTTGTGTGTGTGTGTGTGTGTGTGTGTGTGTGTGTGTGTGTGTGTGAGTGTATGTGTGTGTGTGTGTGTGTGTGTGTGTGTGTGTGTGTGTGTGTGTGTGTGTGTGTGAGTGAGTGAGTGAGTGAGTGAGTGAGTGAGCGAGAGTGAGTGCGTGTGTGTGTGCGTGTGTGAGTGAGTGAGCGAGAGTGCGTGTGTGTGTGTGTGTGTGTGTGTGTGTGTGAGTGAGTGAGTGAGTGAGAGTGCTTGTGTGTGTGTGTGTGTGTGTGTGTGTGAGTGTGTGTGTGTGTGTGTGTGTGTGTGTGTGTGTGTGTGTGTGTGCGCAAGAGAGTAAGTGAGCGAGAGTGAGTGAGTGACTGAGTGAGTGTGCGTGTGTGCGTGCGTGAGTGAGTGAGCAAGAGTGAGTGCGTGTGTGTGTGTGAGTGAGTGAGTGAGTGAGTGAGTGAGTGAGTGAGTGAGTGAGTGAGCGAGAGTGCATGTGTGTGTGTGAGTGAGTGCGTGTGTGAGTGAGTGAGCATGTGTGTGTGAGTGCGTGTATGTGAATGCTTGTGTATGTGTGCGAGTGAATGTGTGTGTGTGTGTGTGTGTGTGAGACGGCACGCGATGACTGGTCGGAAAGCAATGTGTAGTCTGACATGTTTCATGTCCACGGCACAACGAGATTTTAGGAATCAAAATCGTGTAATCTGAACCAGTCAAGTCAAGTCACCTTCATTTATATAGCGCTTTTAACAATATAGATTGTTTGGTAACACTTTATTTTACAGTGTCCTTGTTACATATGTACATAGCATAGTAATAACAGTAAATGATGCATAATTACATGCAACTAACCCTCAACCAAACCCTAACCCTACCCTATCCCTACAGTAAGTACATGTAGTTGCTTAATATTACTCAGTACCTAAATATATAATTACACTGTAACAATGACACCTTAAAATAAAGTGTAACCGAGTGTTTCAAAGCAGCTTTACAGTGATAATAGGAGATTACAGTAACAGAGATTGTTTAGGCTTTAAACAGCAGCTCTAGAATAAAGTTATTGTCCAGATAAAGTTAGTTTTGATTGATTCACTTCCGTTGCAAAGATCATTAGTTATTAACTTAGGGGCCGCTAACACGACACCGCTCTAACAGAAAACCCTTAATGCGCTCCGGCCCGTTCATTCACACAACGACAGTGTTTGGTGCTCGAGAATGTAAGCCTTGAAACAGGTTCAGGTGCAAGCTTTAAAACAAGTGATCATCTCCGTGTAAACTTCAAAAACGCGAATCTGTGAAAACGAGCATTTCTTACGCAGCAAGTGTCCTGCTTCTGTCTCAGCTCGAGCTTCAGCACCGAGGCAAACCCCACTCACACCTTCCCCTCTCCTTTCCTCCTGTTGCTGATCTCCTGGCCCGACGTGACTCAGGGTTTAATAATTACGTTCATCATGACTAGAGTCTTTATCCACAGAATGAAATGTGCAAGGAAAGTCCCTGTTTTTATATCTTAACTTAAACCAGAGGCAGACGAAACATCTGTTCCCTTTTAAACAAATTCTGACTTGTTCATTGTGGAGGAATTATAAGGAACTGTTTAATAAATGATTTTCTGCACCGTAACATTATTTCCATGTAAATTTCCACACCCAGGTTGTCATTACTGCAATGTGTCTGTGATTCTTATCATGCTTCCTTCTAATGAATCATCCTGTCTAGACTCCCAATTATGTTTTTATTATTTAAATCAGCATAAATTAAGATTTTTAAATCACCTTTAAAGTAACTGCTGAAATTAGCAGTGTTAAACTCAAAGCCTAAATGATTAAATGTAAAAATGGCATAATTATAAGAGGCACCAACAAGCATTATTTATTCATTTGTTCATCCATCCATTCATTTATTGTGCAAAAGTGTCAAAACAATGTGGGTTATTATGTTATTGATCATCTAAACTTTATTTTCTCCTTCTGGTCATAAAGATACACGGATGGACATGCAGGAATGTCTCCGGTCAATGAAACGAGGAGTGTTTTTCTCAGGGATGAGGATGTGCAGTTCCATGATGCGATGGGAACACAGCAGGAGACGTGTGTGTGTGTGTGTGTGTGTGTGTGTAGGACAGCTGTGTATCCCAGACATCAAATAAAATAAATAAATAACAGATTCAGTAGACAGCCCTCCTACTCACCGTTCTCAGCTCTACACTCCTGTAAGAACACATTCAGTGTTTTCTGAACCCTTCATTTTACGTCCCATGATGCTCATAAAAATGCTGTTTCTCTTCTTTTCTCTGTTTGCCAAATGAAAAGTGTGAAAGCGGTTTGATTCACTGTCAACATCCACACGAGGAAATCCAGGACACGTGTCCCTTGATTTAAGAGCTTCAGGTACAAATGGCATTTCTACACTTCTAAATGTGCAGTTTTATATTCTAAATAACCTCTTAAAGTTTGGATAAACTCAAATCTGCAAAGGTAATTAATTGTTTAGATTTAAGATTTACAATATAACACATTATATATATATATATTACTAGTACAAGGGATGTACGTGTGTGCTCTGAAGTGACACCAATGTTTGCTAATGTAAACTATGGTCGGTTATTATAGTGAAATTATAGTGACTTTTTGCTCAATTTGAAAATCAGTAACAATTCTACAAAAACGACTAAAATAAGGACCTCATTATTTAATTTCATCATTTTCAGCACAAAATCAGCACCCCCGCCCCCAAAAACTAAAACATTTTAAAACTCTTCATTAAAAAAACAAATAAAGAAACTAAAGTGTTGAAAAAAGTTCTCAAAAGTTGAGTTAACTCAATTAAACTTTTCAGTAACACTTTAGTTTCGGGTCCAATTCTCACTATTAAGTAGTTGCGTATTGTCATGCATATTACTAAGATATTGTCTGTTTATTACTTGAATTAAGCATATATTAATGCCTTATTCTGTACGATCATATTCTATATCCTTTAATCCAACCCAATATCTAAACTAAACTATTGATAAGCAGTAATTAGGAGTTTATGGAGGCAAAAGTCATAGTTAATAAAATCTAAATCTAAAGCGTGACCCTTTTTTCTTAAGAACGTTTTTGTAAATCCGGCCCCTGATTAAGAACAAATTCCAGTTCTTGATGTCATGTGTGTCCCTGGATCACAAATCCCGTCTCGAGTCGCACGGGTATATCTGTGGCAATAGCCAACAATACATTGTATGGGTCAAAATTATCCATTTTTCTTTTATGCCAAAAATCATTAGGATATTAAGATCATGTTTCATGAAGATATTTTGTAAATTTCCTACCGTAAATATATAAAACATTTATTTGTGTGAGTGAATGCAGCACAATCGTGAACATAAATGCACAACTTTAAAGGAGATTTTCTCAATGTTTCGATTTTTTTGCCTCAGATTCCAGATTTTCAATAGTTGTATCTCAGCCAAATATTGTCCTGTCCTAACAAACCACACATCAATGGAAAGCTTATGTATTCAGCTTTCAGATGATGCATACATCTCAATTTAAAAAAATTGACCCATGTGACTGGTCACCAGTGATGGGAATAACGGCGTTATAAATAAACGGCGTTACTAACGGCGTTATTTTTTTCAGTAACGAGTAATCAAACTAATTACTGCTTCCTCCATAACAACGCCGTTACCGTTACTGTCAATAAAAATGCGGCGTTACTATAATTGAGCTCATTGAAGCGGTTTTCATCCGAGTAGGCTCTCTCTCAGCCATAGGAGCTGCAAGGTTTTTTCTCTGGTGTGTGAGTGTTATAGAGGCGCCGGACTGGACAAAAGCGAGGCGAATGCCGCGAGCGCGCTCGACAGTGCGCGAGAGAGACCGAGTGTGTCCGAGAACGCGCTCGACAGTGCGCGACAGAGACCGAATGTGTCCGAGCATAAATACTTTATTTATAAATAAATTACACATTTCAGCATTAGAATAATATCTGTAGCATATCGGTATCATATCATATACAATGTTTTAATTAGTTTATATAACATAAACTCCAAAATAACCTGCTGGGATTGGGAACGTTCAAACATATTTGTTTGACGGTTGTGAACACGTGCGTCAAACATGACTAGAATTTGGCTAAAATAAATAACCTCTGATGATGACGTTCTCTGTAGGTTATAAAAATAAACCCCCAAAATATGATATTATTATTTCTGTTGATACATTGTTCATTATTAATATTTAATTTAATAGTTGTCTCTCACATTGTCCCACAGCAACATTAAAATAGTGTAGATTAGTGTACAATGTTTTATAATAATAAGATGTTCTATTTAGTGTCCATTTCATTCATTTAACATTTCATATTGGGGGTCTCTTTCTTATAAGTAATTTTCTAAATTTCTTACATTTAAACTTTTTTTTTTTTTTTCAGTAACGCAATAGTTACTTTCCCTGGTAATTAGTTACTTTTGTAATTATGTAATTCAGTTACTAACGCAGTTACTTTTTGTGAGAAGTAACTAGTAACTATAACTAATTACTTTTTTTAAGTAACTTACCCAACACTGCTGGTCACATATGTTCTTCAGACCATAACATTGGGTTCTAGGTCTGGAATCATATAACTTAAAATGGAATCAATCGGTAAATTCATCCCAATTGCATTAAATAACAAAATATCAAAGCAAATCCTGCACAAATCAAAGCCTTTTTGGAACCTTCATTTTTTTCGGAATTCAAAACACTGAATTCTACAACACTGCCGTCCGTAAGCGTGTCTGGATGCGGGGGTGAAATCTGACTCCGGGTTTGGGAGGGATAGCATCTGGATAGCACCTAAAGCACTCCGCCCACCACTCCCAAACCTCCCGTCCAAACGGTTCGAGGACCGCCAGGACACAGGTGTGTGTGTGTGTGGCATGTGCTGGAGGCGTGATGCAGGTGTACATGTGCCAATTTGGGGCCGTCTAAGCTGGAGGTGGACGCAGGTGTGTGGCTACGAGATAATGGGTGCTTGAGGGGTTGCGGGGGGGCGTTTCTGTTCTTTAGACAAAATAAAACGTCCTAATCAGTTGCATGATAGGCAAGAGTCTTGCGTGATATCATGACCCTCTGGCACGTGTAATGCAATGCCTTTATTAAGGACAGGTGAGACGGTAATGAGTCCTGCAATTATGCTGACGCCCGTCATGCAAGACGCATAATGCAGTTTTGATTTGATCCAGGTAATGCAATCGTTTTGGGAAAGGAAAATATTTTACTCATAAATATTATGTTAATGAACGTTCAATGTAATTTGCTTGTGAGATGATGCAGTAAAAGTGAAATTTGGATATTATGAGAGTTTATTGTTGGTAAACACTCTTATATTGTGTCTCATGCAGAATCAGCAGATTAAAATGATATGAACGGCGACATGCAAAACACATAATGAAGTCTACGATTTGAAGCAGGTAATGCCATCATTCACAGGGAGTATGTTTGTGCAATTCTTTTACAATAACTTTTTGGCTCTCGGTCATCCAATATGACATTTCATTTTCACTTTAATCGAATGTCAGTTGCACTTAAAAATATATGAAAGTCATTGCAATAGACATCAAAATATGTGACAGACGTTACACTTTATTTTCTCAGAACTTTTGATTTGATATTTAATGCAATGTATTTTAAGTGTGGCTTGAATGCCTTCTTATCTCACTGTATATGCGGTATCTTTGTAAATCTTTCTGACTAGATACTGAAGTTATTTAGACCAAACTAGTCATAACAATAGTTTATTGTCAGTAAATGCACTGCATTACATTTTCTGTTTGTCTTGCAGAATCAACACTTTGAAATGATAATGTAAGGCACCATGTAACATGAGGAATGCATAATGAAATCTCCGATTTGAAGCAGCCGGTAATGCAGTCATTCACAGCCTGATGATGCATAGAAAAGCTTTTTGCAATTATTATAAAAAAAATATATAATAATTTATTATTACAATGCACTTCCAAATTACTTGTTGGCTCATGCCACTTAATTTTCATTGTAATTGAATGTCAGATGTACTTAAAAAGTTACACATTAGGCATTAGGTGACAAATCATCAAACCTGCAAAGAAACAACACTATTTTCGTAGAATATTTTGTTTTCAAAATGAATATTTTGTTTTAAATGCCCCACTGTATACAGTATGTGAACATTTTATGCATAATTCTGAGTGGATACTGAAAATGTAAGGTCAAACAAGTGGTCACAATGCGCGAGATTGTCAGTAAACACACTGCCTTTTATTTTCTGTTTGTCTTGCAGAACCAGCAGATGAAGCTGAAACGAAAGGCATCATGTAAATTTTGACGATCGGCAGCGCCTTTATGGCGTCTGAGACACAGGACTAATTGTGTCCTCTGGTGAAGATGGATTTGCATGCTTTAACTTATGCAGCGTGACTCGCCTTGCTCTCGTACACAAACTCTGACACACACACACACACACACACACGCTTTGGCTGTTAAACGCTGTGGTGTTCTTACCTACTCACTATCAACCCCCCTCTGTTGAGCTCGCACGCTCTTACAATTGAAACAGACCTCATCTATTTCCTCCTTTTCAAGAAAATGCCAACAGGTGGAGGTTTGATAGACCGGCCCAAACGCCAGATCACACAGAACAAAAAGTCCGAATGAAATCTGCTGGAGCATGTGACCTGAACGGCCCAATGACACTCGGATGCTTTTCTTTTTTTTTCTTCAGTTGTGGGGAACAGTTAAACTTGTCGTCTGTCTAAGGGAGAAGCTTTTTCTGTGGGCCGCCACAACCACAAACCAAGTCTGCGACCGGTCACGGCTCTCTAGGCACTAGAGATCTGCCAGATAAAGATAGAAGAGAGGGACTGAAGAGCGACGAGGGGGAGGGAGGAGAATACGTGTTGATGTCAGCGTGTGAAACAGACAATTCGCCCGGAAAAACCACAGCGACACGTTTGCTCTCCTGCTCTTTTGCACAAGGGTAAGCATCAGTCAACCACAGGCTGACCACCGATCGCAGTCGCCCGTGTCTGTGAACCATGCACAGAATCCCAGGACCGAACCGCCTATCTGGACCGGCTCAGGGTGACCACGGGTTCCCGGGTGTGGGTGTGTACTGCATGTCGGGGTTCGGGGATCAGGGGGTGGCGTTCGGGCGAAACCTCTTGCGTGTCGTCATGCGTGTATTTTTTGCTCGTTGCAGGGCAAAACCGGGAGCCACTCAAAATTCGGGAGCAGATCAAGTTGGAAGCGCTGGATTCTGACGACGAAGAGGAGGAGAAGCAGCCGCTCGCGATGGCCTCCAACAGCATCTTCGAAAGCTTCTCGTCTTACCAGTCGTGCTTCTCCAGGGGTGAGTGTCCGAGCCGGTGTTTCTGTGCAAGCTCTTATCTCCGTCGACGCCGATGTTTGCGCAAAAAAATGACGAAGCTGGTTTGCAGTGTCAGTGGAGTACTGAAATCTTGTGGCTGAATCTGAAAACCACAGGTCTGTGGGTTACTGAGTACTTCACTGGTTAACCTCATTTAAACCAGCCACTGCACGCTGGACTCCAACGGGTTTTCCAGCTGGAGAAGCAGGGCGCGATCGTCTGCAATATTAGTTTGAAAACTTTTCGGTTTTTGCATTGTTTTTTATGCAGGGTGAAACTAACTTACAGAATATTGCTTTAATGGTTTAAGAGGTTGTTTTTGTTTTTTTTATGACGAGCTTTGCACATGTTTGCTTATGCTTTAATAGTTGAAGAGGTCGTGTTGAACGCTGAACCCTCAATAGAGTAATGAAGTTGATGTCTGCAAAGACGTTCTTTGAAAGCTTCAGTGACGAGCCGACTTGCATTCGTGAAGTAAAAGCGTGCTGGTGTTGAGTTTGATGATGGAGATCCAGGAAAAGCATGTAACATAAGATAAACCAGTAAATACAACTAGACTGACTTCATTCAAATTATGCACTGGCACTTTTACTTCTTCCTTGGGAAATTCACCTTTAATGCACAAATAATACTTTTAGCTTTTTGTTTAAGTTCAGTCCTAACTGAAAGCTCTGCAGGAACATGGTTCTGTAAAATGAAAATAAAATAAAATTTTAATTATTCATTCCATGAGAAAGAGATCCAGGAAAAGCATGCCGCTGGAGTGTTACATGTACACGATTGCTGTTACATGATACATGATGTTGTTGTACATTGAAAGGAAGGCAGGAACGTGTTTCCATTAAAGAAAATTCAAATGAAAAATAATTAGCGTTAACAAATTTAGAGCTTCTTGATGCCATGAGAAAGAAGTCCACTCTTGGTCTAAATCTCAGTTCTGTTTTCTGTTAATATTATTGTATTTCATTGTTATGCAGTAGTGGTCCGACCTCCCATCTCTGGACTTTCCCTCTCGTCGGAGGCTGCGTAGAGTTTCTGAAGCGCTGCTTTTGATGCCTGTGGGTGTGTGAGTTCACAGCTGAGGCCCAAAGATGATGCTTTAGGTTCTCTCTCGTACTGAAATGACTGGGGGTTAAAGGTGAATGGAAATTACCCTGGTTTGGTTAAACTGACTCATTTAGGCGGTCTGATGTCCTCTCCTCTTCACAGATTCTGTATATTCTGCTCAGTTAATTGGCTCTTCTGACTCAAAATCACTTCTAACAGGTTTAGTGTTTTAAAACTTGCGTTGAAAATGCTTATTTTTTTAATTCTAGATCATTTCTAAAGATGATGTTAATGAGGTTATGAGGTCTGGTTGCTTGAGAGTCTCATTTCAGCTTGTTTGCTTGTTGGTTTGTCAGCTAATTAAAATTTGTTTATCAACTTCATTCTTACTGTTATTGAAAGTTGTGCATGAGCATGATCCTGTAATAACTTAATAATAACTTAATAATTTAATAATTACATAAAATAAAATAAAATAAAATAATTATTGTGAACAAATTTAGAGCTAGAGAGAAAGAAGTCAACTCTTGACACAAGTCTCAGTTCTGTTTATTATTATTTCTGAATGTTTTAGTGTTTTAAATGCGCAAATGTTTATTCTCGATCCTGCCGTGGGATCATTTCTAAAGGTGATGTTAATGAGGTTATGAGGTCTGGTTGCTTTTTTCTTTCTCAGTTGCTCATTTCAGTTTCCTGACTGTCTGTTTCTCATGCATCTTGATGTGTATGTGTGTGTGTGTGTGCGTGTGTGTGTGTGTGTGCGAGCGCTTTCAGTTAACACAGGAAGTTTATCAGTCGCACCCGATGCATGTTTCTTCTTGAGCACATGTGAACAGCCTCGATGTAACATCTCAAAGACGAGGCAAAGGCCACATGAATATAAATAAGCAACCTTTACTCTATTATTAAAGGGATGGTTCGGAGTAAAATCAACCTTTTCACCACGACCTCGAGCCAAACCCCCCACCCAGAAGCCTTTTTCCCCTTGGTTGAACATTATTAAAGTTAGAGCTTATTTAGAGATATCAGCCGGATGGTTTAGTGCAGGCGCTGATGGATCCTATGATGTATCTGGTAAATTACCGCACTAATAATGTCCAGAATGGCGCCAAACTTCTACAGTCGTACAAATAGGTTCTGTACTCATAAAACGAGGCATTGGAAAGCTCGCCTGACGGCTAATGCTACCGCTAACCCGGACGTCGACGTCACTTCAGTGGTTTGGGAAAAGCACGTAAAAGTCCTGGCAGAAAGCGATGCATAAGGATGTAGTGTACTGGAGGTGTCTTTATGTGCATGAGTTAACATGCACTTCATTTGCTGGCATTGCCGATGTTTTAAAATGTGATGCTGGTTATTTTAGCCCATATAAAAACATAAGTGTAATGCATTTCATTTTTTTTCTCATTTCATGTAGAACTTGATTGACAGGCAAGTTGCGACAGCTTGACAACACTATATTTAAACGCCGCTTTTTTATCCCTGAGAAGTTCTTCCCTGACTTTACTTATTTTGGACACATTCTTTTGTGTGTTTTTCCTTACAATAACATCAGCAGTCGACTTCACGTCCGAGTAAAGCAGTTGTGTCCAATAATCGCTGCGCCGATCACTATATAACAATCAAACATCTGCTTTTGCACAGTAATACACCCCCGTTTCCCTGATTATCTCAAGTGTACAGAGCTGTTCGAACATCATCACATTGTCAGCATACACTCTCAGAAAAAAAGGTACAAAAGCTGTCACTGGGACAGGACCCTTCAAAAGGGTTCTAATATGTACCATTTAGGTACTAATATGTACACGTTTGGTACCAATATGTACCTTTGAGGGACTTATATGCACTCTTTAGGTACAAAGGTGTACCTTTTGAAAAGGTACCGCCACAGTGACAGCTTCTGTACCTTTTTTTCTGAGAGTGTACATGTGTATGTTTTCCGATGTACATTTGCATGTACATTTAATTATATGTTGCATATTCAGTTTGCATGTGCTTTTATCAAGGAAAAGCTATATCCATATGCAAAGTTGAAGGACATGTCAACATATGTAGTAACATGTGCGGGCTGGGTTTGCGCGTTTGTGGCCTTTTTCATCTAGCAGTGCACACACACACACACACAGACGTGAGGATTTACCCGTATCTCTCTGTGGTATCGGTCTATCAGATGGTTTCTGTGTAACCCTCTCTATCGGTATCACTATCCATGTACACGCTTGCAATTCTCAAAGAAATTTCCTTCTTAAAGTTCCATACTGTAAAAATATAAGTTTGATTTGACATTCTGGCTTGACGTGCTTATTATTAGTGTGAGGAAAGCTGCTTTAAGGCCCGTTCACACCAAGGATGATATCTGTAACAATAAAGATAAAGATATAGATCTAAAATAGCAGATCCACACCACAACCATTATGGTAACGGCACAGAGAAACGATAATGTTGGTTGATTTTATTAAATATTGACAGCCAATCAGAATCCATCCTGCTTTAAAGAGCTCGAGCAAAGGACAAAACTGCAGAATAATATATCACTATAGTTATCGTTCTTGGTGTGAACCGCAAAACGTAGTTAACCACGTTGAAGCTATTGAACCAGTATGTTTTTAAATATTATATCATTTGTTTTTGCAATCAGACCAGTTTTTGATTAACTAAATATTTTGCTTCAAATTATTTATTTATTTAACTAGTTCATTGGAATGAAGTAATTCTTTACAGTAAATCTTTTGTCTTTTTTAATATATATATATTACCATTACTTAAAGTTAGTAGGATTATCACTACTTTTATTTAGTTTTATTTCATACTTTTTTTTTATCCAATATCTGCACACTGAAAATAAATAAATATGTGATTTACTTTAAAACAATATCCACTTTGAAATTGCTAGTAAATTTCACGAATAATTACAAAGAAACAGCAAGAAACACAGTGAATAAAATGTGCTATTTTGAAGTAAAACGACAAAAAAGAAACGATTTTCTTGTAAAACAAACTCTAATAATCTGTTTTATTCGCAACTTTTCAGTGCTTGGTCTAATTGACGTCAGCAGAAAGAAGAGTCATTCAGAGGCAGAGCTATTTATTGCTATTTATTGAGATTTTAAAGACATTTTGTGTCTTCCTTTGGTAAACAATGCATTTCTACTTTAATGAAATGATAGAATGATGTACCTTAACGTGGACTGGTGGAGTTTGTGTGGTTAGCTATAGCAGGACGTGGCACATTTGTGTGAAGTTTTCTGGGAATACTGTATGTTTATCTTCAAATGAAGCCACTTTCCTTCAGTTTCCTTCTCCCAGATACACTCCATCCCGTCTGGCACACCGGGCACCGTTTCTTTCCATATATCTCTCGAGTGTTTAACTGTAGCTGAAAGTTTTACAAGGCTGCTTTTGTCCTGGTGTGGGTCCGAGTGTCGACAGGGATGGATTTACGGTGGTTATCGGGGCTCGTCGCGGGCCTGTGGACCTGCAGACGGAGCGTTTCGGCCCAGTGACTTCACGCCTGGCCAACGCTGATTCTGTTTATCTACATCTACAGGCACCTGAGAAGGAAGCCACTTCGTCTGGTCAATGCAGATGCAGAAAGGGACTCGCATAGGGTCATAAATTCCTGTTCCTCGCTCCCGTTTGGGTGCTTTTCAAGAGTTTAGCGGAACTAGGTGTGGATGGGAACGATCGCCCAGTAATGGGAATGTGGTCACCGACAATAAATTAGATGCTTTAACACACATAACACCTCATATTTTACCTCAGGAATAACTAGGAAGTGAGAAGTGCATCGGCACGGCCCTTTCCCAGCACCTTCCCAAAGGCCTTTTTTGGAGATTCTGACTCTCTTATACCTGATACGTATTAAAGAGCACTGATCCGATATGAAACGCTGATGTCTCAATATCTCGCTGGTCATTGGCTTATATTGAGTTTCTGTTCTCGCTCTGCTGAAATGGATTTTCTGACCCTGCTCTCTTTACATGGAGCAGCTGCTGCTGGGAGAGTTTGGGCCTGGTAATATTGAGCCCAGTGTCTGGTAGACAGGCGGGCCGGTCGCCATTGAGCCCAGCGTCCGACAGAACCACGATGGGAATGTATTGAGTGGCGTCACTAATGCGCAGCTCCAGGGAAGGAGATAAAGATAGTTCAAACCGGTGGAGGGACCGAGCTGGTGGGAGAAGCAGGCTTGAAGATGCTGGTCATGAATCAGACAGGTGTAGGAGATCGCTAGACGAGAAACGAATCACTGATTTACTTCATTTTCGGAAATTCTGTCTATGGGAAAAATTGTGACTATAGTAAACAAAATATATATCTTTTTATTTATTTTTATTTTTATTAAATAAAACTATTTTAATAATTTTAATAAAATTGCTATTTTTGTTTACTACAGATATTTTCCTTAATATTAGGCCATGATAGTATGCAAATGAGATATTTCATAATTAATGATGTGCTAATTTGCATTTGCATCAGTGCTGTTGAAAAATTGTGAATATAGTCCAAATAATGTTTACATTTTTTTTTAAATAAAATATTTCCATTTTATTTGTCATTAAATATTTTTATTTATTTAATAAATATCGAATTATTTAACTGGTATTTTACTAAAGATATTTGCCTTAATATTAGGCCATGATAATATTACCCACAAGATATGAAATATGCAAATGAGATATTTCATAATTACTTATGTGCTAATTTTGCATTCGCATGTTGTTGAAAAATTGTGAATATAGTAAACAAAATATTTATTCGTTTGTATTTTTATATAAATATTTTTTTTTATATAATGTAATTTTGTTATGAAATATTTAATCATTAAACTATCTATCATTTATCTATCCATCCATCCACTGTTTTAAATTTATTTTACTAACATTATAGTAAAAACTTTGTGTTTTTTTTAATACCATGCATAATTTGGGAATGCACTATTTTCTTATTTTTACTCACAAATTATGAGGGAAATAAGCAGTAGATTCTATAAAGACAGTCAACAGTAACAGTTTGGTTCATGTATGTTTATTGGAAGAGAATCTGTCCGAAAATGACAAATTGAGCATTTTTTCTCAATAAAGAGGTCCCGTTATAGATGAAAATGAGCTATAAGTTGAGAACCGATTGGTCCGTGTCTCTGTACAGCGAGAGTAATGTTTCTTCAACTGCTGCACAAGATGAAAACACGGTGATGCTTGCCCTAATATCTTGCAATTTTTAACATTAATTAAAAAAAAAAAGTCCGACTGTAGCAGTTTGAAGGGTATTTCTCTAGGGAGGCTTGTTTTGGCGTGAACACACACCAGTTTCATTTCAATAATTATTTTGAGGGCAGACATTGATTCTCTGACCACATCGCATTAAATCAACCGCTGATTGGTCAGCCATCGATCAGCTCGAGCTTCGTATTGAATCGCAGGAAGATTTCATGATGAAAATCACTTTTGAAACGGATAATATGAGAGGGCCCGAAACGTTTCATAGCACACATGTGAAGGGAAACTTCTCTGCATGTTCAGAAACCACAGAGAGGTTTTGCTAGCGCTGATAAGAGTTCGGGAGCTCCGAGTTCTTCAGTTCTCCTTCATTATTGCCTTCCCCTCACCCACTGTTCCTGTCAGCCGACAGCTTCTCGCTGCAAGGGAGATGTGTTGTTGAAAATAGCTGTCGCTGTGAGCCGGAGCCTCTGTTTAACACCTAAAGGCCTGCGTGTCGTTTGAGAAAGCGGAATAAGCCTCAGTTGACAGGAAGAAGAAGCTTTTGCAAGGTGTTCGAGGAGCGAGTCCCTCTCTCTCTCCGGCTGTTTCGTGTGCACCGGATGTGTGCAAAACCCTCGTGCAACTCTGAACTGCACATATCTTCATCATGTGGGTTTAATATCCAGTGTTAGTGAAGCTACACGCTGCTCAAAACTGAAAGTAATTCAGCTACAGTCGAGCTACACTTGTACTTTACGCCACAAGCTAACCATAAAACTATCCTATTTATGTGTTTATATATTTCAACCTGTTAAAATCATTAAACTGAATATTTTCACCCAGATAGTTCAATTTATTTATTTGTTTATTTATTTATTTATTTATTTATTTCAATCTGTTAATATCATTAATCTGAATATTTTCACTGAGATAGTTCAATTTATTATTTATTTAATTATATATATATATATGTATGTATTTATTTATTTATTTATTTATTTATTAAACTAAATATTTTCACCCAGTTCAATTAAATTAACAGGTTATTTATTTATTTATTTATTCATTTTAACCTGTTATTTTCATTAAACTGAATGTTTTCACCCTGACAGTTCAATTTAATTAAAAGGTTCAGTATTAATTTTTTTATACTTTTTATTTTATTTTTATATTTTGAATTTGTTAATTTAACTAAACTAAATATTTTCACCCAATTCAATTAAATCAACAGGTTCAACATTTATTTATTTATTTATTTATTTATTTATTTATTTGTTTGTTTGTTTGTTTGTTTGTTTATATTGAACCTGTTACATATTTACACTCAGACAGTTCAATAAAATCAACAGGTTCAAAAATAAAATATATTTATTAATTTATTTTGTTTACTTGTTCATTTAATTGAATTGAAAAATTTCATTCAGACAGTTCAATTAAATTAACAAGTAAAAAAAAAAATGAAATAAAAGAAAATTATTATTATTTTATTATTTATGTATCTGTTGAATTATAATGACCTGTCTGATTTAAAACATGCATGTAAGATGAAGAACATTTTAGGAGAGCATGTTTGATTATTACTCCGCTCATTCTCACCTGAATGCAAATGTGTAAACAGCTAACTGTCACGCTAGTGGTTAAGTCACTAGCATCGCTACTTTTAGATAGTTACTCACAACACTTTTCACATCAAGCAACTGTTCATTTCAGTAGAAAGGTCCCAGGCTTTGTGTGTGGGCATGTTTTTATGTGTGGGTTCTTAAAGTTTCTTTGCTGAACGTTTGCATGCGTGTGTATCGATGACAGAGGTCTGTCTGTGGTAGCGCAGCGGTGAGTGTGGCGACCTGACTAGCCACAGTTCCTTACCCACATGCAAAGTAGCCTAACCAAAGACCTCATTCAGGCACACACAGTCATGTAGAAACATGCATGTAGGAGTAGAAAACAGAACCGCATTAGTCATGGACTCACTGACTCACTAACTCACTAACTATTGCTCAAATGAAACCGTTGTAGTGGAAACGCGCGTAACTTTTAAAAAAGTCAATATTCAAAACTGAGGACAAACTTTATAAAGTATTCAAACACAAATATTGTGTATTTTTAGTGAGTTTGATTGATTGATTGGTATTTGTGTGAAATTATATATATATATATATATATATATATATATATATATATATATATATATATATATATATATATATATATATACTGTATAATTTCACACAAATACCAATCAATATATATATAGCTTTGGGGATGTTTTTTACTGAGCTTGTGGCAATGCATTCTTGCATTCAATGCATGCCACACACAAAAAAAAAAAAGTAACTATGATTGATTTGATTAATGCATGTCTGTTTTTAAAACATTAATCAACATCTGATAAGCTTTCGTAAGTCTGATTGTAAGACTATTTGTTCTCAATACTAGTCATTACTCAAATAAGAAAGACCACAAAACTCATCTGAGTGGTTAAAGCTCATGCAAACAGTGACATTCACACTGATTCTGAAACGATGGAGAGCTCACATGCACACTTCTCTTTTTCTGTTGAATGATTGACAGGCCAGTCACTGGATGGGGGTGCACTTCCTGATGGTACATCCTTTGCAGCATCAGTTATTGGGCCAGTGTGTGTGTGTGTGTGTGTGTGTGTTTCAGTTAGACAGGCTGAGAGTTTCTAACGGTGGCCTTACAGCTGTAGTTTCCTTCCTCTGCAGTATCAGCTTCACAGGAAGCTGTTATTCAGTGTTTTTACAGTCGCAATATTAAGTCTAAATATTAAAAGATCTGCAGAACCAACCCGTACAACGTTCAAGGTACAATGATGGTGTCAGATGGCTGCACTTTTATATGTACCATGGTACTATCAGAGCCCGTCTACGGAGAACCTGGCCACTCCCTATTAAAGGGTTAGTTCACCCAAAAATGAAAACTCTGTCAGTAATTACTCACCCTCATGTTGTTCCAACCCCGTAAGACCTTCGTTCATCTTCGGAACACAAATTAAGATATTTTTGATTAAATCTGAGAGCTGGCTCACTTAGTATAGTGTCACACGTAGTGTTTTTGCGCAGCGCGTCTGTGTTGTGCGTCACACTCATCACACACATGACCAGCGTCGGCCAATAGTGAGCCTACGTGGTGACGTGCAACACAGACGCGCTGCGCAAAAACACTACGTGAACTAACTCGAGGCCCAGATAGAAGGAAATGAATAGTGGAATAAAGTCGTTATTTTTGTTGTTTTTTGCACACAAAAAAGTATTCTTGTCGCTTGATAAACTTAAGATTGAGCCACTGTAGTCACTTGGACTATATTAACGATCTCTTTAATAACTTTTCTGGGCCAGCAAGTTTCGGTCACCTAGAAGTCTATGGAGGAGTGAGCCAGCTCTCAGATTTCATCAAAAATATCTTAATTTGTGTTCCGAAGATGAACGAAGATCTTACGGGGTTGGAACAACATGAGGGTGAGTAATTACTGACAGAATTTTCATTGTCCTATTGTACCGAATTTTGGTTGTAGTTCCACCAGAGTTCCACTGGGGGGCGATCGCCCATGAGTGCAGACTGAATGGGAGTCTATGGGGCTAGACAGCTAGATTTGTCTCTTTCACCCGATTGCCGTTGAGAAATCTCAGATTTGATTGTAGGTTTTGCAAGTTCAACATGGGTTATAGGTCGAAAGTTGAGTGAACGAGTACTTATGTCCTTTCAATTTCTTACAGGTTGAGTTGTTGTTGCCCATAACACGCTAGCATTCTGCTAATGAACGCTGATTGGTCAGTGAAGGACTGATTACGACCAGAGATACCGCTTGATGGCATCGTGGCATCCGAAGCAGGACCAGAAACAAACAAAACAAAAACTCTTCTAGCACGTGTGTTTCCCTGTGTCAGCTGTGTGTGTTTACCTGTGTCGGCTGTGTGTGTTTACCTGTGTCAGCTGTGTGTGTTTACCTGTGTCAGCTGTGTTGTCGATGCCTCGAGAGAAAAGAAAGTGCAGAGCGCGAAAGCACCAAAGTGACTGAAGGATTGCCGTAAAGCAGTATCTCTGGTCGTACGATGTGTGTGACGTCATTGACATTTTAAAAGACGTTTTAAAGCAAATAAGTGACTCTAAAAAATCGAACACCCAGCAATGTGTAATGTCTTTGCATCTCCTTTCGAATACAATATTCAAATTACTAGACAAAAAATTATATCCTGAGAAAAGTGGATTTTGATGGGTATACTGCCATAGACCTCCATTCATTCTGCACTCGTCCTGTGAGCGCCCTCATATGGAATCAAAGTGGAACTGCAACCATTTCATTTTGTACATTTATCATGGTGCTGCTATGGTTTGTGGACGTTTACCATGATACTACTATGGTTTTTGGAGATGTACCATGGTACAACTTTGGTTTTTGGAAATTTACCATGGTGCTACTATGGTTTTGGACATTTACCATGGTACTACTATGGTTTTTGGACATTTACCATGATACTACTATGGTTTTTGGACATTTACCATGATACTACTATGGTTTTTGGAGATGTACCATGGTGCTACTATGGTTTTGGACATTTACCATGGTACTACTATGGTTTTGGACATTTACCATGGTACAACTTTGGTTTTTGGAAATTTACAATGGTACTACTATGGTTTTGGACATTTACCATGGTACAACTTTGGTTTTTGGAAATTTACAATGGTGCTACTATGGTTTTGGACATGGTACTACTATGGTTTTTGGACATTTACCATGGTACAACTTTGGTTTTTGGAAATTTACAATGGTGCTACTATGGTTTTGGACATTTACCATGGTACTACTATGGTTTTGGACATTTACCATGGTACTACTTTGGTTTTTGGAAATTTACAATGGTGCTACTATGGTTTTTGGGTATTTACCATGGTGCTACTATGGTTTCTGTACATTTACCATGGTACTACTATGTTTTTTGGAGATGCACCATTGTGTAACTTAGTTTTTTGGAAATGTACAATGGTGCGACTATGGTTTTTGGACATGTCACATTATACTACTATGGTTTTGTCCATGGTGCTACTATAATTTTGGACATTTAACATGGTACTACTATGGTTATTGGGGATGTACCATGGTACTAGAATGATTTTGGACATTTACCATGGTGCAACTTTGTTTTTTTGGAAATTTACAATGGGTTCTACTTTAGTTTATTTTGTGGTATTTACCATGGTACTAGAATGATTTTGGACATTTACCATGGTACTACTATGGTTATTGGAGATATACCATGGTGCTACTTTGGTTTTTAGACATTTACCATGGTGCTTCTATGTTTGTTTTTTTGGCATCAATTCTCAATTCTCAGCGTGTGCCTGACAGCTTATTCTTAAAGCGGTGGTATAATGCCCCTTTCACAAGATGTAAAATAAGTCTCTGATGTCCCCAGAGTGTGTGTGTGAAGTTTTAGCTCAAAATACCCCACAGATATTTTTATATCGCATGTTAAAGTCGTCACTTTTTGAGGGTGGGCAAAAACGCACCGTTTTTGTGTGTCCCTTTAAATGCAAATGAGCTGCTGCTCCCGGCACAGGGGGCGGAGCTTCAACAGCTTGTGTCCTTTTACCTCACACACACATGTACTGAAAATTTCAAAAACTTTTAGCCTTTTATGTTCAAACCAGATTCAGACAATGATGGAGAGACTCGAGAAGAAGTGACAACATGTAGAAGCAACAGGACATTTCTGAATGGTTAGTTGATGAATTTATGAAGCTGATGTGTAGAGTTATCTTCTAGTCATTGATTAGCATATTCTGTCTTAATAATCTATAAATCGTGTTCAGGGGGTGGGGTTTATGTAAATTTTAGGGTTGGTGATGTCACTAACGGGAGGAATGTGGTGTAGTCTCTACCAGCCGTTTGTTGTAGTCCTTAAAAAGCAAATATCTCCCTTTGCTCTGAACTTTGAGCGTCGTAACTTTGCAGATGTTGTTTATGCTCAAACAGCAACATTACACACTCACTAAAGTTAGAAAAGTGAAATCACAATCAACCACCCCTTTAATAATTGCTCAGGGATGACCTCGACAAGCTCGCACATCTCAATCCACAGTTTCGCTTATCAACCCACGAACAGATATACGTGAATATTTAATTTGCTTAATATTCTGTTAATTAGATACATTTGCTTCATAGATATCTCTCTACAAACACTGTACACACACTGTGTGGAATCTGAGGATTTTAGTAAGTATGAGTACGAGTACATTAGCACAGAATCAGGCCCGAAACCAACACTGGTATCTGCTCATTCACAATATATATATGTGTGTGTGTGTGTGTGTGTGTGTGTGTGTGTGTGTGTGTGTGTTGTAATGTATACGAAGATGAAGAATAGAAGATTATGTCTGGATTCAGAGTTAATTTACATATTGTACGCAGACCTTATTTACATACAGTATATACTCGTGTTTCATCCTCATCTCCCTTTTTGGCCTGTACAGTAGATTCCTCGACACTATTTGACTGTTATCATCTCCATCTTTGACCTCTGTCATACTGATTTACATATTCTCTCTCATCTACATCTGACGTCTGTCTTTCTCTTGCACCAATGAAATCAGTTCGTCAGACAAATGACTTCCTGTAATCATACATGCACAAATAGCTCCTAATATCTTATGCATGTCCTTTTAAAGCACGTGTGTGTGTGTGTGTGTGTGTGTGTGTGTGTGTGTGTGTGTGTGTGTGTGTGTGTGCATGTCTGTGTGTGGTGCTGCAAGAATGCGATCCACACACTTTACGATCCACGTCTGCTGAGGTAATTATGCCGTGTGACTCAGCGCTCTTGGCTAGCTTCCTGGGCACAGCTAGCATCACCTGTTTCAGCACAGTCGTCCAGGCGCCCGTGTGTGTGTGTGTGTCTGTGTGTGTGTGTGAGCTATGCTTAGTCAGAGGAGATGGCAGTGAACAGTTGTCTATGTTTAGTCACAGCATCAGTGATACAGAGACTCTCCTCTGGTCGGCGTCTGGCCGCAGAAGAAAGCCATAGTCATGTCTAGCCACCGCGTCTCGCTCCGGTTAGCGCTAATGCTCACACACGGATGCACAGAAATGGACTTACATGAACTCTGTGTGTGTGTTTCGCTGTGGCTTGAGCAGTGACAGTGTAAACCAAGAGACTGCCAAAAGAGATTCATTACTACAAATACTGATGAATGCACAGGAAAAGACAAAAGGATATGTGTGTGCTGTACCATGGCGGTGCTTCGGTTTTGGATATTTACCATGGTGCTACTATGTTTGTTTGTTTTTGGACATGTAACATGGTACTATAATAGCTTTTGGAAATTTACCATGGTGCTACTATGTTTTTTGGACACGTAACATGATTATACTGTGGTTATTAAAGATGTACTATGGTGCAACTTTGGTTTTTGGACATTTACAATGGTGCTACTGTGGTTATTAGAGATGTAACATGATACTATATGGTTTTTAGACCTTAATAACTTCTTGTTTTAGGGGTATTTATTTGACTTATTTACTTATTTATTTGCCCTGCAGAAAAAAATCTACTTACTCAAATATCCATAAGTACTTTTATTTATTTTATTAAATAATTATTTTTTTTATTTTATAAGTATTATTTTTTATTATTAAGTGTGTATATATATATATATATATATATATATATATAAATTTTTTTTTTCACATTTGGATACACCGATATTGGTACGACATCGGGATTTAATTGGAACTTACAAAAATGCGTTCATAATTTTCAACACATTTTATTTTTGATAAATACAATAAAACCTATGAATGCCATGAATTTAATATTCTATAGCCTCAAAGGATTTGCAAACACACTTTTCCAGAATAATTTTCCTCTTATGGCAAAATATGCATGTTTTCAATGATGTCATTTGATGCATTGAACATTATACTGCGGCCGATAGTCCTTTTATTATTTAATTAAAAAAAATTTTTTTTACGCTATTTCTTTAAACAATATTGAACATTAGGGTGCAGCTAATTAATTTCATACAGGTCAGATCATTTTCTCCTGGGGAAATTTATAAGAAATGTTTGAGTTCATTTAGAAATCGGAGACATCATGGTTTGATTGCAGACGTTGGTATCTTGCCAAACACGAGCACAGTTTGAGACGTTATTGAGATCTTTTCTGGAAGGAGAAAAAGTTCCCATTTGTCCTCAATTTAATCTCATTTCTGTGTCGAATGAATAAATGACCTTTGTGATTTTTCTCTCCAGTAGCCTTCAGACAGTAATGCAGATAGTCTGTGTGATCCCACGCTGTCCTCACAATCTCTGTAATATATGAAAGCCATGCATTTAATATTCTATAGCCTCAAATGATTTGTAAACGCACTTTTCCAGAATAATTTCCCTCTTATAAAATGGAAAAATATGCATGTTTTGAATAAAGATGTAATTTGATGCATTGTACTGTAGCCTTTTTTATTGTATTTTATTTTATTTTATATTTGTTTTCGCTATTTCTTTACACAATATTGAACATTAGGTTGCATCTAATTAATTTCATACATTCAGATCATTTTCTAATTAAGAAATTTCTAATTTGTGATTTTTCTCTCCAGTAGCCTTCAGACAGTAATGCAGATAGTCTGTGTGATCCCAAAGCTGTCCTCACATTCTCTGTAATCTATGGGAGTGAATTACAGACCGCAGGCCCCTCCCCCTCCTCCTCCTTGGCCCCGCCCACGCCCCGGGGAGCCCGGGACCATGTGGCAAAACTGGCCCGGGATCTGAGAGTCCCTTGGCCCGTTTGATCCGCTCCACACAACATCCGCAGCACAGGAAGAGGATCTCTAATAAAGCCTCTTCATTTCCTTTTATTTTCATTTCTTTCCAATCTCCTTCCTCCTGATAAAAAAAAAAAACCCTATACCAGCTAAACTGGATCAGCTGGTGACCAGTGTAAGCTGGACACATTTCGTGAGATCCCATTCTGGACACATTCAAACTGGTTTTAACATGGCTATACTGGTAACACAGTTACGCACCAGCAATGCCAGTTGAAAACGTTTTTTTTTTTTTTTTTTTTGGGAAGGCCCTTCTGTTTTTATTTCATGGTAAACCAGGGAAAGAGACTGGGTAAAAGGGCTTAAGACGTGGCAGGCTACACTCGAACCTACATGTCGTGCCACAGCACCAACGGGTGTAAAGAGTTAGTCCCTTTCCCAGCCGGTCTAGACCTCTCAATATCTCCTCTCGTGTAATATTTTATTAATTTAGTGAACAAGAAATATAAATTGTATTAATTTACAATTTTTATATTATTATTATTATAAATCAGATAGAAAAATATAAACTGATGAATTCACAATATTCTGCAATAATGTTTTTCTTTATACAATCATCTTTATTCCTAACAGAAAAGTGTTTCTTTGTATTATATTATACGTTTTACATCTTGATTTGTTTCCCATTTTTGCCTGACATCACAAATCCATTTTCCACCTGCCCCTCCATTCTGAAATGAAACGCCAACTTTTTTTAGGGTTATTTCTTTGACTTATTTACTTATTTATTTGCCCTGCAGAAAAAAATCTACTTAATCAAATATCCATAAGGATTTTTTTTTATTTTTTTTTATTTTTTATAAGTATTATTTTTAATTATATATATTTTTTACACATTTGGATACACAGATATTGGTACAACATCAGAATTTAATTGGACCTTAAATTTATTTTATTTAATTTTTTTATGCTATTTCTTTAAACAATATTGAACATTAGGGTGCAGCTAATTAATTTCATACAGGTCATACAATAAAAAACACAAATCCATTTCCCACCTGCCTCCATTCTGAAATGCAACGCTCACTTTTTTACCATCCAATCAATTCCTAAAGTGCTAAATCAAGTCCCGTCCTACATTTTTTCCCCCTCATTGAACAGTTTTTATTTTATTTGTTAGTTTAATTCTGAAATATGCCCGTCTGCATGAGTAAAATGCGCTTTACGTTGACTTGAGCTGTGTTGTGTGTGTGTGTGTGTGAATGTACAAGGCCTCACCTTCACCAGATCAGTCAATAATGAATCTGTCGGGGTGTAGATCCATGCGGCGGGTGCACTGATACACTCCTCAATGCAACCGGCGGCAGCAGCCTAGAAATATTGATCAGTGTCCCATAATGCACGAGTAGACTGGGTGAAGAAGAGGAAGAGAGTGAATATCAGGGTGTTTCCATTGATTGCAACATGGCTCTTGACAGGAGCCTCTTTGTTCCTTTGAAGACTGTAACTGAGAGCGCTAATCGCTCCTTGACGAACGGTTTGTCTGATGCTTTACAGACACAAATGAACTGTCTGACTGCTGAGATGTTTCGGGGCGATTGTGCTGGGTGTGAGAGGACAATGGTTTGACTGTGTCGCTGTCATCAACGGCCTTTGACATTAGCAGCCCGAGGACAAATGATTCAAGAGGAAGTAGCACTTTCTGCACTTTCTTTCTTTTTCTAAACCTGTCTCTCCACCTGCGTCTTTGCCTGAGCGCGGTCAGTGCTTTTTCCTGTCACAGCATCTGTTGGCGAGTTTCTGACGTGCTTGCGGACGCCTGGTGGTGAGGACACACGCAAACACGCCCGATTACCCACAAACCTCAGATCCTTTGATCAGTCTTAAAGCCGGCACATGTGCTCCTCCGTCAAGGATGTCACACGCTTCAGCGACTTCAACTGCATGGAAAGTGGCAACAGAATATAACTCCAGATTGTTAAAGTGCTCCTATTAGGCTATTTTAAAGGTTCCTAACTTTGTTTTGGAGTCTCCTACATACATTTACATGCATCCAAGGTCAAAAAACACTTTAATTTTCTCATAATACACATTGCACATCACCTCATTTCTCAAAGAGTCTGAAACGGTTCATTCGAAGATTCAGTCTTTATAAGCCCCTCCTTTCTGTGAGCCGACTCTGCCCTGATTGGTCAGACGGCCCAGTGTGTTGTGATTGGTCGACCACTTACAGTGCGTGTCAGAAACTAAACGTCCATTACCATCTCTGCTCTTCCTCAGCTCTTGATTCACAGTGATACCAACAGATACGATTCCAGGTCGAGTCCTCATCCTATTGAAGTGCATCAAACTGCGTCTTTTCGACATGAACCACATGATCCAAACTCTTCTACAACTGCAGTGTTTGAGGGCGGGGCTAAGTAGACGTTGTTCACCAGCATCCAATGAAAACCATGGGATGGCATTATGGAAATGTGTTATAATGTGTTACGTAGGTATGAAGGTAATTACTGACGACTCGTTTCAGTTCAGAATCGGTTCTCTCTTTTAGGAGACAATAACTTTATTTGTCATGCACTTTGATCTTTAAAACTTTGCAGACCTTTTACTTTCACAAACAGCTCTATTGTACACTACATGAAGGGTAATATTTGAAAAGGCATAATATTGGGAACTTTAATCTGACAATATGCAATGCAAAAAATAAGTTTTATTAGTCCTTATTGACTTGTTTTCCAGTAAAGATCAAGATTATTTTACTATATATGCACGCATATATATATACTGTGCTTTTATGACTTGTTTTCATCTTAAAATGAAATGCATCCAGTGCAATAAGACAAAATACATCCATATGAAAGAAAACAAGTCTTAATGTTTTATGCTTCTCAAGTACATTTATCTTGTGTTAGCGATTTTTTTTTGATATTTGAATCTGGAAAATAAGATGTTAAAGGGGTCATTGGATGCCCATTTTTCACAAGTTGCTGTGATTCTTTAGGCTGTTCATGTAAAGTTTGTAATATACTTTGGTTAAAATTCCTCAGTGGTTGTGTAAACAACAACCTTTTACCTCCTCAAAAACAGCGTTGTTGAGAGTGTTTAGGCTTTTTGAGGATTAAAAAGTTTTTTTTTCATTGTATGGTGGTTGTGTCCACACACTGCAAAGTAACATTTATATGCAAACACCATATAAAAGTGAATTTTGCACTCGATGACCCCTTTAAGAAATTGGGGTCAAAAATAAATTTGGTGCCTTTGGTAAACCGAATATTTTTTTTTATATTAATAAAAAAAATTATCTTAACTTCTTTATAATGCTGAAGACGTAGCCTAGCAAGTAGAGCGCATGCTCCAACGTGTTGCACATTAGTTTCTGAGTCAACTTCTCTGTCCGGTCTGATTTAAGTGTGTACACTAGTAAGAGTGCGTCTTCACATTTGGCCTACTCCATTTGATTACTTTTGCTGCAATAAGGCCCTGACGGTGATGGTGAACGACGTTTCAGAAGCATGCGGTTGGTCGAAATGCACGCGGCCGCCTTCATGCCACTCCGTTCCTCAAAACTGTGAGACCGCAACAGGGAATGCCAATATAACGGTCAATACTGGCACACGGTCAGAGCCGCTCTGCCAAACCACAGGAACCCTCCTAGACTTTGATAATGGACCATCCGTAGCACCGCCAGGCCCGATGGGATCCGTCCCCAACATGCTTCTCGATGTGGTTAACGACTCGGAGATGCAAAGTGTGTCGTGCGCCATCGTTTCCCAGCTTTCCTATGTGTCTGTTGCTAATTTATTTATCTGTGGATTTAAACTCAACGATCCCATTTGCCTGAATGTTCTTCTGGCTAATTTGGTAGGCCCTCATCCGCATAATAGTTTGAGTGGAGGTGAGAGTGATGAGCAGACCTTCTGGAGGAGGGCTGGAAATGACTTTTGTCCCAGGACTTTCTGAGTTATTAATTGATTTTGTGGGTGACTAATGACTTTTTTATTGAGCAGTTTCGTCACGCTCCTGGGGGGAGAAAAGCTGGACTGACCACATCATACTCTAGCCTAGATATAGAGGTCAGCTTTCTTAAGAGTGCTCCTTACCGTCCCTGAACCCTTCATTATTAGGGCAAAATGTCCCCACAAAGATGATAATACCCAAAATCATTGGACATTTTTTGTTCCCCATGAGGAAAACAGCTTATAAATCATACTAAGTGATGTTTTTTGAAAATGTAAAGATGCAGAAAGTTTTCTGAGGGGTCGGGTTAGTGTAAGAGGAGAGAATATACCGTTTGCACAGTATAAACACCATTATGTCAATGTAATGTCCCCATAAAACATGAAAACACAACATCCTTGTTCCCTCTATTGCTCCAGTGTTCCCAGTATCCCTGTAACGTCTGCTACACACAGACTTTGCGATTTCGGCAATCTTATAAGATCAAATCACACTGTAAAACATGGATATTAATAAACTTGGGAACGACATGTATGTAGACTGTACAATGATGAACACCTATTGAATCGTAGGATGCGACACAAGTTAGCATAGAAGAATAAACCGTCGTCATCAGCATGCGCTAGCGTGATGAAAGGTGAATCGCACTTTGGCAATTGTGCTTTTTATGTGTGCTAAAAAAAAGAGGAGAATGGCTAGAGAAAAGAGGACAACTTGGCATGCCAGTTTTGTAAATGGAGCTTGAGGAAAGTAGTTTTAGGGCCATGTTTTTTACGCCATTTCATGTTGCATGTGTATTGGCTCATCAGTAGACGTTGGTCGTAACACACACTGTTAGAAAAGTATCGCAGGCTGTCTTTGAATGCAAGACCGGGCATAAGACAAAGACATTGTTGTTATTCAATCAATCTAATGGCAACCAGAAGGTTTGCATGTGTGGATTTACTCACCAATTGAAGTTGCATCCTCTATCGTCACCTGTTTATACCATCATTATACTTGCACTTCCCATCGTTTGTGGTCTGAACTTGCATTGCTCAATAGAGCTTGGTGTTATTCATCCATCTCTCTCTCTCTCAAGTCTGATATCTACTAACAACAGAAGATTGTCAAATAAAATCTCTTTTTTGAACATTCTATTCATCAAAGAATCCTAAATGCATCATGGTTTCCGCCAAAATATGAAGCAGCAAAACTGTTTTTATCAGTATATCATCATATTAGAATGATTTCTAAAGGATCACGACACTGAAGACTAGAGTAATTTTCTGATGCATGCATCAAAATGAAAGTTAGCCTCTGATCTGCTCATGCATGCAGAGTTTAGAGTTTTTCAGCTGTTGAAAGTGAAGTCCTGCATATGCATCAAACTCCAGTGCTTTACAGTAGAACTGAGTGAGTTTAACAGCAGCTCTGCATGTTTACTGAAGGGGTCACTTCTGTGTCTGTGACGTGTGTTTGAGCGCTGCTGGTGGACAATGAGAGGCCAGTGTGTGTGTGTGTGTGTGTGTGTGAGCTCTGAGTCACTGTCTAAAGAGCCCATCTGCCTCCGCTGACCACAACTCATCCAGGCCAACCTTCTGCTCAAACAAAGCTGGTTTGTTCAACACTGTGGCTCTGCGGTCCGCGCAACATAATCACAGGCTCGCCACAACAACAACGACACACATTTGTCTGTCTTTGAGCACACGATTTGTTGGTGACTCTGATTCAAAATACTGTTTCATTGAGCAAACAAGGAAATATCTGCAGTAAAACATGATGGATAGACGAGGAAACGTGTGAAAGGAGGCGTTTTGAATCTGCATCCGTGGTTTAATTAAAGGCTGTGTGTTGTGCTGAACAATAGTGGTTTTTAAGTGTCCGCATGATTCATTTGGAGACAGCGTTACATGCGTTTCTCAGATATGAGTAAGAGTGCTCAACTGTGGCTGATGGATCATATCAGCTGAGCTTCAGTCAGTGTTGCCTGTTATCATTTGTCCTGTTTCTGCCACTAGTTCCAATACTTTACTTTTGGCAATTTTCTTACTCATAATGCTATCAGCCTATTGTCATAATTGTGATGATGATGGAGAAGATGATGGAGAAGAAAATGCTCATTAGATTCACCATAAAGACTTCATGATGTACAGATATATATAAATAGATAAATAGAAATGTATATAAAAACTGCTTATCTATCTATCCATCTATCCATCCATATATATATCCATCTATCTATCTATCTATCTATCCATCCATCCATCCATCCATATATATATCCATCTATCTATCTATCCATCCATCCATCCATCCATCCATATATATATCCATCTATCTATCTATCCATCCATCCATCCATCCATATATATATATCCATCTATCTATCCATCCATCCATCCATCCATATATATATCCATCTATCTATCCATCCATCCATATATATATCCATCTATCTATCCATCCATCCATATATATATATCCATCTATCTATCCATCCATCCATCCATCCATATATATATCCATCTATCTATCCATCCATCCATCCATCCATCCATCCATCCATATATATATCCATCTATCTATCCATCCATCCATCCATCCATATATATATCCATCTATCTATCTATCCATCCATCTATCCATCCATCCATATATATATCCATCTATCTATCTATCCATCCATCCATCCATATATATATCCATCTATCTATCTATCCATCCATCCATATATATATCCATCTATCTATCCATCCATCCATCCATCCATATATATATCCATCTATCTATCCATCCATCCATCCATATATATATCCATCTATCTATCTATCTATCCATCCATCCATCCATCCATATATATATCCATCTATCTATCCATCCATCCATCCATATATATATCCATCTATCTATCCATCCATCCATCCATCCATCTATATATATATATATATCCATCTATCCATCCATCCATCTATCTATCTAAATTTTCTTCTAAAATGATCATTTTTATCAAGCTTGTATATTTAAGTTCAATAATTTCACTTAAATGGCAATGCAAATTACCTATTAATTGTCATTTAAGTGAAGTTACTTTACTTAAATGTACAAGGTTTATAAAAATGATCATTCTAGAAGACAATTTCAGATGGCACTTAGAAGCTTTTGCATCTGAACTCTTCATATATATAATTTAATAAATAAATGATGAAATATTAATAAAATACACATGATATTTACATGTTTATAACATACAATTTTAGACATTTGTAATTTATAATATTTAATTTTCTTGTTCTTTTATTATTATTATTGTTATTTGTTTAACTGTAGTGTGTTTTAATAATAAGCATATTTCCATGTATCTTCAGGCTGTAATGTGTCTCTGTTATCAAACTCCTGCTTCTCATTTCCTCGTGTATCTCCGGCTCTCAGTCCTTCCTCACGGTTCACCATCATCTCTGCCTCTCGCTTTCTTTACACTCCGGTCCAAAACCTTCCGCTGTGGAGTTCAGTTAATTCAGTTTTCTTAAACAATGTCTTGTAAATGTCGTTATATTTGCTTCTCATTGAGCATAAAGCAGTTGGCTAGAGACGAAACGTCTGGTCTGTAGATTGGATTGAATTCAAGGTTAATAACGTTGTTTTTGAAAATCATTGAATGGCGCATTTCTCAGATATTGAAACATTAGGCAAGCACGTGCATGGGATATCTTTTTGTTTTTTGAGTAGTTTTACAGGAAACCTCAGAATTATAAACATCAATATTGCTGGGATGTACGTGTATTACTGGAACCCCTTAATCAAGGTAATTTTAATCAAATTTTCCCTGTTGGTAAATATAATCATCAGTGACCAAAAACGGCATTTTCGAAATCTTTTTTTCTTGCTGATTCCTATTTATCACTTCACTGTAGATTAATAAATGATTTATTATGAATGTCCTTAAGATAGATGACCCGCAGCCACCAAGACTGTTTGTTTGCATGAGACAACAGCAGATTTTCAGCTGTAAAAGTTCCTCTAAAACGTCGACGCCACTGAGCGCCAGTGTGTAACTCGCTCCGACATTCATGTGCAATAGTGAGTGTTTTTCATCTCCAGCTCCTCTATGTCTACTCATCCATTCAAACTGCACTAAATAGCGCCCGAGGCAGATCTTCATTCGTCTCTCAGCCCCCTCACACACACACAGCAGGCCAAACCAGGCCAAAAACACACACCTATACATCAGACTCTTACAGGACACGCAGACCAACACGTGTCGCTGGATTGTGGCGGTATCAACGTCTGTCGTCGACAGCTTGAGAAGAGGATCACGGTGAAGTTTAAAGCCTCTCCCAGCGATTCAATGCAATTCACGTTTATTTGTATAACGCTTTTCACAATACACATTTCAAAGCAGCTTTACAGAAAATGTACAATTTAGAGTGATCGGTTGTCAGAGGAAACTGTCTAAGTTATGCATTTCAGGAATGTGCATGTACAAAATATTTATTTATTTAAAGGGGTGTTATAATGCCCATTTCACAAGATGTAAAATAAGTCTCTGATGTCCCCAGAGTGTGTGTGTGAAGTTTTAGCTCAAAATACCCCACAGATATTTTTATATAGCATGTTAAAAGTGTCAATTTTTGAGGGTGAGCAAAAACGCACCGTTTTGTGTCTGTTCCTTTAAATGCAAATGAGCTGCTGCTCCCGGCACAGGGGGCGGAGCTTCAAGAGCTTGCACTCACACACACATGCACTGAAAATTTCAAAAACTTAGCTTTTTATGTTCAAACCGGAGTCAGACAATGATGGAGAGACTCGAGAAGAAGTGACAACATGTAGGAGCAACAGGACATTTCTGAATGTTAGTTGATGAATTTATGTAGCTGATGTGTAGTTATCTTCTTGTCATTGATTAGCATATTCTGTCTTGATAATCTATAAATCATGTTCCGGGGGCGGGGTTTATGTAAATTTTTGGGTTAGTGATGTCACTAACCCGGGAGGAATGTGGTGTAGTCTCTACCCGCCGTTTGTTGTAGTCCTTAAAAAACAATTTCTTTTAAAGCAAATATCTCCCTTTGCTCTGAACTTTGAGCGTTGTAACTTTGCAGATGTTGTTTATGCTCAAACAGCAACATTACACACTAACTAAAGTTAGAAAAGTGAAATCATAATCACCCACCCCTTTAAACAATGTAATAATTTAATGAAACAATGAGCTCATTGAAGTAATGAATATTGTTTGTTAACAAATGATTATGAAATTTAGAAAAAAGGTTCTTAAAAGGTTCTTTGTTGGGGCGTTTGGTTCCATGAAGAACCTTTAACATCCAAGGAACCTTTCCATTGCACAAAAGATTCTTTTAGATTATAAAAGGGTTCTTCACCATCAATCTCATGTGACCTCACATTGTTGAAGTAAATTTGTGTTTCTCATACATTGATTTATTTGTGGCGGCCTGCCATAATATCTACACTGACCGCCACTAATACATTTATGCTTCCTATGTTAACTAGACTGTGGCGTCCCGAAAATATATTTACACTTATAATAGTAACATAAAAGGAACCTTTGAGAAGGGTTCTTTGGGGAACCAAAAAAGGTTCTTCACTGTGAAACCTCCTTTTTGGTTCTTCCTGGCACCTTTATTTTTAAGAGTGTAGGATGAGAGTCACTCAGCTAATATCTGTTGAATCCTGGAGCGTCGAAACTGTCTAATCTAGTGAGTGTCTGTGCTGACAGAACAAACCTGCGCTTTAGAGTCGAAAGACTGAAAAATTCAGCTCTTCTGTTGGTTCTTCTCAGTGTCCATACCCTCATCCCGTGTGTCAGAAAATCAATCAGCAGGATTCAGAGGCCGGTCTCTACTGAGAACTGTGGGGCTTCTGAATAATTGACTTCTCGTGACCCTCCAGCCTGACACTCACACACCCTCGGCCTGGCGTTTCCACACTTCCCATGCAAAACTCACCGCCATGATGATACGAGACGGTGTTCTGGCTGTTTGTGCAGTTGTTTCACACTAGCCGCGTTTCCATTACAGATTTGCGCATTACACTTTTTTTCTAAATGCCGATTAAAAAACGATTGCCATTATTTCCTCTCGCGATAAATCATCCCAAAAATCATGGCGACGGATGTTAGTAGGTTTACGTATATCCCAGCCGCCGCACTGGCCATTATTATTAATGGAAGGAGACGTATGTGTGTTATCCAAGCATTAACGGTGAAGAAAGACTCTTATTCTGTGAGCGGCTCATATGAGGAGTTTCTGGGAGTTTCTCCCTCATTTCTGCTTCAAGCTCTTGATTGTGGGATTTCTTTGAGATTTAGAATCCAGTATTCACGTAATTATTTTGTCTTTTATGAGTTTAATGAAGAACTTTCTCATCTTCTGTCTAAACACACGTCAGGTGACTGTAAATGGCTGTTTCTATTGCAGTTTAGCGAAATATTTCTTTTTAGAATTGCCTGAAAAACCCCCTCATGTGAGCGTAAAAACGTTTGTGCGATATATGGGAGTTTTTGCGAAATAGATGTGTTTCCATTGGGAGTATTTTCAATTTTAATTTGCGCAATTTGAAGGGTAATGGAAACTCGGCTACTGTCTGAAAAGAGTCTCACGTCTCTGATCCTTCCTTCAATGGTGCTTTCTAATAGTAGACTTCTCAAATAAGCCACATGATTCTAAGGGGGCCCTATCTTACACCCGGCGCAATGCAGCGCCAAGCGTGACACAAGTGTTTTTTGCTAGTTTCAGCCCGACGCAGTTATCATTTTCACGTCCTGCGCCACGCTATATAAATAGCAAATGCATTTGCGCCCATTTGTGCGCCCATGGGCTGCTGGTCTGAGAACGAGGTGTGCTCTGGTGCATTATTGGACCGTTGCTATTTTGAGGCAACAGAAATAGACTGAGCCGTTGACCAACTGAAACCTGGTCTAAAGTCAATGGCGCAATATTTTTATTTTTTGTTATTTAAAGAGCACGATAGTAATGTGCGCCTATAGGCGGGTCCACAACGCATGTACACTCTGCTTATTACACATACAGGGACACACAGCAGCACACAAACATGCCAAATATTAAATATAAAAGGATTACAATGTAAAAGATTATTATTGTGTACATAAAGATATGGTGTATCCGGCTTGTCCCGTAGATCAGTGGTTCTCAACTCTGATCGAGGACTGGAGTTGAGAACCACTGCCGTAGATGATCTGCTAGCGCACTTTAACCTCGCACACGAGCAGATCCGTTTGCGCTCTGGAGACGCTTCGGTCTTTCCACTATCAAATTCCGCCATGTAAATAGCGAATCCGCCATGGCACGAGCGCAACTGGCATTTAAAGGGAATGGGAGATGAGACTTTGATTGGTTTAACGCACGTAAATCCCTAAACACACCCATTACTCATTAAGAGAATAGAGACAACCCTTTTAGACCATGCACCGGGAGCACCAACCATTTTTCCCGTCGTTAAACTAGCAAAAGTGGATTCGGACACACCCTAAGTGAACTTGCGCCATGCGCTTAGATCGTTAAAATAGGGCCCGAAGTGTTATTCACGTATATAGCATGAACAGTTATATTATACACTGCACCTCTTGATTGAAATAAACATTGTGATTTTATCTCCATCAAGAGGTGCTCAAGTCCAGCTCTCTGTAAAGTCTCCTCCAGCACATCCCAAAGACTTTCAATGAATTTAAGATCTTGATTCATGTGTGAAAATGATTCTTCATGCTCCATCCTAACCATTCACAGTTTGAGCTTGATGAATCTTGATAGTGGAATAAGGCCATGATGTGTCTTCCTACATGGTTGTTTAACTTTCCCCCCAAAATTTTCGGGGTTTCCGTGTTTTCACTGTTTTCACTGTTATACGGTAGGGGGCGCTATGAGACATCTTCTGAAAGAGTGCTGAATCTCCTGATCAAAACACATGCGAAGAAGACGCAGAAACAAGTGATAGCATATGTAAGCAGATGCATATGAAAAATAGCGTGATTATCAACATTAAACAGCATATAAATCAAAACGGCCTAATGTTACTGAATGAAATGTTGACTCAGGACTGTGAAGTTTTGGGGTGTTGATGGACTCGATCGACTCCTTCTGTGTTTAAATCATCGTTCTGAATCCCATCCAGACGTACTCTTTGTCAAAAATACGTTGTTCTCTGTTTTTTGCTCAAAATCTTGTTTCTTTTGATATATTGCATGTTCAGATGATCATACAACAAAATATTGTGGGGGCCATAACATTTTTGTGAAAATGATCAAAAAAGCTGGAGGTGGCTAGCAACTCTTTTTTTGTTAAAATTAAAATTAAAAAGCTACACTCCATCAATTAGGGTTAGAAGAATGGTTGCCAAACATATAGAAACATAATAATCACTACAATAATGATCCAATCATAAACAGTGACTTATTTTTTGTCTGGGCAGTGTATATCAATATGTTCACAGTTTGGTGCATTAATATAGGATTCATCTGACATGCAGCCAGTTACAGGTGTGCATTTTGGCTTCAACTATCCGTTTTAAATATACAGCTTTATTTCAGTTAGTTGTTTGATGTTAATATAGTTGATTATGAGCAGTCCTGATCCTGTAGCCTGTTATAATGCGCAGCAGGATCTCTCGTTCCAGTGTACGAGGCCTTTGGGAGCCGTGATGGAGGTAGATTGAAACTCTCAGCGGGACCGTTTCATGTGCTGTAGTTTCCTCACAGGAGACTCTTACAGCGCTTCATCTTAAAGCTACACTAGGCTGGTGTTCACTGGCACAGAGTCAGCTCAGTAGTGCACACACTGGAGGATCATGGGAAAACAGCGGCTCAAGACTGCAGTGACGTCAGAACGAGTGTCTCTCCGTACGGGAACGCTCTGATCGGCAGCAATGTCAATACAGCTGGATGAAGAGTGTGTGTGTGTGTGTGTGTGTGTGTGGTCCCGGGCCAGAGGACATCTGTGCCTGTCCTGTCCACATCTTCACACAGATATAGTGTGTGTAAGAGCATCAGAATGGTAAATACTCCGTGTGTTAGTCCTTCGTGTCGGTAGTGCGGCTTATGATGCCTTAAAATGCTGTCTAGTTAGGCAGCTCACGAGGTGTGTGTGTGTGTGTGTGTGTGTGTGTGTGTGTTTGTGTGTGTGTGTGTGTGTGTGTGTGAGTGCCTGCGAGTGTGTGTGTTTGTGTGTGTGTGTGTGCGTGCATGTGTGTGTGTGTGTGTGTGTGTGTGAGAGAGAGAGAGTGTGTGGGTGTGTGTGTGTTTGTGTGTGAGAATGTGTGTGTGAGAGAGTGCGTGCGAGTGTGTGTGTGTGAGTGCCTGCGAGTGTGCCTGTGTGTGTGAGTGCCTGCGAGTGTGCCTATGTGTGTGTGTGTATGTAAGAGTGTGTGCGAGTGTGTGTGTATGTGTGAGAGAGAGTGTGTGTGTGTGCGTGTGTGTGTGTGTGTGTGTGTGTGTGTGTGTGTGTGTGCCTGCGAGTGTGAGTGTGTGTCTGTGTGAGTGCCTGCGAGAGTGTGTGTGTGTGTGTGTGTGTGTGTGTGTATGTGTGTGAGGGCAGAGTGCTTTGCTCTGTCACTTGGCTGTGCTGCTAAACGATATGTCAGAAAATCAATTAATTACTTTTAAGCAGCAGTTAACGGCTTCCACACAATACAGCCGCATGAATTATTAAAGAGGACGAAAGCTGAGTTATTTTCCTCACTCTCTCCCTTAACTAACCTCCCAGTACAGAGCAGACAAACCAGTCAGACGGACTGGAGGACGGGAGCTTACAAAGAGACTCATGAAGACAGAGCGCAAAAACAGGAAACAAACTGATACATTTGAAACGAACTGATACATTTGTAGCATGTAGAACACATTCTGATGTTGCTATGCGGTTGCTAAGGGGGAATTTAGAATGTTTCTGATTGGCTGTGTTCTTTCTAGAGAGATGTAACAAGGTTTGCCATCAAAAGTCAGAGATCTCAATCATTTCTCATCAAATAATCTGAGCTATTGAATTAATAACTCTTAAAAAATGTCAACTAGTGACGCGTTAATGTTTTTATTTTTCCAAATTAATGTTGGTAGAAACATCTGAAACAAATGTAATTATAAAATAAAATGTATTAAATTCATAAAAGTAGACAAGGAACCAAATTATTTTATTGGTAACACTTTACAATAAGGTTCATTAGTTAACATGAACTAAGACTGAACAATACTTCTACAGCATTTATTAATCTTAGTTAATATTAATTTCAACATTTACTAATACGTTATTAAAATCAAAGGTTGTGTTTGTTAACATTAGTTAATGAACTAACATGAACAAACAATGAACAGCTGTACTTTTATTAACTAACATTAACAAAGATGAATAAATACTGTCACAAATGTATTGCTCGTTGTTAGTTCGTGTCAGTTAATACATTAACTAATGAACCTTATTGTAAAGTGTTACATTTTTTAACTCTGTAACTCTGTAAAAAGAGTTTGCTGTGCATCGAGTAAATAATATAATACAAATCTAGATTATTATATCCTAATAATATGTTTTATATCTTAAACTTTAGGTAATTTCTTGATGCATTTTTCCGTCCAGTGAACATTTGAAGCGATCTTTGTTTGTTTTAAACATGATTGGCTGATATTCAGTCTTGGTGTGGTCAGTAGTTTTGGCAGCATTGATTGTCGGGCCCCAGGAAGCCATTATTGATCGCGTGTGGCCCCGGGGTGGCCCGTCTCTGGGGGCCCGTAGGGGACAGACTGCCTGCGGGCACAGGGCAAACGACATCTAAATCTGTGCCGTTTCCCGTTAGTGTGTGTGTGTGTGTGTGAGGAGTTTGTGAGAATTCAAAAGGCAAGACTGTATCTTCTGCGAATTCGCTAGACGACTGTGTGGTTTGAAGCCGTTGTTCGTGTGTGTGGTATCAGCGGTGACTGGACCTGTCACACACACCTCAGTGCTGATGTTACGACCCTCACGACTGACTGTGGCTTACCAACCTCTTCCTTTAACACACCCAGACAGCCAAAGTCCTCGAAGCCTCTGAAACTCCAGCTGTGGTCTGGACTGAGCTTGAAGTCTCTGAGACACCGTTCAGTGAACACTACAGATCCGCCATCTTCCTGACGCACATCCTAACTGAAGATCGCTGACCCAGCGAAGGTCAAAACTGGTCAAATGAATGGCTTTAATGCAATGCAAGTCACTTTGGATTAAAGTTTCTGCGAAATGCACTTTACGCTTACATTTATGCAGTTTACAGACGCTTTAATCCAGAGTGACTTGCATTGCATTAAAACTGTCAGTTCATGCATTCCCTAGGAATCAAACCCATGTGCATAGATGTAAATACAACTTTATAGGTACAAAGCACAAATATTAGCTAAAATAGTCAACGTTTAATTAGGTTAGATTAGATTGTAATCTTTTCTGCTCACCAAGGCTGCATTTATTTGATCAAAAATACAGTAAAAACGGGAATATTTTGAAATATTATTTCAGTTCAAAATAAGTGTTTTCTACGTAAATATATTTTAAAATGTAATTTAGATCAGAAGCTTTTATTCAAAGTGACTTGCATTGCATTATAATGCATTGCCTAGGAATCAAACCCATGCGCATAAATGTACATACAACTTTATATGCGACTGATTTGAAACTAATAATCATAAGGCACATAGGACAAATATTAGATAAAATAGTCAATGTTTAATTAGATTAGAAGTCTCTCTGCTCACCATTTATTTGATCAAAAATACAGTAAAAGCAGGAATATTTTGACATATTATTTCAGTTTAAAATAAGTGTTTTCTATGTGAATATATAGTAAAGTGTAATTTATATCCTGTGATCAAAGCTGAGTTTCCAGCATCATTACTCCAGTCTTCAGCGTCACATGATCCTTCAGAAATCACTCTAATATGATGATTTCTATTTGAAATAGAATATTTTGTAACATTATGAATGTCTTTACTCCATCCTTGCTGAATGCACGTATTCATTCCTTTAAATGAAAAAAATCTTGTATAAACTCCAGTATAAATTCTAATGTCACAGGAGAAGCTTTTAAGTTTTCTAGTTCTGAAACTCGTGAAACCCTGAAACCAACACAGAATCTGAAGTGGGTGTTTTGCCTTCATTTTTAAGTTTATTTGTACGAACTTAAAGCTTCTTCGCCTGCTCTCTCATGCGTGATCTCAGCGTTTTCACTGCATGCAGAGTAAAATCAAGATGTCGGGGGGGGGAATCAGTGGCTAAATGAAGTGAGCGGGACAGAAGAGCCCCGGGGCAGAGAGACGGGCCTGTCTCCTGAGGACATGCTTTCTGATGGGATATATTAGTCATGACTGCATGTCAACTTTTAATCTGTATTCGGTGTAATGCGGAGCGGGACGGTGGGAGACGGGAGGGTATAAAGCCAGCGAGGGGAAGGAGGGAATCCATATTCCTCTGCTGTGAATCCTGGATTGAATCAGAGCAGGTCCAAATGAATTCAGGCCCGTTCAAAGCGCCGGGACCGATCTCGTGGGCCATGTACTTCATGAGGAGGGGCCGAAACGCCAACGCACTCTTCGGTAAAGCCTCTAGTTTCTCTCACACTTTCGTTCTTCATGAATCACATCGTGTTTTGTTTTTTTCCTTTTCTGCTCGTCGTCTTCAGTTTCTCTGGTTTTTATCTTTCCCTCGCTGCAGAATGTGAAAGAGGAACTGTTGAAATAGGGAACAACAACTTCATGTTCCTTCATTACGTGTGTGTGTGTGTGTGTGTGTCCTTAAAATCAGGACTTTGTTTTTCAGATGAAATAATATTTGCTTAATGTATGTTATTTCCAAAAAACAATACGCTGACCGTCTGATGCGAGATCTGACGTGATTGGATGTTTGCAAGTCGCCTTAATGTTTCTAAAGGCCGAATTATAATAATTGTATTAATTTCAGAGGGAAGAAAGCCATTTATAGTATTATATTGTATTCAGCGTGTGCTTCCTCCGTGGCTCGACCGAACATGATCAGATATTTGTAACCCTGCAACGCTTGTCAATATATTTTATAGCCGACTACAAGCGCTATTGATTGCTCAACTTTCAGAGATCAGATTTCTCGAAATCAGTAAAACACAAGACGCGTCCGAGACCTGCGGTGCCTTTGTGCTAGAAAATCATTTATGATTGGCGTGCATGTTATATTATTTTCCCTGAAACTGATCTTTGCTTTCAGATTCAGCTGTTTTTATATGCTTTATTTGCTTGCTTCGAGTCCAAATAACATATTATTCACTTTTAAATTAGTTCAACTATATCGTGCAAAAAAATGCATGTATTTTTTATTCAGGCACTTTTAATATTTAATATTAATATTTATTATTATTATAGATTATACTTTATGTTAAGGTGACGTAGTTACGTTGCACTTACTCAAATAATTAATGACATACTTACTATAGAGTTACGGTTAAGGTTTGTTTTAGGGTTAATTACTTCAGTTTTTGCTATAGTAAGTAAATGCAGGAACATGTAACTACGTCACCTTAAAATAATGTGTTATGTAACCTAATTATAATATATAGCCTATTCGTTTTAATATTTATAATAGATATTATTGTATTCTCAGTATTTTGTACCTAATAAACACAGTTACAAACATGATTATGTGTAGTTTGAAAAGATTAACTAAAAAGTACAATGAATGTTTATATATATATATATATATTCCTGTCCTTGTTCTTTCTGGCTTCACTAGACTCAGATATGAAGTCTTTATTCTCAGATGAACTCAGATGTGTTATATACGTTCACAATCAGATAAACGTCTGGGTAAAAATCAAACGACTGACTGGTGTAAGTTCCTGATGTAATGAACAGGACAGTCAGTATTTTCATGACATCTGGATTTGCATTTTGTTTCATATGTAATGTTCGGTACAAACAAGGAAGATGAGGCATGAATAACACGGATCTCATAAAGCAGCTCTTTTCATTTTTACAAATGAATCATGACTTTCAGTTCTTGGTGTTATAGTTCTGAATTTACTCCTGATTAATAAAACTCAATCCTGTGGGAATTGTCCAGTCCTGATGAAGCCAAAGGAATCTCAAAAGCACAGTTTAATAATCAAGCTTTTTAAGAAGCCATCAGATCTATTTAAATGTAGCGTGTCCTTTCAACAAGGGCAGGCAGAGGTGATGATTTGGCCTTAAAACACGCCGTCAAGTTATTATATTACCATGCAGGAGGTTAAAAAAAAAGTGTGTGTGTGTGTGAGCGCCTGATTTCAGTAACTGTGCTTCCTTTACACAACTGGCAGTCTTTTGTCAGCGGTTTAGAATTCACATTCTATTCGTTTTACCGAAAGATGACAGAACATTTCTGTGTCTCCACTTCATGCATTATAATAAGTCCTAACAGACTCCATATGTCTCATGCAGATCGCCTGCTGCCCCCTGTTGGCCAGAAAACACCTCAGATTAGATCAGCACTTTTTTTATCTGCTGTCTTTGTCCTAGAAACAATACTAAACACAGCAGTCAGGACGTGGTTTGACTATTGTGAATTTCTCTTACTCTTTGCACATTTTGATTTGAACTTTTCCGACTGAATTTATTTGTCATCTCATTTATTTGAAGTTGCTATAATGAGAATCTGCTTGTTCTGCTGATATCATGTTCCTTCTGATAAAATAGAAAACAACATCTCCTGGTACAAAACAAGCTAAATGTTTTCTCCCACTGCATTGACATGCGTAATAATCGGTGTCTCTTATATTGTATATAAAAAGTGTTTATATGATTTCTTAATAAGATATAATATAATACAATATGATATAATATAATTAAACATGCTGTGTGTGTTGTAATTTACCCTGTATTTCATATTCACCTGATATTCAGTTCCGTTTGATAAGTAACTTAAATCCAAATCAACAGTGAATCAGCGAGAGCGCGCGTCGAAGCACGCGCGAGGAATTCCATTGACTGCTCAGATCCATTTTTTCCTCCTCGGTTCGGACGATCTTCTGATTGGCCGAGTCCATCGAGGTCTGTCATCACTGTCCAATGAGAGCGTTCGAGGAGGAGGCGTATGCAAATGAGCTGCCCTGGCTGGCGTTCCTGCGCTGCCCAGTGCCAGTAAAAGCGCGGATTCATTCACTCACAACGCATCATCATTCCCACCGCGAGCTGGATTCAGGAAGAACACTTTCTCTCAACAGCGTTACGCTTGTACACAAGCGAGTGAATGCACTTTTTAGATAGTTTAAGACCGCGAATGCGTCGGCGTCAGGTGCGCAACTTCACGCGCACTTTCCAAAGGATACGCGCGTGCCAAATCATCCTCTCTGATGTCTCAAGCTGAAAGAGGAACAACTTCTACATGAACTGATCAGAGTTCAGTTTAGGCTGAACCGCAGGGTTTTCTCACCTCGCCTAAAGGATAGTATTAAGCTTGAGCTCGTATCCTTGAGTCGCGCGCGTCAGAATCAGCTGTTCGTCTGGGATCCTGATCCTGATCCTGATCCTGACTGAGAACGGTGTTCAAAAGATACCAAATGGTTTTTCTTTGGGACGCCAAATACGGTAAGAGCGTTTCTGAGCTCTGGACACATGCGTAACGGCGGTTTCACGAGTCTATTTTTACGCGTCATGTTTCATAATATCTGAATGTCCATAGCTGTTAATAATCGCTGAGACCTTTAACCTTAACCTAAAACATGCTGTTAATGTGACATTCCCATAGGCAAAGTACCACAGATTCTCTGTCTCTCGACTTCACACGAAAACTGCACAGTTACTGTCAAAGAAAGCAGTGTGAAATCATTTAAATCGTGCAAAATAGCTATAGTACAAAAGTGTTAAATAGCATTGCATTAAAATTCGACATGAAAAATCAGCAACATGAGCAAAAAAATGAATAAGTATATGAATATAACTAAATGTGAGAAAGAAAGAGATGAAAAATAAGACTAAATATGAATATGAGAGGCAGATATTCAGAAATGCACAATTTATACAAAAAAGTACTTTTTTTTGTAACAAGTTCCATGATTAACATGTTTTAAATTCCTGAATTAAAAGCCATTTTGATATTTTTTGTTCTTATAGGTGTTAAGTTTGTAAAAAATATGATTAATATTTCCCCCAAAAGATTGTCCGCTGAAACAGTCATGGATACATGGAAAATATTATGTTGTCATATGAGTTGTCATTAACTATACATAATCATGTTTGTAACTGTTTATTAAAAATAAAAAAATATTGCATTTCAACCTTTTTATGGAAATTTATGTTTTATTCAGGTCAAATAGAACCATTAGAGAATTCATGAATAATATGTAAATTACTTTGGCATCACTTTATTTTAGTGTCCTTGTTACTACATGTAACATGTAGTTTAGTAATTACTATAAATTATGCATAATTACATGCAACTAATCCTAATCCCAACCTAAGTACATGTTGTTGATTAATATTACTCAGTACTTAAATGCATAATTACACTGTAACAAGGACACCTTAAAATAAAGTGTAACCGATATTTGAGCAATGGTTTAATTAAACCAGAATGTCTGTAGAAAATGTATGAGACCAACATGAGTATAAAGATAATATTTTTAAGACTTTGGCAGATGAGTTTTTAAAACAAAAGCAGAATACCTTTTTAAAAAATCTAGTTTTCATCCCACATACTGTGCCGTAAAGGGATTCTCCTGAGAAGAGGAATCTCGTCTCGTTCTTTAAGTCTCACATGTCTGGCCTATATGGCGTCCAGCATTTCTGCTGTGTTTTATTCTTTCTGCAAATGCATCTCTCTCTCTTTTCTACACCTTCTCCCACCCGTCGACAGACTCCAGGTTTGTGTTTGTATTGGAGAGCGCAGTGGTTCTCTGTCACGTGTTCAGCACTCATGTGGCATTGATTGTGGTCGGCCCGAATGACCGCAGGCCTGACGGTTTTAAAGCTTTCATACGCCTCTGAGGCACAGAAGTCAGCCAGGGTTACGGCACCTGAATTGCTCGGAAAAAGTTTTTTGTGTGTTTTTGTTTTACAAATGTGTGGGCATTACCAAAACTGTGCATTTCTATAGCCATTGCATAAAATGAGAAATTGTTCCGTTGAATAACAAAAGTGAAAATAAGGTAACTGCGGTAAAGTCAACTCACTTCAGCGTGTGACTTCATGTTTTTTGTCTCAACTCAAAATCAGTGTAATTCACGGCTGCAAGAGTCTTATTGCTTTTAAGATATTATTCTGCCTAGTAATACAGTGCAGAGCAATGCATTAACTTGCATGTGTGCACGGTCCTGTCGTCACTTTAGATCTCATTTTATATAAATACATTAACAAATACATTTTTGAGTTATGTTTTTGCAACTGTGATATATTGCAAACTTATTTTTTTCCTATTGTTGCCATGCATTATAGTAATTCAACTGTAGTTAAGTAATGTTTTGTTGTCCCAACTCAAAGGAAAGTCTCTGTAATAGAAGGCCGCAAATGTCTTTTATTCAAGATACCAATGTTTAAATAAATAATTGTACTAAAATCAATTATTCTGCTTAGTAATACAGTGCCGAGCAATGCATCAGTTCGCATGTGTGTATATGAAGGTCCTGTCGTCAGTGGCTTACTCATTCAGTCTCACTTTAGATCTCATTTTATAAAAATACATGTTTGAAACATCTCCGATTTATTTTTATATATTGCAAACTTCATATTTTCTTATTTTCATTATAGTAATTTTACTATGGTTAAAGTAATGTTTTTTTGGCCCAACTCAAAGTTAAGTCACTGTAATAGAAGGCCGCAAATGTGTTTTATATAAGATACCAATGTTTAATAGATAATTTTACTAGAAATAATTATTCTGCCCAAGTGCAGAGCAATGCAACAAAGAGCATCTCATATTTACTATTATTGCAAAAGTGAAATATTGTAAACGTTTAAAAATTTTCGTTTTAAAATGAAAGGCCTAATGCACACGTGTGTTTCAGAACCTGCGCCTGGGCGACGCTTCACGCCTCCCTCGACGACCCTGAGCTCGGGGAAGATGAACGAGGGTTTGCCTCTGGGCGCTCAGGAGAGCAGTGGCGCCGCCCTGGTGGGGAAACTGCGCATGGCTGACCGGAGCATGGTGGAGGTGCTCTCAGACCACCCAGGAGAACTGGTGCGCACCGACAGCCCAAACTTCCTCTGCTCCGTCCTGCCAACACACTGGCGCTGCAACAAGACCCTGCCCATCGCTTTCAAGGTACTCCACCACAGACCTCTCATGGGTTAATGATTCTTGGCAATATGAAGAAGAAGGATGCATGTGTTTCCTTAAGAGGAGCTACTGTGTTTCTAGTTGTTCTAACTGTAGACCAATTTAGTCATATTTTTTAACGTGATACATTTTTAAAGTTGTCAATTGTAGCAGTAGTAATCTCAAATACATTTGCACAACTCACAGTAATGCCATATTAAGTCTACTTGACTATCAGACAAACTTGTGCTAAGTGCTCATATGGACATTTTAAAATCTTACAATCTCACTTTTTCTTTTTTCTTTTTTTAATGCACATCCTTAATTAAACTAATGATTTGGAGGGAAACGTCAGTAATTGTTGCTAATCTCTCGTCGTCATGGGTGACTGCAACATCTTTCATCATCATCTTCCGCATTTGGCAAATGACGGTAAAAATGCGAACCACCCAGTCTTGCCAAAAGCAGAGCGTAGTCCTGCGAGGCATGTGTGCGCTCTGAAACAAAGAGATGAAGAATGGGCTGACATTTACAGTTAATATGCAAATAACCGGCTCATTTAGTTTAGATATGGAGATATTGCACAAGTGGATGTGACGCAGGACAGTATAGAGGATTTGAATGTGGTTTGGGTTTCAGTATCTGCCCAATGTTTTTGCTTAATAATAAAGTCATTAAATATGTTTATTAATACGATCTATTGGTAAGTATAATAATAACGAAATTACAGGAAAATATATATATATACACATACATGTCGATAATGTTCAGTTGCATATACACACTAGTGTTTGGGGTCAATACCATTTTTTTATTTAAACAAATTAATACTTATTCAGCAGAGATGCATCAAATTCATCAAAAGTGACAGTAAAAACATTTAAAATGTTACATTTGAGAACATAAACTTTGTTCATCAAAGAATCCTGAAGAAAATTGATCTCAGTTTCCGCAAAAACTGTTTTCAACATTGATATTGATAATAATAATAATAATTACATTTTTAAAACGTATTCAAATAGAGAAATCTATTTTATTATTTTTAATCATTTTATTAATAGTTGTCGCTTTTTTAGTTCTCGACTTCTTCATTATCCATCAGACTTTTCATTGTAACATAGTGTGATAATTGTCATACGTTGTATTTTTGGAGTGTTTCTAAAATAGAGTTTTGATGTAACAAAGTAACATATCTTGCTCATTCATTGATTGACAGGTGGTTGCCCTCGGCGACATCCCTGACGGCACACTGGTCACTGTGATGGCCGGCAACGATGAGAATTATTCTGCCGAGCTCCGAAACGCCACGGCCGCCATCAAGAACCAAGTGGCCCGTTTCAACGACCTGCGTTTCGTCGGCCGCAGCGGACGAGGTTAGAAGTGACGATGCATATGCATAAAACTTACTCACTTGCTCCTCAAAATGTTTGAGCGAAGGAAACACGGTGGATGAAACTCACCGCTGAGCCGTGACAGAGATATTTTAATGCAGTGTCTGCGGTGAACAGAAGTATGTGTGTGTACATGCTTGGTTAATTGCGTATATATGTGCCTATTTGTGTTGATACAGCACTCACACATCAACACAGACCATTACCAAGTCGCTTCCTGTGGCAGTCAAATACTGTAGGTCTAATCTATTTAAAACACAAGCCTCTATATACACTAGCTAGTTGTCCAGCGCTTTGCCGTTTGAAGCACTTCTCTGTGGTACTACAGTGCAGTAATGACATTTTTGTGGCCTGTATTTTAGATATTCAAAACTCAAAACGCATCTCTTGGGACAACTTCTAACGGTATTCATGATGTGTGAATTGAGATGACAGAGTAGTTAGTCAACAGATTGACTAGCTTCTGGGAAATGAGTAAGGGGTCCCCCAGGGCTCTATTCAAGGCCCGATTTGATTTCGTTGATATAGCCCTCCACGCTAACACCGCTGCCTTTAACTCACATGCCTGGACCTGCAGTAAACATACAAATGCATACACACTCCTTTGTCTTGCCCTCTTTTGTCTGCATCATCATTTGAACACAGCATAATAGGGGCAACAAAGTCGATGTTTGCAACAGGTGTGTTTGCGTGCTTTGAGAGCAGAATGCAAAATGAAATGTTTGTGTACAGAGAAAAGTGTAAATGTTTAGTCAAGATTGTTAAACAAAAAAATATTTTATTGCATGAAAGTCTTGCATTTCAATGCATCTCAGACGTGCACATCCTCACAGACTGTTGTTTATCCAAGCGACGCTTGTGTTTTTGTGTGTGTGTGTGTTTGTGAGAGCAGCTGCACTCTGATGCGATGGAAGTGATTAGGTTTAGTGCCGGAAAAGAGTGCGGGTCGAAAAAAAAACAGCGTGTTAAGTAAGGGAGAAATGTAAACTATGCATATCTACGCACTCTTGCTACTCTGTATTATGCAGATGTGTAGATAAGACAGCAAAGACTGCATCTGTGTGTGTGTGGCTTTTCATGTCCATCAAACGTTTTGTTCTCGCTGCCTTGTGGGCTGTTCATTCACTCGATGTTTTCAAGTACATTTATTAAGAGGCTTGCTGTGTCAGTTGGACTTGTCAGTGCACACACACACACACACACACACGCCGTACAGTAACATAGACACAGATAAACAAATTATAAACAAATTCCCCCACCTCACACACACACACACACACACACACACACTTTGTATGGGACCGTCCCCCTGAGAAACACTGTGCACTTCCTCCCTGTTTGGACACTGAGTCTCTCAGACAGAACGACTCCCATCCAGACGCTAAACCACTGAACCACAGTGTGTGTGTGTGTGTGTGTGTGTGTGTGTGTGTGTGTGTGTGTGTGTGTGTGTGTGTGTGTGTGTGTGTGTGTGTGTGTGTGTGTGTGTGTGTGTGTATTAGTGCAGAAGGTTTTGTAATGAGTGTGTTTGACAGGAACAGCTTAGTTGTTTTGCATTTATATTTCTTGAGAATTCATGTACAAAAACGTACTGTGGCAGTGTCAGATATGTAATTATTATCATAAAAATATAGCAGGGAATTTACATGCCTCCAAATGGTACTTTACAAAATATCATGGTATTATCATAGCTCAAATGTGATATCAGATACTATGGTACTATTTAACTTATTTGATGAGGCCTTAATTTTTAATTTTAATTTTAACTAGTTTTGGTGTTTCTGTTAATCTTTTTATCTCTTTCTCTAATATTATATTTTATTTATTTATAATTTTTTTCTATCTTTATATTTTACTGTATTGTATTCTAGTTTTACTTTTAATTGAGCAACACTTTTTAAAGTGCTAAAAAAAATAATTATATGGCACTAATATTCATGTACTGTGTTTTTTTACACGGTAGTCTAAGAAATACCATGGTACATGAATTTTCGTATCATTCAGTATATGTCACAGTTCTACGGTATTACCATCTGATACCATCATTGTACCGCAAAGTAGTTTTTTAAAGGTTTACTATGATGTTTAAATGGTTCTTCAAAGAATACCATGCAATAATAATAATAATCATGGTACCGGATCCAACAGAAAACAACAACATTTTAACACACAATTTATTACCATAGTCATGGTAGTGCCATGGTATTCTTGAAAAGTACCTTGTATGTCCATATAAATACCATGGTAAATACATATTAGTACCATTTAAGTTTTTTTTAAGGCTTTAATGTGGTATTTACATGGTACTTCAATTCCTCCCTGTCCACAAACATGGTACACAAAATGCTGGGTTGTTTTAACCCAACTTTGGGTCAAATATGGACACACCCAGCCGCTGGGTTACATTTTTTAATTACGTTAAACATTTGGGTGTGTCCATATTTGACCCAAAGTTGGGTTAAAACAACTCAGCATTTTTTAGAGTGATGGAAATACTGCAGTCTGACACATAACGTGGTACCGATACCATGGTATTTACATGGTACTCCGATGCATTTCGAAGAATACCGTAGTACATTTTTGTAAAGTGAATGTTCTGAAGATTATTAGCGCAGTATTACAGCGTTGTAAGTGTGTTTTCCCTGGATGTGATGTGATGTTTGTGTGTTGTTTATGTCTGTGTGAGATCATCGCAGACAGAAGTGGATCGGTGTTGTCAAAGCGACTGCGCTCAGAATAGCACCTGGCATCGGACTCGAGCGCTGATCCCATGTGTGCGTGTGTGTGTGCACATCTGTGCATACGTGTGTGTGTGTGTGTGGTCAAACCGGTAGTTTGTCATATTTTGGGGAACAGCTTGGAGTTTTTCCCAGCTCTATGTTTCTGGCCGTATAACGACTAGCGCGCGCGCGTGTAACCGTACCTTTCTTTGGCCGACGATCTTAGGCCCGTTTAGTGCTGTGTAACTCAAACCTGCTTCTGGCACGCAAAGGGACGCCTCTCTGGGGTCCTTCTCATCATCATAGCGATGAGTGACAGGTGAAAGCATCAGGAATTGTGGGTACAGACCCCAGCTCCCATAATCCTCTCAGTTCATAGTCAAATCCGGTTTGTGTAGTTTGGCACATACGCACGTCTCGTCAGTCAGAGAAGCAGCTCATTATGAATCCGTAAACTAAAATCTTGCATCTCATTATAATCTGAGTGCGTTTGTTGAATCGAGTGTGTGAATTAATACAAGCAATGAATTTCAGGAGAGTCCGTGTTTTTTTTTTTTCAGGGATTATATTCTAGACAGTTTTGGAGGATTCAGCTTGTCGTTTGGCACCAGTGACAGGCTTAATGGCAGAGATCCAAAATACCTCTCAAAACACTCAAACTCACACTGATAATAATCATAAATGTTTCTTGAGCATCAAATCATCATATTAGAATGATTTCTGAAGGATCATGTGACACTGAAGACTGGAGTAATGATGCTGAAAATTCAGCTTTGATCACAGGATATAAATTACAGTTTACTATATATATTCATATAGAAAACAGCTGTTTTACATCGTAATAATATTTCACTATTTTACTGTATTTTGCTCAAAGAAATGCAGTCTTGGTGAGCAGAAGAGAACACTAACTTAAAAAAGTTAAAAAAAAAAAAAAAGACTAATCTAATTACTGACCATAATATAGATGATTGTCTATGGAAATAGATTAGAAAAAAAAAATAAAAAAATAAAAAATAGAAACTATATTGTAGATAAAGAAAATTAAACCTATTTTGTACTTTGGATGTTTTATTGTCATTTTTGTTATGCTGATTCTCATCATTTTATGTGACGTATTAATGACGTTTTGCATTAAAGTGTTGAGAATGTGCTTAATTGAAAATAATGTCCTAAAGGTTCTTTCTTTTGACTTTTTAAATGCAATCCAGACTGATTTTGTGTGTGTGTGTGTGTGTGTGTGTACATGTGAAATCTGCCTGTGTGTGTGTGTCGTGGCTCCTCTCAATATCTCACTGAATTATTTCAGACTCTCTCTCTCTCTCTCTCTCTCTCTCTCTCTCTCTCTCTCTCTCTCTCTCTCTCTCTCTCTCTCTCTCTCTCTCTCTCTCTCTCTCTCTCTCTCTCTCTCTCTCTTCAAGATCCTCCATGTGTCCTCTGTTTATTTGGGGACTCGGGTCACATGACGTGTTGTTTGGCCCGTGTCTCGTCTGTACCGTCTGAACTCTGTCTCTGTTTAAGGACACAACAAAAGCGACTGTAAATTCCCTTCCGTCTCCGATTGTGGGTTTTTTATGCACTAATGACGACAGCCGTCCATCCGACAGATCAGCCGAAATGTCTTCGTCCAGAAATAGTCTCGTCTCGCCCGTGTGTTTTACAGTCTCACACTCCTTAAACGAGCACATCTGACATGTAGCAGCTAATAAATATATCCAGTGCTGACTCTGAATGCAGATGTTGACTTCTGACCTGTGTGTTTGTGTTTCTCAGGGAAGAGTTTCACTCTCACCATCACCGTCTTCACAAACCCTCCTCAGGTGGCCACGTATCAGAGAGCCATCAAGATCACGGTGGACGGGCCTCGAGAACCACGACGTGAGTGACACACACACACACACACAGTTGCATCACACTTATAAACGTGCACGTTAGATAGCGAATGCTACATTGTTGTCACGTGACCTTCAGACATTTTTAAGTGTTAAAGGGGTGGTATAATGCCCTTTTCACAAGATATAAAATAAGTCTCTGATGTCCCCAGAGTGTGTGTGTGAAGTTTTAGCTCAAAATACCCCACAGATATTGTTATATAGCATGTTAAAATCGTCACTTTTTGAGGGTGAGCAAAAACACACCGTTTTGTGTCTGTCCCTTTAAATGCAAATGAGCTGCTGCTTCCGGCACAGAGGGTGGAGCTTCAACAGCTTGTGTGTGTGTGTGTGTGTGTGTGTGTGTGTGAGTGTGTGTGTGTGTGTGTGTGTGTGTGTGTGTGTGTGTGTGTGTGTGTGTGTGAGAGTGTGTATGTATGTGTGTGTGTGTGTGTGTGTGTGTGTGTATTAGCATCTCCGATTACCTCACACAAACACACTGAACATTTCAAAAACTTTTAGCCTTTTATGTTCAAACCGAAGTCAGACAATGATGGAGAGACTCAAGAAGAAGTGACAACATGTAGAAGCAGAAAATATTTCTGAATGGTTAGTTGGTGAATTTATGTATCTGATGTGGAGTTATCTATCTTCTAGTCATTTATTAGCATATTCTGTCATGATAATCTATAAATCGCATTCAGGGGGCGGGGTTTATGTAAATCTTAGGGTTTGTGATGTCACTAACCCGTGAAGAAGCTCGTTGTAGTTCCTACCAGCCGTTTGTTGTAGTCCTTAAAAGTAGTCTTCCTTTTGCTCTGAACTTTGAGCGTCGTAACTATGCAGATGTTGTTTATGCTCAAACAGCAACATTACACACCAACTAACGTTAAAAAAGTGAAATCATAATCAACCACTTCTTTATAATACTTGTTGTGGCCATACTTGAGATGTAGGCTAGCATTTGCACTAGCGACTAGTGTTGTTATCCTCATGTCATCACTGGTTTCGTCAGCTTCAGCTGGACGTGTTTGATGTGGTTTGTCTGTCGGCGTGAGGGTGTGTGTTGGTTGCAGGATGAGGTTTCATTTCGTCTTTGCTGTGATTTCACTCAGTTAAACAAGCAACTGGTGAGATTGAAGTCTGATTGTTGCAGTATGTTGGTTCACAGTTCATGTTTATGTCCCGTACAAACCAGTACAACATGGTATCAGAGGTAAATACTTATTAGCAGTATTAATAATAATGAAAAAATAGTTCTTTAGTAATTATAATTATTTTTACTAATAATATCTATTACGTATTAAGATGTTATTATGTTTTTCATTATTATAATTAATAAGTATTGTATTATAATTACTAAAGTATTATTAGTATTATTAATAAGAATGAAAAACATAATAACATCTTAATACATAATAGATATTATTAGTAAAAATAATTATAATTACTAAAGTATAATTATTATGTTTTTCCATTATTATTATTAATAATAATTATGATTAATTATTATTATTATTATATTAATTAATTATTATAATTACTAAAGTATTATTAGTATTATTAATAATAATGAAAAATATTTATATTATAATACATTTTACTTATAATATTTATTATGTATTCATATATTATTATTGTGTTTTTCATTATTATTATTATATGTATTAACTAATTACGAAAGTTACTAAAGTATTGTTAGTACTATTAATTATAATGAAAATCATAATAATAACATATTAATACATAAATATTATTAGTAAAAAAAATTATAATTACTAAAGTATTATTATTGTTTTTTCCATTATTGTTATTAATATTACTAAAAATAATACTTTACTAATTATAATAATTAATTAATACAATAATATTTACTATGTACTAAGTTTATTATTGTTGTTGTTATTTATCATTTAGTGACTATAATAATTACAAAATATTTATTTATTATTATTATTATTAAAATGTTACATTATTAAAACGCTAGCACTGTCATTAATATTGGGTTTAAAAGCATATCACCTGTTATTTGTAATCATGCTGGTTTTCATGTAGTTTGTGTTGCTCACACTAGTGTAAAGTGTGTTTTAATAGCGTGTCTGTCTGCAGTGCTTTAAGTGGGCCGGTACGCGCCGGTACTCAGTACCGCCACTTCCAAATATAGCTCTTGAGCGTACCGCCACCTGTCCGTGCGCCCAGAACGTGCTTTTAGCGTACCGGTACGCTCGTTTGCACATCTGTTTTAATCCTTTGTCTGCGCTGCCGCTTTCACAATGCACGCTTCCTCCTTGTTTATACTTTCGCCTGGCTCCGCAGCGCGAGTCACCGCAGACTGCGCGCGCAATCCGCGCACCTCCTCAAACGGACGAGGTGTTTATACTTGACGCGCTCGACGTTGTACTATTCTTTGAAACGATAGGGGCGACTCGAGTAATTGTCCTCTAAACCATCAGGAATCAGCGGTGAGAAGATGAAAGCTATACACACGTGACAATGTTTATTTTAGTACACCACCACCAATAACACACTACAAACGGAATCGTGTAAAACCCAGTAAACCCTGAGATTATTACTCGTGACAATAAAACAAAATATAGGCCTATGGATATGAGAATGTGTAGCCTATACAAAATAAATTAACAATATCTTATATTTTCTAATTTCACTAAATATTTCATTAAGTTTCGTGAAGATTTTTACTAAACATGGACCTTTATGTTCATTAAAAATACTTTTTATGCTATTGTATGCTCATTTTTTAAATGTAAGCAACTAATTTAGACTTGCAAACTGCCCAGTTAACACAGAACGTTCCCCTAATGTTATTTTTTGGTTATTTTTTTGGGAACCAAATACTTACGTTAGGGGAACGTTCTTTTTTGGTTTTATTTTTATGTAACAATAAAATAACGTTCCCAGAACGTTGCTGGGTGGTTACCATTAAAAATAACGTTCTGGGAACCATAAACTAACATTCTGAGAATGTTCTGGGTACCAAAAACTAACGTTATGGGAACCAAAAATTGTTAGCTGGGTGGGTGCCGGTGTGGTGAGAAGTTCGAGCTCGTTATTTGCTACAGTAAATAACTGTACAGTAGCTCTTTCTACAGTAGCTCTTTCTAAGGGTATTTTTTTCAATACCATTTTGCACATTTTATTTATGTTCAGTAGCTCTTTCTAGCTCAAACAACTCCACAAACTAATAAAAGGATTTATTATTTTTTATAAGGTCGTCTGTTGACTGCTGTATATAAAACCCCATCAGTTGTTGTTACCTCAGGGGAGGAGGGGAGTCAGCAATAAAAAAAAAAAAAAAAAAAGTAATAGAGTACCGGCACCTCTTTTGGGCCACTTAAAGCACTGTCTGTCTGTATATGAACGCGTATCGCGCACATGTCGGCGGCTCTATTCCCCGTTGGTCCGTTATTCCGGTCGGGAATCCTTCGGACGGCGCCACTCCACATATATTCCGGGTCAGTCTGGCGGGATGCGCTGGCCGGGTCTTCAAAGCTCTCTGGTTTCAGCAGGACTTCCTCGCTCGCGTGCGGATGGTGGTTTCACACAGCTGTCTTTTCTGTTCCTTTCCGTTTGCCTTTCTCTCTCATCACCTGTGATCATTAATCCCAGTCTCTGTGTGTGAGGTCAGAGCCACACACACACACACACACACCAGACAGAACAGCGCCCCCTACTGGAGCAGTGACACGCTGGTCTCCTCAGTCAGCATCATTAGTAGGATGTGAGATGTATAGAAATGTGTGTGTACGTGTACGTGTGTGTGTGTGTGGTCAGCAGTGCTGTACTGATTACATGTAATCTGGATTACGTAATCAGATTCCAAAAATGAAGTATATTAAGTCAGATTACAGTTGCTTTCTTATGGATTACGTGATTACACATTATTCACCCAATAGCAGTACATTCTTCATAATTTATTAAGTTCGTCCTAATTATTATTTGTTTTCTTTAAAATTTTCTAATAAAATCATATGGCTTATACACATTAGGAAAGCCAATTTTGCGGGATTACACACGTCTATATTTATTTTAAGTTAATATTTCAATAATTTAATAAAACATTTGCATGTTCACGGTTCTCTGATGTCGAATAATTGTCTCAATGATGCACAGGTACGCATAATCAGTTTGTTGTTAATGTTCTACGTTTCTGTTTTTACTGTTCATTTTTATGATTTCATTTAATAATTAGCTTTCACAAACCCAATCTGCTGTAACGTAATGTTTAATGCACTTCTATATGTTGATAATACGATTTTTTTTTTATATATATATATCAATATGGTGCACAACAATTCTTTAAATCTATGTGTCAAATAAGTTGGGTGTCAAAGTAATCAAAAAGTAGTCAGAATACATTACCTAATATTTGTAATTCAGTAGATTACGTTACTAATTGCAATTTGTAATCAGCAATTGACTACATTTTGTAAGCATTAATCTACTCAGATCACAGTGTACATGTCTAATAGTTGTTGTGTTTGTGTGCTTAAGTGGCTTTGATTCTGCTAATGGACAGTCAGTAACTAAATCGTTCTCTCTCATCTCCGTTGTGTGTGTGTGTGTGTGTGTGTGTGTGTCCAGGCCACCGACAGAAGCCGGATGAAGCGGTAAAGCCCGGCGCGTTAGCTTTCTCTGAGCAGTTGAGGCGAAGTGCCATGCGCTGCAGTCCACACCATGGCCCCGCCCCCCGCCCCGCCCTGACCACGCCCCCTTTCAGCAGCCCCGCCCACAGCCAGATCCCCGGTGAGTTACACCTGTACCTGTACCTGACGCGCATCTCTGCATCAGTGTTGGGGTAACTCATTACAAGTAACTTTAAGGTTTAAGGTTTACTTTATTGTCCCAGAGGGAAATTTGTATTGGGCTCAAAAATATAATATAAAACAAATAGTAAAATGACAAAATAGCCCAATACAAAAACACCATAACACATAAATTAGAAAGAGAGACATTTTTTTTTTACTTAGTGTAATTTAATATCTTAATGGCCGAAGGAATAAACGAGTTCTTAAACCGGTTTAATCTGCAGCGTGTCATTCTTAATCTCCTACCCGATGGCAACATTTCAACTTGAGTTATGTAATCAGATTACTTTACAAGTAACTAGTAAAGTAATGCATTACTTTTATATCTTATATAAGTAACGCAAGTTACTTTGTTTTCATATGTATTGACTTACAGCTGTCCTGTCCCCATGTTGTGCAGAGGCGTGTGTGTGTGTGTGTGTGTGTGTGTGTGTGTGTGAACATGATGGTTATTGTAGTTCTAGACTAAAAGTAAAAGTGCATTTACTCATCTCTTTTGCACAAAATAATTCAATATTCCTCAAAATGAATAAAATCAGTGAAATGCAGAATCAGAATACTATGCAAATAACTAAATATGATAAATAAAACTTTTTTTTTATGCATTTAATCTCACTTCATTGACCAATGTACTTGCTATTGACCTTCGATGATTCAGTTAAACCATAAACCATATATATATATATATATATATTTATATATATTAAATTTTATTGTTATCCAGAATGGCTGAGGTTTGTTTGAGTTGCGCTCTCTACTGTACACGCGTGTGTGAACATGCATTTCCTGCAGCCTGAGGATTATTATTTCACTTTTGGTGTGAAAGGGTCTTTACATTTGCCCAAAAATATAACTTTTTTGTTTTTTCCACCAGCCCAGGTGGAAAAAAAGTAACGCAAAAGTACCGTAATGCATTACTTTTCTAAAAAAGTAACTAAGTTACGCAATTAGTTACTTTTTATGGGAGTACCGCAATATTGTAATGCATTATTTTTCAATGTAACTTTCCCCAACACGAGGGTAGAACCGTTCGTTAGTTCCAGTCAATTCTGTCCTATTATATTCCATATTCTATATTCTACTCCCCATTAGATTTTCTATTTGATTGTTTTCTGCTGTTCAGTTTTTATTCCTCTATTCCAGGGACTTTTTTTAGGGACTATTCCCAAACTTTTTTAGGTTTCTGGTTAAACAGCACAAATCAATAATAAAAGAAGCTGAACACATTTGATCTACAATATTCACAAAAGTCCCCCTGAGAACATATTTGCATGTTCACAGTTTTTCTGATGTCAGTTAATGGTCACATGACCAGTTTAACAAATATAGACTTTGTTTAAACAATATATATGTATATATAGGAACATTTTATAAAATGAGTCAGAATTTGGCTCTCTTGTTTTGTGCTTTTGCATTAGTGTACTAGTGCAGCGATAGTGAAAGGAAACACAAGTGTTTGAGTGTGTGTGAGTATCTGTGTATGTGTGTGTGTGTGTGTGTGTGTAAGTGTAAGTGTGTGTGTGTGTGTTTGCGCGGCACGTTGTTATTGGTTCTGCTTGTTCCTGGCAGGTGACGGGGGGAAGTTGGGACACATCACACATCATCGGACGTTCAGACATAACAAATACAGCGAACAAGGCCTCCTTTGATTGGAGCTTAGACAAGCATGCCAGAGCGTGCCACACACACACACACACAGTGGAAGCAACGTTTAAGCCCCAATAACAATCAGCAAAAGCCTTGTGGGGGCCACAAATGTTTCTTTGCTCTTTCATCGTTTCTTTTGTCTCGTACTACAGAGAAGCCAGATGTAAATATTGGCTCGTTTACTGTACAGAGGAATGTTCAAATTACACGTTTGCTTCGATTAAAGCAGCGCAGTGACATTTCACTCAGACTGAATACTGGAGCATTGCTGCACGTGCACTATTCCTGCAGATTCATGCTATTGGAGTGTGGCGAAGCATATTCGTTTATTAAATATTTCCGGTAATTTGATTACGCTTTCGGTTATGAATAAGCGGCGTTCACACAGGATGTGTTTTTGCATTGAAACGGCCAAATGAAGTGCAACAGATTTCCACAGAAAATGAATGTTTCTGAAAGAAGTCCCTTGTTCTCATCAAGGCTGCATTTAGTTCATCAAAAATACAGTAAAAAGAGTGAAATATTATTACAATTTAACACCGCTGTTTCTATGTGAATATATTCATTTATATCCTGTGATCAAAGCTGAATTTTCAGCATCATTACTCCAGTCTTCAGTGTCACATGATCCTTCACAAATCATTCTAATGTGATGATTTGATGCTCAAGAAACATTTATGATTATTATCAATGTTGAAAACTATGGAAGCTTGTTTCCGCCACAGAATAAAACATTTGAAAAGATAATTGCGACTTTTTATCTCACAATTGCGAGTTTACATCTCGCAATTCTGACTTTATTTCTCAAAATTGCGAGATATAAAGTCAGAATTGCGTGAAATAAAGTCAAAATTGCGTGAAATAAAGTCGCAATTGCGTCTTATAAAGTCAGAATTCGGACTTTTTTTCTCGCAATTGCGACTTTATATCATGCAATTCTGACTTTATAACACATAATTGCTAGTTTATATCTTGCAATTCTGACATATTTTCTCACAATTGTGAGATATAAAGTCCAATTCTAAGGAAAAAAAATAGACTTTTTTTTTTTACCTCAGAATAGTTTATATCTCACAATTCGGACTTTATAACACGCAATTGCGACTTTATATAATGCAATTCTGACTTTATATCTCCCAATTGCGTATTATAAAGTCAGAATTGCGAGATATAAACATGCAATTCTAAGAAAAAAAGTCCGAATTTCAAGTATATTTCTCACAATTGCGAGTTTATATCTCATAATTCTGACTTTATAACCTGCAATTGCGAATTTATATCACAGAATTCTGACTTTATAACCTGCAATTGCGAATTTATATCTCATAATTCTGACTTTATAACCTGCAATTGCGAATTTATATCTCATAATTCTGACTTTATAACCTGCAACTGCGAATTTATATCTCATAATTCTGACTTTATAACCTGCAATTGCGAATTTATATCTCATAATTCTGACTTTATAACCTGCAATTGCGAATTTATATCTCATAATTCTGACTTTATAACCTGCAATTGCGAATTTATATCAGGCAATTCTGAGATGAAAAGTCAGAATTGTGAGATGTAAACTCGCAATTGTGAGAGAAAAAAATTGCAATTACCTTTTTTATTTTTCACTCTGTCGGAAACAAGCTTCCACTGAAAACAGTCGTTCTGATACACGTTTTAAGCAGTTAAAAAAAAAAATTTTTGTTACACAAATGATATGATAATACTCTTTCGTATCATTATAAATGTTTTTTACTGTCACATTTGAACAATTTCATGCATCCGTGCTGAACAGAAGTATTAATTTTAAGCCATCTTCTGAGAAATGATCTGACGACAGCTCTAAGTTTGGCACTTCTGCTTTTCATGCGCTGTTTAAAACATTTCCCAATCTGAAAACACTGAGATCCTCTTAGTTTCTCTTCCCCTTCATGAGTGCAGATGGGAGAAAGGTGTGTGTGTGTGTGTGTGTGTGTGAGAGAACGACTGAAAGACGAGCACCTTGCGTATGTAATGAGGAGGAAGTAGAACGCAGAAAAGAGGAAGTGAGACGTGTTTGACAGGAAACAGGCTTGTGTGAAAATCCCTCAACCAAATCTGGTGCTGTTTGATTTTATTCAAGTCGGTTAAAATAAGCAGGCAAAACCAAAAGATTTCCTTAATCACCAGAGTCATTTACACACACACACACAAATCATGGACATGATTCGGACAGGTTAAACGGTCCTGAAAAAAATAGTCACATTTGTGCCGCTCACGCTCAAAAATGAGCGCATTGGAAATGAATGGGAGATTAATTTCATCTAGTGGACGCGTTTGGTACTGCGGCCAAACACAATCAAAAACTCATTTTTTTAGATATCAGACTCAAATTTGGACCACAACTTGTTTAGATTTATGGCTTTGATTTCTTAAAATGTGTTTTTGTACATAAAACATAAAAAAAAAAAAAATTATTTAACAATTTTTTATTGAATTTCTGTTAAACCACGTAGCATTTTATACAGCACATATTGGACCAAATGTATACAAACATATTATGGCTGGGTTATACAGATATTAATCAATATGAAAGATACTCCCACCCCACCCAACCATCCCAGTTTGTCCCTTTAAATCCAGATCTTCCCAAGAATGATTGTCCATTGAAGTGCTGGTCCAACTAAGGATTGCAGAAGGAGCAAATACAACATAGCATAACGTTACAAAATAAGTGATTACCAGTACAGTAAAGGAGTGAGTGGAAGAAATAAGAGGGGAATAGAATAATAATAATAATCAAAATAGGATATATAAATAAGTCCAGTCAAATACGTAAAAAAAAAGTAAAATAAATTAAAGAAAATATTACATTTTAAATATTTTATTTTATTTTTTATTTCACTTCAGCAATAATTTGCCAAGTGTCGTCTTTAAAAAGACATCAAACTTCAGTCTTCGAGATTTACCAGTTTAAGATGGAAATTTAATGTTCAGGTCTACACTCAAAAAGTGAATAAATGGATTATAAATACAGTGAAAATATAATGTAGGACCATAAAATCCCCTAAAAATACAAAATATTAAATTAAAAACATTATCAGACTAAAATATACAGTCAAACCAAAAATTATTGCGAACACCAGATATCATTTTTGATATTCTTTCACTAGTGTGTGCAGGACACTATAGTTCATTTATACGTGAGGAGAGCAAAATAAAGTAAACTGTGACATATTACACCCAATAATTCCTCATACCAGTGACATTTGTGACCAAAAATGATTGGGACACTTTGAACTGATCATGTTTTGCTGAAGTGTGTTTTCTTTAATTGCTAATGCTCTTTTTACACACAGACTGAACACAATGAAGCATTGCTTGGTGATTGGTTGAGCTAAACTGGTATTACCTAATTGTGTAGTTAAATTTAACAGCTGACAGATATTCAACATAACTCATGTGTGAGACAGTCTAACAGAAGGACGGACAAAACCAGTCAGATATCAGCTGAGTTCATAACTCTGAGTTCTTTAGTACCATTCTCTAAACTATAGCGGATAAACTGTGATAACGTGAGAGATGTTGAAGGTGTCTGAATGAATAATGGTTTGACTGTACTGCATTCCTTTCATTGAAATAGTTTTTCTGTGGTAATGTTTGTCCGCCACGTGAAAAGCACCTGAGGGTTATTAGAGATCTCCAGCGTTTGTCATCCGACGTTCTCGGCCTGATTTTACGGCTCTGGATGAGAGACTGACTCAGAGAAACTAAATGTTCCCGTTGCATTGATCTGGATGAGCGAGCGATGAAAGGAGTGAAGCGGACCGGGTGTCGAGGGACAGAAAGTTTCCCGCTTCCCTCTGATCCGCCGGCCAGGAATAGAGCGGGATTACGGCCAGCGGAAACCGTTATTAAGTCATTCAAGAGCTCTCTTTCTTTCTCTCTCGTTCCTCGCTACTTCTCTTTTCATACCCGTGAAAATAAGAAGCAGCTGGACCCAGTGTGTGTGTGTGTGTGTGTGTGTGTGTGTGCGTGTCTGTGTTTGTGTGTGTGTGTTTGTGTATCTGTGTGTGTCTGTGTTTCTGTGTATGTGTGTGTCTGTCTGTGTGTGTGTATGTGTATCTGTGTTTGTGTGTGTGTGCTTGTCTGTGTGTGTGCGTGCGTGTCTGTGTGTGCGTGCGTGTGTGTCTATGTATGTGTGTCTGTGTTTGTGTGTGTATGTGTTTGTTTGTTTGTGTGTGTGTGTGCTTGTCTGTGTGTGTGCGTGCGTGTCTGTGTGTGTGTCCCCCACAAATTTGAGGAAGCTTGTGTTTGCATTTGTTTGCGGGGGCTTCTAACTTTTGCTCAGATTAGGGAAGTTTGGACAGAAATCTATTAGTAGTGTAGCGTGTGCGGATGAACACTGTACAGAAGAAAAAAAAGCTACAAAAAAAACCTGTGAGAAAAAAAAAAAGAAAAAAAAAAAAGCTGCTGCTTTAAATGTTAAAGTTCTCTCAACTTGGAAGGTAAAGTCATTTAAACTTAAATTACATTAAACAAAGCAATGTTAAAACATATGTTGTCATAACTTATTGATCATGTAATATTTTACAGTCGATTGTCTCTAAAATCACTAAAGCGCTGACATTAAACTCCTCACAGACGTATCGCATGTCCTTTGATTTCTCCCAGTAGTTTTCCGATAGCCGATGAGTTTTGGGAGCGGGACGATCTACATTCTGATGACTGAGACTTTGTTAACAACGAATTTCTCTCCGGTAAATTGAACCTTGGAGAAGTTTATCTTCAGGAAAAGCACTTCTGAAAGACACGTTTCCGTTCTACAGTCGGACTCGGGAACACTTTCCCCAATCAGCTCCTGGGAAATGATTATTCTGTCATTATTTACCCGCCCATCCTGTGTGCTGTTCGTTCTCCGTGATCACAGACGGAGTTTAGCAGAATGATCCGAACACAGTTTAATAATCAATCCTGCAGGATAGATCTCCAGAGAAACAGGTTTCAGTGTATGATCATGAGGTTTGAGAGCTTACATTTTGTGTGTGTGTATGTGTGTGTGTGTGTGTGTGTGATGGGTAGGTTTAATGTGTGTGTTTGTGTGTGTTTGTGTGTGATGGGTAGGTTTAGGGGTCTAGTGTAAGCATAGTTTGTACATTATAAAAACCATTATGTCTATGTAAAGTCCCTGTAAAACATGGAAACCCAACATTGTGTGTGTGTACGTGCGTGCATCCATGTGCATGTGTGTGTGTGTGTGTGTTTGATTGAGTCCCTCTCGCACCGGATGCCTGAATCCGCCTCCAGCCCCTTAGCCATGTGTGACTCCAGATCAGGAGCTCACACACACTCTCTCTCTCTCTCTCTCTCTCTCTCACTCACACACACTTCTGGGGGTTCTGGCAGCGGGCCGCACTCTGGCTGCACTTGAAACGGGCCACACACTCTTTGGCCGCGGTGCATAATTTGCTTCCTCTCTGATGGCTCTCCCTCCTCTTCTGTCTGGAAGACTGCAGGCCATCGGTTTATTAGACCAGAGAGAGAGGGAAGGAGAGAGAGGGGGAGAGAGAGAGAGAGAGGGAAGGAGAGAGAGAGAGAGAGAGAGAGAGAGGGGGAGAGAGAGGGAAGGAGAGAGAGAGGGAGAGAGAGAGAGAGAGAGAGAGAGACAGACACACACACACACACACACACACACACAGACTCATACTGAGAGAATGTCTTCTCCACCTCCTGCTCCTCTCACTCCATTATACAGTGTCCTCGTGTTTGTCTTCAATAGAGGTGGACGATTATTGTTGTACAGATAAAAAAGAAAAGCAGGACGCATTAAATTGATCAAAAGTGACAGTAAAGACCTTTATAATGTTGCAAAAGATTCTATTTCAAATAAATGCTGTTCTTTTAAACTTTCTGTTCATCAAAGAATCCTGAGAAAAACAGTTTCCACAAAAATATGAAGCAGCAGCACAACTGTTTTCAACACTGATAATAATCATAAATGTTTCTTAAGCATCAAATCATCATATTAGAGTGATTTGTGAAGGATCATGTGACACTGAAGACTGGAGTAATGATGCTGAAAATTCAGCTTTGATCACAGAAATAAATTACACTTTACTATATATTCACACAGAAAACAGATGTTTTTAATATGTAATAATATTTCACAAGTTTTACTGTATTTTTAATCAAATAAATGCAAATTTGAAATTCAAAAAACATTTTACTGACCCCAAACTCTTGATCGGGAGTGTAAATGTAAATACCATTGTACATTAATTTGCCAATCATTCAGTTTTATGAAATGTGTAAATTATCATCTGATACCATCACTGTACCATGATACTGTTTTGTGAGGGATGCAAGTGTGTGAGTTTAGTGTATTAAGATGTATTAATGACAGAAAGACTTGTGTGTGCGTGTGTGTGTGTGTGTGTGTATGTCTGTGTTCTTCTTAGTAGCCATTAATAGCATTTCTGTTTTTGTGAGTGTGTTTCTTGGATTTGGTCGTGAAATGGAGCCGTCATAACATCATTTATTGATCATAAATGTTTGGTTTTAGATTCGAGGCAGATGCAAACGTCTCCGTCCTGGTCGTACGAGCAGTCGTACCCGTACCTCGGCCCGATCTCCACCCCGGCGGTTCACCCGACGACTCCCATCTCACCCAGCCGCAACGCCATACACTGTGAGTATTACCAGAGATATAGATTATGGCTGTTCATTTCTGAACCTGTTGATTCAATGGCTCATTTACTTCATTCCTGAATGAATCAAATGAATGACTCAATGACTCACTCGTTAAGACGTTTACTGCCACCTACTGGCCATTTTAGGTTCTTATTTACAGTGTCACTTCATATAATTTTTTTTTTTTTTTTTATCATATTTTGCCCAAAAATGGAAATTCTGTCACTTTCTCACCCTCATGTAGTTTCAAACCTGTATTATTTTTTTTTTTTTTTGCGGAACATAAAATAAGATATTTTGGTAACACTTTACTTGAAGGGGTCAAGACACCTTCATAATTATATGACACAAGTCATTAATATGAAGGAGGTTTTATGCCTGGTAATGACGACTGTCATTAAGTGTCATTCAATCAATAATGTCATTTTTAATGCAAAGATGACATTGTTATGACAACTTGACATAAACCAATACATCATAACCTGTCAGTGTCTTTGTCATGACAATTTGACATTACCAAGGCAACATAACATGTCTTAAATATGTCATAAACATGACATAGTAGATTAATCAAACTTAAGCATTACATTATATTACAGTGGTACAAATTGAATGTGTCATTAAAATGTCATATAGGTGTTAATATACTCTGTCAAATAATTTTATAACAGTGTCATGAATATTTTTCTTGACCTCAACTGCAGTGATACGAATTAAATTTGTCATTAAAATGTCATTTAGTGTCAAATTATTGAAGAACTAATACTGGAATACTGGAAAAATATTCATGACACAGTTATAATGGCCTCATGACAGCCAATGTCAAAACCAAACACAAGACAGTTTAATGTAATGTAAATCCGTAAAGCTAAGTAGTTTCTTAAGTTTGATGATTAATCTGCTATGTCATGCTTATGACACGTTTATGACAGGTTATGATGTATTGGTTTATGTCAAGTATGTGTGTGATTTGTTATTTGACTAACAAGTATGTCAAATATGTCATATTTGCATAAGAAATGTCATAATTGAGCTAATGACAGTTGTCATAAACATGCATAAAACCTCCTTCATATTCATGACGTGTGTCTTATGCATCTACTTTTTGTAATGTCTATTTGATGCTTGATGTTCCTCCTGAGAAAAGACCGCAGTAATCTCAGATCTCAATAATGTCTCGAACTGTGATCAAAAGTCACAGATATTAATATAAACGCAAACATTTTTCATCAAATGATCATTGGCCTCATTTATAACCGTTAAAGTTGTGATTTATAAAAACACCTGCACGCAAACTCTCGTGCGATGAAGGAAAACCACTTTAAATCTTCATTATGAGTCCTAATCATAAATACAGTGCATGTTCACAATACCAGTTTAAATAGATAAATGATTTAAACTCTGTTTTACATCTGATATACACATTTAGATTAAATATGCCATTTTCATTAACGGAGTTAAGCACTTAAAATACATGAAATCGTTGCAGAGAAGTTACAACATTTTTTATATTCTAATAAATAATAATAATTGTAACACTTTTCCTGAGGCATGCTGTGTTTTAATGTTTTAATACAGCGAGGATTGCTTAGCGCATGATAACAGCAGAACTCATGGTCTGAGAAAATATTTGTGTGCAAATAATGATCAATAATGCACAATATCTGTTTCCATTAAAAATATAAAGCAATTAAAAATACTATTTGGCCAGTGGAATAGATTGAGAAAGGCCTTCTCTGAAATGTATTTTACACTATTTGATTTATTTATTCAAAACTACTAAATGATTTTCAGCAATGTAATGTGACGCACATCCGTATCTCGTATTTTCCTAATGTCTTGTACCGTTAAACATGGCATCACGTGGATGAATGTGCATATGCAAATGATATGCAGATGAGGGTATGCATAGTAAAGCTAGGCTCCATATATGGGTATTTCGGGGTGGCGCACAATCTTCCGCTGACTGGGATTTATAAAGGGAATTTTGCGCAGGTAAAAGTATCATCCTACGCACAGTTTTATAAATGAGACCACATTCACTACTGGATGCCAACTAGCGACTCATTGGTGTGTTAGCCGTAGCATCAGTCTGAGCACATGTCTTGTTTTCCTGCAGGTCCCGATCTGACGGCGTTCACTGATCCCCGTGTCGGCCTGGACCGCTCCTTCTCCTCGCTCCCCTCTCTACCGGACGGGCGTTTCTCGGACCCGCGCGTGCCGTACCCGACCGGGCCGTTCACCTACACCCCCACGCCCGTCACCAACGCCATCGGCATCAGCATGTCGGCCATGACGAGCCCCGCGGGACGCTACCACACGTACCTCCCGCCGGCGTATCCCGCGGGCTCCTCGCAGGCTCAGGCGGGACCGTTCCAGGCCGGCTCGTCCCCGTATCACCTGTACTACAGCAGCGCCGCGGGATCCTACCAGTTCTCCATGATGCCGGGAGGAGAGCGTTCGCCACCGCGGATCTTACCGCCGTGCACCAACGCCTCCACAGGCTCCGCCCTCCTGCACCCGTCGCTGCCCAATCAGAGCGAAGGCGTGGTCGAGGCCGAGGGAAGCCACAGTAGTTCGCCAACTAGCATGTCGGTCGAAGCCGTCTGGAGGCCGTATTGACATGCGACGTTACTCTGAGGGGTTCGACAGATATTCGACATGTACCGATGAGTAACGCTCTTCACCAGCATGTCGGTCTGGAGGCCGTATTGACGCTTGAAGGACAGTCGGTTTGACCAATAGGACGCGGGCAGCTGAACGAGGGGGTTTCTGATTGGAACATTTGACTCAAAGGACGGATTTTATCACAGCACAGCATGAGACTCGCTTGTTTGTTTGTTTGTTTGTTTTTAAAGTGGATAGTTTGTATTATTATTATTATTATTATTAAAATTATTGTTGTTGTTATTATTATTATTACTGTTGTTCGTCTCATCATCACTGTACGTTTATCAACCGTCCAGCAAACTGCCTCTGTGTTTCATGTCAAACAAAACCTCACCATGTTACGCCAGAAACACACTCTACGCAAGTATTCAAATGCATCTCGCTAAAGAATAACAACAAGAAAAGATACAGATCGCAAAACTACTTTGCATTAAAAAAATTGTATATGGCATAAATTTGGCATGATTACTTATGTTTGCTTTTTGACAAAAATTTTATATTTAAATATTTAAATAAATATGGGTTAGGTTAACAGACACTTAATAAAAATAGTATCATCTGATACTGATGTAAACATGCTAAATAACTTTGCATAGACATAATGCCATATGCATGATGACAAATTAAAATATTGAATAAAGTATTCATAATGCATTTTATGTTTTATTCACTGTAAAAAATGTTTTACAAAAATAAGTTGCTGCCTTAAATTTTTAAGTACAATCAACTTAAATGACATTAAACTGACTTAAAAGAAAATTTGTTAAAATTTAAAATTGCTTAACTTATTAACTTATAAAAACTTGTCATAACTCATTGAGCATATCATTTTTTTTGTCATATAATAATTAAATATTGAAGTAATTCAAATATTGGTTCAGACACTAGATATAAAATAATATCAGCAAACAATTAGATGATATACATGTCAACTAACTAACTTAAAATAACTCTGTTTTCTTCAAACTCCACCGTCACTGTAGTTGATCTGTCGATTCACACTATCGCCCATTGCATTGCATTCTTTCTGACACATTTCCGAATGTAATGATGCATGAAACTGATCTAGTGTATCTGGAAGCGTTTGCATTCACAGACTTGCGTAAGAGTGTGTTTCGGGTCTAAGTCGACCCGTTCATGACTGGATTGATTAAACTGGCTGAACTGGTCATCAAATATCCCAGAAAGTTTCCCGCTCCGTCTCCGTCTCCGAGGAGGAACAAAAACACGCCTCTTCTAAGAGTTTAAACAGACTTCTGACTCTTCACATCTCCAGGTTTACGAGACTTCTCCCGGTCACTGCCTTTCACGGTCGTTCTCTCCGCAAGACTGGCAGCGCATCACGGCCTCTCGCGTGAGGCTCTGACTGTCGGCTGGATGGAAGATGGAAGAATCACAACATGACTTCTTGTGTAAATAGATTGTAAATTACTTCAGCGGTTTGACACGCGACACGGTTCTCGACTTCCACAATTGTGAAACATGCAAAACCTTCTGGAATGCAGCTTATTTTTTTTTCCTTTTTGTCCCTTTTCAACATTTCTTTTGGAGAATATATCACTTTGTTGTGAAGAAACTGCTTATTTCTTATACAGTGCTTGGTGTCTTTATTTCTTATAACTGCCTTCAGTGTGTGCGTCGTATCAAATCACCTGCCAAACACAATCATGATGATTCATATAGCATGACTTGCTCCAAAGTATACAATGGTACCCGGTCCAAAAAATGTGGTAATACCATAGTATTTTCCCCCCCTGTTTTTGGCAGGCAGATTTTGCACAGACGAGCACTCATGTTTCCATAAGTAAATGTTAAAATCTAGTTTTATAAAATCTTTAGTATTCATTATTATTATTATCTGAGCAGTTTTAGTTGAAACAAAGTTGCTATTAAAGCACTTAGACTTTTTGCTTCAATAACTATTAATGTTGCACAATTATTCAACTCAATAACCGTGTCAATGCTGAAAAGTTAGTGTCATTATCCAGCAAAATTCAGGTTTTGTTCTCATCTGATAGTGTCCGTGCAATTAAATCAATAATATTAATTGTCTTTTAAATAATGAGTATATAGGGAGCAGAGGTGTAAAGAGCACCTGAAAACCATACTTGAGTAAAAGTACAGATACATTACAATGAAAATGACTCAAGTCACCAATGCTACGACTTTATTAAAAGTTTCACAGAAAAGGCTAATTATTAAAAGTCTAATCCCAGAATAAAATGCATGTTTGAGCTGTTTTAGCCGAAAGCATTGCACTAACACATCTTAATATATGTCAGTGTCATTGTTTTTATCTCAAGATGCACATCAGTAATGTTTTTGCATGTTTATAAAAGCTTCTTAAATGTCCTAATTGAACTAAGGCCTAATCCTGGCTTAATCTAAACCCTGTCTGTGAAACCAGGCCATAGAGTTTCTGATTTGGTCAGTACTGAAGTATTTTACTCATACTGAATATCGGCTCAAAAAATGCAATAGTCTTCACAACACCTTAAGAGACGGACTTGGCGAGGATTCCCTTAAAGCGTAACTCTCGCCAAAATGCAACCTAGGGTCTTTTTGTGAATCTACTCGAGGCAAACTTTCATTTAAAAGCATAATTAGAATGGAAACGCCACTTTTAAGTTTGACCGTATTTTCGTTTTAGGTCAAAATGCCGAGTGAATGGGAGTGCATGGGGCACTTCTAGGATAGCATCAAAAATCTCTATTTTTAAAACACTAAGAAGACTCGACACAACATGAAACTGTGCTGGAAGTATCACCTGTTTGTGTACACAGAGTTTACTAAAAAGCAGAGGTGGACAGTAACAAAGTACATTGACTTGAGTGCTGTACTTAAGTACACTTTTTGAGTATCTGTCGTTTACTTGGTTATAATGTTTTCTGGAAACTTTTTACTTGAACTTCACTACATTTGAAAGACAAATATCGTACTTTTTACTCCACTACATTTCTGTCAAAGTCCTCGAGTAGAAGTTTTGGGTGCAGGTGTTGCATTTTGGTTGGAAATGAAAGTCTGGTTGACGTCAGAACACGACTGATGTTGGTTTCTGGCCTCAACACGGTTTTTATTTTCAACCACAATACAACGTTGGAGCTTAATGTCAATCTGGCGTTGGATTCTGACATCAACCTGATTTTCATTTTCAACGTTGGGTTTGGTCTTCTGAATGTGAATTTTGTCATTGTTTTGGAGCACACTAGCTTATAGATAACAGTCAGGCTAATAAATTCATACTAAAAGCCAAAACACTTTAAATAGGGCAATATTTGAGGGATCAGCCATTTAGGTGTCCGAAACCATTGTGGACGTTATTGAGTGACTTATTCAATCTCACATTCAATCCCACTACTGGAACTGTGTTCTAGAAATACATGTGATATTGATATGAGGGTATTCAGGCATAGATTCAGAGGCATAAGGTACAAGTACAACATACAATGCAACAATAATAAAACAATGCATTGACATTTACTGTTTACTTTTGATACTTAAGTACTTTTAAAAACAAGTACTTCTGTACTTTTACTTAAGTAAAAATAGGTCTTTAAAACTTTTACTTGTAACGGAGTAATATTTGACCCGTAATATCTGTACTTTCACTCAAGTAAGGAAGTTGTGCACTTTGTCCAGCTCTGCTAAAAAGAAAGGTTTTGATCAACTCACTGTATCTGTGTCCGCCGGCATTTTGACAGTCAAAAATAGTCGATCTCCGAATGCAACGTGACTAGGGAGGAGAGTAAAGATGGAAAGCTCCTAAAGCTTAGTTTCATATAAATTCACGGATAATTTGTTGTTTTGTCGTTAGTGAAAATCAATATTGACTTTGTATTTGAAAATGGATCCTCAGATAAGAGTCAGTTCATTCGCATTCGGAGATCGACTATTTTTGTCTGTCGTAATGCCGGCGGACGGAAACAACAACAGCTACAGTGAGTTGTTCAAAATCTTTCTTTTTAGTAAACTCTGTGTTCACAAACAATGTTCTCGATGCTGGAGTTCATGTGTAGAGCCCCTGGTGAGACTTCCAGCACAGTTTCATGTTGTGTCGAGCCTTCTTAGTGTTTTAAAAATAGTGATTTTTGATGCTATCATAGTCGTGCCCCATTCACTCCCATTCAAAAGGCATTTTGACCTAAAACGAAAATGCGGTCAAACTTAAAAGTGGCGTTTCCATCCTAATTATGCATTTAAAGGAAAGTTTGACTCGAGTAGATTAACAAAAAGACCCAAGGTTGCATTTTGGCGAGAGTTACCCTTTAACACAGTCAGTTCTGTTTTAAGTGAACATAAGCGCATGTGTAACAGTATATTGGATCCGTGCGTCAGGTCTTAAAGTGACAGTAGCCTAATAAACCTGTTGCGAAATTATGAGATGGTATTTAAAATATCTACATGGCGGGTTTTCCCATGGTATCGATTCCAAAATGTTGGCCAGTGAAAATGCAGTGGCTATAGTAACTTTATTAAAAAAAAGTTAATGTCAAGACCTGGTCACATGATAATGACAACATGGCGAATGTAGTACGTCCAGATTACATTCATACTATATAGAGCATACTTTTTTAGTGGCTGTGAAGTAATTACTCATTAAAATACCTACGCAAGAGAGTTGGACACTTCATACACAGCTTACGTAGCGAAGGGGGCGGGGCTTCAGACTCTGATGCTGACTGACAAAACAACCTTATAAAATTCATTCAAGTGCATAAGTGCACAGTGTAGAAGTGTACAGTGTGTCATTTGGGACACAGTCGTGTCATCTTATGCTGATATAACAGGAACTCTTCAGTGTTTATCGCATCCTGTCTCTCGTATCTATTCTCGACCCGAGAAGAATTTACACTGAGCATCAGACGAGTCTCGACCTGCAGATATTACACAGATAAACGACTCTCTCTCTCTCTTTTACAGTGTTCCTTCCCCTCTATTTGTAGTGCCCAGAATTACCCACGAGCAAACACAGCGAGACAGAAGCGCAGGAGACGGGCTAAATAAAGGCCGGTCTGTGTGTCGGACACCGTCGGCCGGGCCGAGGCTATAACTGTGGTCTAGGAGTCCAGCCAAGGCCTATAAAATCAAATCGCCTTTATAAAAAGAGCTCAGGGTGTGAGAGCAGCATGTCAGCACCACACACACACACACACACACCGCCGGCACGTCTAGTGCGCGTGAGAAATACTTGGCAGAATGTGGTGAAAAATAAAGCTATTTGGAGTAATTGGAGCCTGCCTGATGCTTTTTGTGCTCCTATACTTGATTCTCCTGGAGAGAAAGTCCACCGAACAAAAAGAAAATATGTTTGAAACCATCTAGACTACAAAACAACTGTTGCATAAATATGTGCCATAAATGAAAGAAATTAATCAAATATTCATAGGGCATTTTCATTGTACTCGAATGATTATTTTTTGTTTTATTTCTGCTTTTTGACATTAATAAAATAAAAATAAGTTGATCTCCACTTAGTAGCATAAATATGCAAAACAATCAATTAATTAAAATATTTAATAAAATTATTATTGTTTAACATTTTCATAGTTTTTTTTTTTTATTGTAGCTTCTCTAATGATTACTCATTGTTTTATTTCTGTATAAAGTATAAAGTATTTAAATAACTAAAATAAAATATACTAATTTGTTTGATACACATATTATTTTGAATATTTAAATTAATAAATATTGGTTCAGTTATCAGACACTTATTAATAAGATTAATGATATCAGAATTTAACTTTTGGAAAACAGTGAGTTCACATAAAAATCTGAAAGAAATGGAGATTGACCAAGTTTCAGGAATTAAATAATAATAATACAAAAATAATAATAAAAAATATCTTCATTTGCAGTGGCACAACCTCTGTAATAGTTAAAATATACTTTAAATACAAATATAGATCATAAAATTCATATTTGTATTCTGTTGGGTGAAAATTTGTGCACTGGTAGAAAATACATATTTATTAGAGACGTATGTAACAATATCATCATGTTCTAATGTATGCAACAGCAACAATATAACACAGTGGTTATAACGTGAATATAGATTTAATTTGACATGTACAAATTTCATTCAATTGTTTTAAAACACACATTTCATTATATTTTAAGAAAAAGTTGAAGAATGACCTAATTGTTTCTTAAAACTCCCTTTTGAGGAATATGATTTGTGACAAACGGGTCAGTAATGAACGTGAAGCGGCTCAGATCACGTGATGAGAAATGTTTGAGATCATATTGAGATCTTTTACTTCACAAATAGAGAAACTTTTATCATTTTGCAAAGCTGATTTTGTGTTTTCAAGTCCAGTCTCTATATCATTATAAAAATGCCCAAAAATGTCGTCGGGGTCAGAGGTCACCCTCAGGCCATTCATCACGCGTGTCATCGTCCCGGACCAGCTGCAGGATCGATATGAAGTGCCATCAACCCTGACAACTCATCCATACCGACAATATTCAGCGCCTGTCATTTCACATCGTGATTAATCACAAATGCAAATGATGAATAGCGGGCAATTAATCGACATCCAACCATTAATCTAGACGCTGACATATTGAAGGACAGGAGTGACAGAGGAAGTTTTGCATCTTATGGAAGTGAATAAATTAGACTGGAACATCAACTTTAATTTATTTTAGTTTTTCTAGATATTTGGATTTCATAATCAGTATCATCCAGGGAATCTGCAGTAGATGGCACTGCCTCTCTCAATATCATAGGCTAATTGCAAAAACATTGTGGCACAATACATTACTTTTTGCATATGAAATAATCATATGATAACGATGATAGCCTACAGTGCTGTAATGTGATAAATTAGTTTTAAATTATCTACACAAATTTAGTAGACCTACACAATCTTTTTTGTACGTGCTAAACTAGACTACAGCAGGGACTTTTACATTTGTTTTGGGCAATCTACTTGAATATATTCTTACAGACTATTTATTTTGTTAGACTGTTCATATCATAAATATTTTACGTTCTTTTTTTCAGTCCTGCCAGAAATAAATACGAAAACAAATAAATAATAATAATAAAATAAAATACGAAACAGTGGAGACTTTTAATTTGTCGGGTGTTTACGCCACCACGCTCATTTGCGTCATCACGCAACGTGCTGACGCAATTCCGTTACGCGCGAAATTTTGATCGGAACAAAACAATCTTGTCAGACAACAGAAGAGCCGCCGCAGTTCCCGCTTCACACATCAACACTCGACCGAAACGATCACGATGGCGGAGTTGGGCTGCTACTCTCCCAGCTTTAAAAAACCGTGTGATGTTCTTCGGATGAGACGGAACCGGGCGCGGAGCGAAGGGCTCGAACGGAGGACCTCGAGTCCGGTCGTGTCGGTGCCCGGAGTCCGGCCGTTCTCACCGGGGCCGCTGTTAAACGCTCCGGACCGGTCGCGAGGCGGCGTGAAGCGCAGGAATCCGTTCGCGAACATTGAGAACACGTACAACAGTCCTAAGAAACGGGCTTTATCGCACACCGACGGCGAAAAGGCGGCAGTTGCTCCTGTTCTGGACGGGAAACTCAAAGAGCGTCCAAACGCGGGAGCTTCACTGAGAGAAGAACTGCTCAACACAGACCGACGGAAACAGCACGAGATAACGGTACAGAACGGCAAACTTCTGCGCTTGTTTACCATTATAACGTTATATTAACTGTTTATTATCATGAGACTGACATTCTTTTACCATGATATTTACATGACGCTTCAATGTAACGTTACATGTAAATACCATGGTACAAAATGTTCACCATATTGCCATGATTCAGAACCTTTAATAATATTAATTTTATATTTTAACTCCGTTATTCATAGTTTCCTCCGTGCTAAAAATGTTTAGGCAAATTTTTTATGTTAATATTTTATTATATTATTTATAATTTATGTATTTATTATAATGCTTTTTATATTAAAGTATTTTTCATGTGATATTTTTGTATTTATAGTTTTTTTTTTTTTTTTTTTTTAAATGTATAGTTTTAATATTTGTTTATATATAGTTTAAAAAATATTGGCCTAATGGGGTTGTGACATGATTAATAATAATAATAAAATTGATCAATTTCTTCTCTATCTGATTTCATTTCGGATCATGTATCATTTCTAAATCAAAGCTTATTATGAAAACAGGCCGAACAGTAGATAATGTATAATAACATCATTAGAGCACAAAATCATTTTAAAACATTTAATTAATTCGACTTATTAAAACAATCTGAGTGAATGATTCAATGACTCGCTCATGAATACTCTGCGTTTTTTAGTTGAATTAATGATTCAATTACTATACATTTTTAACAGTCACTTGTCGCCACCTACTGGTGTAACGATTTAATTAACATAATCTTTATTTGAAGCGTCAAGTTTCTTTCAAAGGGTGATTTGCTCTATTTTGATCGCTATCGTAGACATCAGCGTTTATACCCGAACTATCCTATAGCTATATATGACAACGGCTCTCTCTGGATCAGAACACAGATCCGAATGTGGACATTTGGGAATGAGATTGGGTGGGTGTTTGGATCGATTAAACAATTAATCGTGCAGCTCTAATCATCACAATTGACCCTTCGCAGGGAGTTTGATTGACAGGCGATCTGACCAATTAGAATCCGCCATTTTTGTCCGACAAAGCGGTCAGGAGAGTTAGTAGATTAACGCCGGTGGATTTGAACGGTGTGTACTGACGTCAACATTCCTTCTGATGTTCATTCATGATTATTTGATGCTATAAATGAACTATAAGGAAGAGATGATATTACATATTAAAAGTACCCTGTTCTGTCCTGTCAGTGTGTTGTCAGTGTCCTCTCTGCTCCGCGATGTGTGTTTCACTGCGTGTGTGAGAGAGGCGTGGCTTGTCGGACATAGCAACAGTAACTAAAGGGGGCGTGTCTTTGCGAACGGTCAGGTGACCTGTTTGTTGGCGTGTGTGCTGATGTTCCTCTGATGTTCCTGCAGGCGGTGTCCCTCTCTGAAGACGACTGTCTGTTCGAGGAGGAGAGATCTGCTCCAGTGTTGAAGGTCTGGTGATGACAGCTGACAGTTGCTCATGATTCCTCAGTCATGGTGTGTTTGTGTTCATGACGTGTGTGTGTGTGTGTGTGTGTCTAGAGTCCAGAGGCGGTTTGCCCCGCGGCTCCAGCTGAAGTGTGTGTGGAGTTCCCGGCCGACTGGTCCCTGAAGACCCGCGTGTTGTTCACGTCTCCTCAGTCGTTCTCCTGGGCTGAGCATCTGAAGGCACAGGAGGAGGCGCAGGGCTTGAGCTCCCACTGCAGGGCCCAGTTCACCAGCGCTCCTGCTAACATACCAGTACGCACACCAGTCACCACTGAAACACCACTGGACATCAGCCTAGCAGTGCAGCATCAGAGCTAGTGTTCCAGTGCTGGGCACACATGCATAGCATACATGAAAAATGTGTTATTAATATATAATATGTGTTATTTATGTATAAATATATATATATATATATATACATGCATATGTGTGTATTTATATATACAAAATAATTATACACCGTATAGACACACATATATTTATGTAAACACACACAAACTTTTATTCTGGATGTGATCAATCGTTGCCCAGCACAATTTTTTATGTTAAAGAAAGAATATTAAATTGCTATGTATTATTATTTTATTATATTATATTATTAAATTATTTTTTTTTATATAATTTTTATATACAAAACTTTTCATATTTCATAGTAGTATAGTTGTAGTTTTTATGTAGTTTTTGATTTAATTTTTTTTTTATCTTTAAATAAATAAATAAAATATAATTGTATATAGTTTTTGATAACACATTTTTTAATCTTTATATTAAATAAGAAATGAAAAATATAATTTTATATTATTAATGTAAATTTTGTAATGATATGAGATATTGTTATATGAGAGTTTTTTTAGTATTTACAATTTTTCATAGTATTTATTTTGAATAAATAGTAATTGAACATTATTTTTAATTTATATTGTTTTTTTATATATTTAAAATGTTTGTATACTTTTAATGTGTGTTAAATTAGTTTTTCATCTTTTATATCAAATAATGAAATTAAGTAAATGTAGTTTTATATTATTAATGTTCATGTTATAAGATACATTTTTTTATAGATTTTTATTTAGTTTTAATATATGATGCACAGTATGTAAATAAGGTTTAGTATTTATTTTAATTTAATCAATATTAATTTAAGCATTTATTAATTATAGATATATCTTTTATTAATTTTATATGAAAATATTTATTCTATATTTAAAATATTTTGTATATTAATATTTAATACTTTTAATGTGTAATGTTTCATTTAGCTTTAATATTTGTTTTATTTTAAAAATGAAAATATGAATTATATTTTTATATAAAATATATAAACAAGGTTTTTAATTTGTTACAGTTTTAATGTGATTTTCATATAGTTTTTTAATATTTATCTTTTAAGTAGTGACTCTATAGTTTTTATTTAGCTTTTCAAGAGTGCACCTTTAATACAGTCCAGTAAAAATGAATAATGTGAATCTGCATTTCTAGCGCTGTATGTGTGTGTGTGTGTTGCAGGATCCCCGGGGGTGTGTGGAGCTGCGTTGTGGTTTCCAGCAGTGTCTTCAGTTCTGGCAGCACCCGTCCATGCCCTGGCTCTCGCTCTTCCCACGGATCGGTGCAGAACGCAAGTTCTCTGGCAAGTGTGTGCCGTGGGCGCTGGACACAACGCTGCAGCAGAGCCTGATGAGCGACTGGTAAGAGAGGAGAGTGTGTGTGTGTGTGGGACACAACGCTGCAGCAGAGCCTGATGAGCGACTGGTAAGAGAGGAGAGTGTGTGTGTGTGTGTGTGTGTGGGACACAACGCTGCAGCAGAGCCTGATGAGCGACTGGTAAGAGAGGAGAGTGTGTGAATGTGTGTGTGTGTGTGTGTGTGTGGGACACAACGCTGCAGCAGAGCCTGATGAGCGACTGGTAAGAGAGGAGAGTGTGAGTGTGTGTGTGTGGGACACAACGCTGCAGCAGAGCCTGATGAGCGACTGGTAAGAGAGGGAGAGTGTGAGTGTGTGGGACACAACGCTGCAGCAGAGCCTGATGAGCGACTGGTAAGAGAGGGAGAGTGTGTGTGTGTGTGTGTGTGTGGGACACAACGCTGCAGCAGAGCCTGATGAGCGACTGGTAAGAGAGGAGAGGAGAGTGTGTGTGTGTGTGTGAAGTTCATAAGTGTCTACAATGGCAGACAGTGACCAAAGCAGCTCTGGCATAATGTCAATAACACTTCTACAAATGACTTAGTTTCTTTACAGCTATTGAGGTAAACGTGCCTAAATTACAGAAAAAAGGCCCCGGGGGGTGCCGGTTAAAATGTGAACAGTACACAACCTTAGTCTGAATTTCAAAAGCGTCTGCCACATGTTAGGGCTGGACGATATGGCCAAAATAGATATCACGATATATTTCTTCATTTCGGTCAATACGATATAATTCCGATATGAACAATATAAAAGCCTCAGAAAAACTGCCTGGAACGCCCACAACAGATCCTACTGTTCCTACAAACCAATGAAAAATGTATTTGCTGAGTATATGAAACCTCCTCTTATAAAATTATATAATAGTTTAGAAATGAAAACAGTACAAATAAATTAATGTTCACCTTTTATTTGTATTTAGCCTTCATACAAACAAGAAATGTGAAATCACCATCAAATAAACATAAGATTCTCAATTTATTAATATTTTATATATATATATATATATATATAAAAAATATTAATAAATTGAGAATCTTATGTTTATTTGATGGTGATTTCACATTTCTTGTTTGTGTGCATTTCTTGTAACATCTGCGACGGATGTTAGTAGGTTTACGTATATCGCAGCCGCCGCACTAGCCGTTATCATTAATGCAAGGAGACGTGTGTGTGTGTTATCCAGCATTAATGGTAAAGGAAGAGCCATAGGCTGTGTGTCCACCATGAGCGTAATGAGGCGCTGAGTGTGTTTTTCACGCTGAAGCGCTCGCCGAGAGTTGAAAAATGTTCAACTTTGGGTAAAAGTTGTGCTAAAAAAAAAAAAACAGCGCTCATCACTCACTTTTTACCCAGCCGTCCAATCACAATGGAGGAGGGGCGGGACTAATACCACACCGACCAACCACCACATTCTGCTTGTACAACGTCAACAGACGACAAGCATAATAACAGAACAAAATCATTTAAAACAAGAGCAAGAGAAAATGTTACAATGTATCGACATTTTAATATAGAATCAACACAGAAACACAATATGTGTGAAATGAGATACTAGTAACACTTTCGCGGATATTCCGTATCATAACAAGCAAAGCGTTTAGCAGAGCGCCCACAGCTAGCGTTTAGCAGAGCGCCCACAGCTAGCGTTTAGCAGAGCGCCCACAGCTAGGCGTTTAGCAGAGCGCCCACAGCTAGCGTTTAGCAGAGCGCCTTAGCGTTTTCAGCTGGATAAAAACACTTTGGTGGACACAGCATTACACTGTGAGCGGCTCATATGAGGAGTTTCTGGGAGTTTCTCCCTCATTTCTGCTTCAAGCTCTTGATTGTGGGATTTCTTTGAGGTTTAGAATCCAGTATTCCTGTAATTATTCTGTCTTTTATGAGTTTAATGAAGAACTGTCTCATCTTCTGTCTAAACACACATCAGGTGACTGTAAATGCCTGTTTCTATTGCAGTTTTGCAAAATATTCCTTTTTCGAATTGCCTGAAAAAACCCTCATGTGAGCGTAACTTTTTTGCGATATATGGGAGTTTTTGTGAAATTGATGTGTTTCCATTGGCCGTATTTTCAATTGGCAATTTCAGTTCACCCAGTTTGAAGGGTGATGGAATAAAGGGTAAAGCTTGTGTGTGAAGTCGAAAGCGTCTGCCACATGCATGAATATTAACAGCAGCCCTCTAGATTCTGGCGTCTGTGATGTGAATGTTATGTTGACTGGTGTTGTGTGTGTGTGTGTGTTGTAGGTCTGTGAGTCTGACGTCTCTCTACAGTCTCCTGAAGGCCCGACTGTGTCCGTATTTCTACCTGTGCTCGTATCAGTTCACGGTGTTGTTCAGAGCGGCCGGTCTGAGCGGGTCTAAAGGCATCACTGCACTGCTGTCTCCCACCACTAGAGGACTGAGAGAGGCCATGAGGGTCGAGGGTGAGCGCCACTGACCAGTAATTCAAGCGTACACAATGCCATATTCTGTAGATTAGGAGGCTTAGATTTTCTTTTTAATAAAAAAAAAATTTAGTGCCTTTTTCATGGACAAGCGGTTTGATAGAGCGTTGCTTTTGTTTTGGATTTATGAAAAAAATTATAACAGTGTATTCCAGTATGAAGAATTTATGATTTTTGTGTAATTTTCCTCCTCCATCATCAATACGTTGTGTCATCAATAAGTTATGTACTCAAAAAATGATACCCAAACTTTTTTTATTGGAGTTTGTTTTCTTTATATATATATATTCTTTTCTTTTGATTTAATTCCTAAAACTGATTTTTATGTGAACTCACTGTGTTTCCCAAAAGTTACATTCTGATATCATTAATCTTAATATTTGTATCAAACAAATTAGAAATAAAACAAGTATATTTTATTTTAGTTATTTAAATACTTTATTAGTGTCAAAAAGCAGAAATAAAACAATGAGTAATCATTAGAGAAGCTACAATTAAAAAAAAAAGATGAAAATGTTAAACTATAATCTTGTAATTATTTTTTTATATATATATATATATAGAGAGAGAGAGAGAGAGAGAGAGAGAGAGAGAATAACAATTTAAAGCAATTACTGCATGCGCTAGTCTACGCGTCTCTATCAGGGATGGAAATTAGCACCCGCCACCAGCCAAATGCGGGTGATTTTGTGTTGTGGCGGGTAAACTCGCTTCACCTACCGGCCACCGTGGCGGGTAAATAAAAATATACTGTTTCACACAGACGGCGGACACTTTTAGAGGACATAAGTGTACGCTGAAATAAAGTCTTTCACCTCAGAAAAACGGACTTTCTTGTCCTGTCACGTCAGCCGTTATCCTGTTCTCGTAGCGCACACTCTTCAATTGCACGCGCATCCGGCGGCGCGCGCTGTGTATTGCCTCACTGAATATGAAGTGCAAAATAAACTACGAGCATGCAACGCCGTTACGTTGTAAATTACACAAAATAAAAGTAATGCAGGGATGATTTTCATTCTATTCATCAGGAGTAGTTTCCATGGTTCATTAACAGTTATTGTTAATATTGTGTATTCACCATGGTAACTGTCGTTTCCATATTAACCGCAAAATGCCACTTTATTTTTCTTTGTGTTATTTTTTATATTTTTAAATGACTAGTGGCTCATACCAACATTGTATTAACAAAAACTAGTTTGGGACTGCTATTTAATAGCTTTAGCATAGGCCTAATGTTTATTTATTAGTACTAGTCTTTACTATTAGTCATATTCTTACAATTTATGTTAAGTAAAGGGGGACAGTACTTGTGTGTGTGGAAATAGCTGGTTTCAATAAAACTACTTGTGACATGTCATATTTGGCTTTGATTTTGACTGAACATTTGCTCTCACTTTGCGGAAAAAATATTGTGATATATCTCGTATATCGATATTCAGCCTAAATAATCGGGATATGACTTTTGGTCCATATCGCCCAGCCCTAGTTTCATTGTTGGGACTAAAAACCTAAAACTGGAAGCCATAAAAGACCACGAATCATTCAAATGCCACATCCAGGTAAAAAAGAGAAATATACAGTAAGAGAGAAAGAGAAAATGTCAGTATTCCATTGAGACTTGAGGTTAAATAAACTGCTTAAGTATTGTAGATCTTGTAGTATTAATTTTCACATGCAAGAAAGTGGCTGGTAAAAACATTGAGTGGCTGGTAGATTTTGAAATCCACCAGCCACAGTGGCCGGTGGACAAAAAAGTTAATTTCCATCCCTGGTCTCTATACATTTTTTACTGGATTCTTTTTAAAACAATATTGACTGAAAAATAGCATTTACTGCATTTCAGACTGAATAAGATAAAGTACACAAGATGCTGATTTTTTTATTCATTTGTGTTCTGAAAGTCTGAGGAAGAATCTTTGCTTCATTTAGAAACTTTTGCATTTATTGTAATCAATGCAATCAGATACTTTTGTGAGAATTTGTCTTCTTTCATAACATGTGACCGTGATGTTGAACTTATTGCTAATTCCTTTCTTTTGCATTGCAAAGGTTTTTGCTTACAAGAACTACTTTCTCAACACATTGCCTAGATTTTATTTTTTACGTCTGTCTGAAAATTCCCACACTGTAAAATCTCTTAAACTTAATAAGTTTATAGAACGAAACAATTATAGAACGAATAACACATTTCTTCAGGACTATGATCTTAAGATTGAGGTTTCCTTTCTACTTATTCTCTTCCCTTTTCCTTTTATGTTTTTCAAATGTTTGTAATAGTAAAGAAAACATGTTAATAAGGCAAGATCCATTCAGAGAAGATGGAAAATAGTTTGCATTACAGTTTGCATTACTAGTTATACTAGTTATAGTTATACTAATAAACTATACATTTATTTAAATAGCACATTTCATACACTAAGGCAATTCAAAGTGCTTTACACAGAAAGGAATTAAAATAATCACAAAATAAAAGCAATATAAAATATTACTGTTGCAGAATTTAGATCTCAATTTAATAATAATATTAACACTAATAATAATAAATTATCAAAAATATATATTTTATATTTTTTTAAGGAAAAATCATACTTTCTTCTATGTTAAAATTTTAACAGTGTAAAGTTTAGTTGTGCCGCATGTTGTTTTGACAAAAAAAAAAGTTTAATTTCATATAAAAGATGTCTTTGTTTGATTACTAGAAAATTCACAACAGAATTTCTGGAAAACAAAACATTTGAACAGTTATAAAAGGAATTAAAAGAGATGTATGATACAGTTATAAAATGAATGAAGAGTAGAAAGTTTTTTTTCTTTCTTTACCTGAGCTGAAACCACTGTAAAGTGATTGTTTTGTGACGTATATGAGTCTGTGCACTGGCAGACAGCTGTGTATTGAAACGTTATGTTTGTGTTCAGGGATAGAGTTCTCACTCCCTCTGCTGGAGGAGCGGAGGAAGAGCAAAGATCCCGGTGAGAGCGTTCCTCAGACGGACAGTGAGGAGCCGGCCAGCAGCGCTGCGTGAGTGCATGACCTCTGACACCAGGTTTCACAATACACATCATCTCAAAGCAGCTTTACAGAACATACATGAGTCCACATTACAAGTTACAGTGATCTGTTATCAGAGGAAACTGTCTAAGTTATGCATTTCAGAAATGTGCATATACAAAATCACAGTTTAATTAATTTAAACACTAATTTAACCCTTTAGAACCTGAAGCTAAAATAGGTGTTTTTCACATATTTTGATTTTTTTTGACTGTACAATCCTAAAACAATGTGCTATCTTCATGTGTGCAAGGTGTCATCTTTCTCAGAAAAAGATAAGCTTTCAACAAATTACAGTTATTGACCATTATTGTGTGTGGTGAGTTTGTAAATAGAATTTAAATAGACAAAAAAAAAAAAAAAAACGAGAATAAATTTACTGATTTTTATTTAGAAATAAAAACTGAAATCATGACCGAAAGAAACTAACACTTTAAAGTTGAAAAATGACCTATAATACATACAAGTCTTTTTTTGTGACATTGGGTTGCACAGTTTACATTTAGGACACTTTTTTTCATACACGCACACATACAAATGCACGCGTTCATAGGCACGCACACATACACATGCTTAGATACGTGAAAGAGTAACGGCCATCCGCCTCCCAAGTTTAATTAAAAATCATCCCGACCCCCTCTTCTGCTGTCTAACACTTCTTTCGCCATGTATTTGTTCGTTTCTTTTATTATTTTATGCAATCCAAAACACTCTAACCTGCCGCACTTCGTATCTCTCTATTCAAATCCTTCCTTCCCGCGCTGCTGTCGTTTGCAGATTTGCAAACATTACCGTAATAAGCCGTATATTGCCGAAAAGTGCATGTTGTCTACTGTCAGGAGCAATTTGAATGGTTTTGATAGTGCAAACGGTTGAAGAGTTACGGTCAAATGAATACAGCTTGCTGGTATGTGTCGGCGACGACACAGCCGGTTCTAAAGGGTTAAGGCAGAAACAATGATCTCACTGAAGTTATGAATATTGTTTGTTAACAGATGATTATGACATTTAGAAAAATTAGCATTGGTGTGTTGATTCAGAGTTTGCGTCATCTGAAGTCTTGCTTTGATCAGATGCGCTTTGGATATTGATCGATGCATTTGTCATCTTTCCTGTTTCCAGATTAAGTGAGCACAGTGAAAACGAGCAGGATGATGATGAAGATGATGACGATGATGGTGGATTTTCTTGGCTGAAGGAGATGGGCGTCCAAGACAAGATCAAGAAACCAGACGCCATTTCCATCAAACTGTATCCTTACAGCTCTTTGTAAAAACTTGTATGTGCAACTTTAACTGCATGCACACATACAGGATATACACATGTAAAGCGATATACAGTAGTCAACGTTTGAAGTGGATCAAAAAAGTTCATCAAAATCATCTTACCACTGTGTCCTAACCAGACGCGATGCGATAAGATTCCAGCGACAAATAATGTGTTTGTCCACACTAGACGCGACTGCGAGATGCGTAAAAATCAATCAAAATCCACAGCCAATCAGAACAGTGTGTGGGCGGAGTCAGCCAATCAGAACAGCGTGTGGGCGGAGTCAGTCAATCAGAACAGCGTGTGGGCGGAGTCTCACGGCGAGTGCACGGCACCAGAGAGTAATCTTGATGGCACTGGCAAGAAAATGGATAAGTAGCTACATAATCAAATTCACAAATATTACGCCATTTAAACATTATTAAAAACACATAGGCCACTGAGTTACTAAAACAATCTTTGTCAAATAATACACTTGTGTGTTCACAGTTTGAACGCTCTTGTTTCCATTTGTTTAATTTCAAGATCTCAGGTGAATTATCCATTGTTGCTTTTACAGCTACAAAGCTGGAGCACTAAATGATATTCAGAGTAGGGTTGGGCGATATTACGGTAATATCGGATACCGCGGGATCTTAAAATAGCACCGGTATCAGTTTCAATACCGTCATTACCGGCACTTATATAGCCTATAATATATATAATTTATTTATTGCCTAAAAAATGCTTATGTGTGGTTGCAGTTTGGCAATATTTCTGGTTCCAACCGAATGAGAAGGGAGAGGCGGTAAATACTGACGAGGCAATTTGTAAATTGTGCAATAAAAAGGTGACCGCGAGAGATGTAAACACCTCTAACGTCGCATCTCGGAAAACCCCTCCCACTCACTGCTGCCAGGATACAAAAGCGCATTAAGTTTCGTATTTGTTAAAATATTATAATGTTATTTTTTCCATCTTTGTTGATTATGAAAAGTGAACAGCACAAATAAGATGGGATGCATCGGGAGTCAGACGATTTGACCACTTCAATAAATTTAGTTTTGTAAAAGGCCTCTTTAAAACGAATTTCGTTTTGTATAAATTGTATCTAAATTTTTATAAAATTTTCATCAACCAATATTGCCTGGATTTAATATAATCATGACATGATGGGCATGCCGCGGTCACTTGCATTGAAATCTCATAAAAAAGGCTATGCCTCACAGACATGACAAATAAATAAAGCTTGAAATTTCTTTAAACGAAACAATTAAAAACGAAAGAAATAGGCAACTCACTGATTAGGCTAAGTAATCCATGATGTGCATTTCTCTCCTTCATACAGAGATGCGCTCGTCAATTTCAGTAAACGAAACCATTCAAAACGAAAAGATATATAGTCTTGATTAATCAATGGTGTGCATTTCTCTCTATAGCGTTCACTACAGAGATGGCGATCGTCAATTTCTTTAAACGAAACAATTCAAAACGAAAGAAATAGGCTACTCACTGATTAGGCTAAGTAATCCACGATGTGCATTTCTCTCTAGGCGCGTTCATACGGAGATGCGATCGTCAATTTCAGTAAACGAAACCATTCAAAACGAAAATAAATAGACTATAGCCTACTCTCTGTAATCCATGATGTGCATTTCTCTCTATAGCGTTCACTACGGAGATGCCGATCGTCAATTTCTTTAAACGAAACAATTCAAAACGAAAAGAAAAAGGCCACTCTCTGATTGTGTAATGATGTGCATTTCTCTCTATATGTTCGTTCACTACAGAGATGGCGATCGTCAACTTCCATCTTTGCAGAAAAGTTTTATTAATAAAAATCAATGGACACGCGTCACCGGATTACAAAGGCACTTCTTGCTTGTTGCACGCACACAGATAATATGTTGAATAATGGTGGGCTCCAGCTCATAATAACAGTTAATGCCGTCGGCCGGACTCAGACACAACGTGCAGGGGTTGGGCTTGATTTTTTTGTTGTTGTTTTTTTGCCCGATCTGGCATTCAGTTTCTGAACGGTGTAGGCACAAGCCAACAGTTTGGTGAGGCCGTCTGAGCCCATTATGTCATAATTTTTAATTAGTCACGGTAATACCGTATACCCCGGTAAAATAGGGAGGCGGTTTGACGGTTTCAAAATTCGAATACCGCCCAAGCCTAATTCAGAGTCACATGACACGCTTTTAACATTAAATAAAGCACATAAACAGCACCTGAGATTATCATCGCCACACTTTGTGTTTGTTGTTCCAGCGCGACGTCTCAGAAAAATAGAAACCGTTTCTAAAACAGAATCGTCGCGTGTCGCAGTCGCGGCTGGTTAGGACAAACACTCTGATTAACATGGAAAATAACCTTTTATCATGTTGCGGCGTCGCGTGTAGTTAGGACACGGTGTAAAGACCCTTTCACACCGGACGGGTAATGAAAAAGCGAATATTTCACGTGCGAAAAGTTCGCGTCAAAACCATCCACATCAGCCGTGACGCGAATTTGCAACGTCTGTGACGTTTCAGAGCTCCAACATTCCAAAACATCAGCTGCGTCGCGTGTAGTTAGGACACGGTGTAAGAGAAGAACGGGTATTGTTCAAAATTCATGTATAACTTTGAAAGGTTTTGATCCACTTCAAATGTTGACTACTGTGTACTATATAGGAAATCTTCTAATGATTCAATGAGAATAAACCTCATTGGTTCTTGTGGAGCTCAAACGTGTTGCATAACACACAAGAATGAACCTCATTGGTTCTCGCACGTCAAGGGAACATGTGTGAACTTCCGTTTATCACAACTGATGTGTGAGTTGATGAATGCAGAGTTTCCCCGGGACATTAAAAGTCATGAAATGGATTTTGTGAAAATTAAGGCCTTTAATGGCATTAAAAAGCATTGAATTTGAATCTTACAGGCGTTAAACATTTAGATATAAATCAAGAAAATTTTATATTATCTTAGTCACGGGTCATGTATGGCATTAAACATAAAAAAATGGCATTTAAAAGCATTATATTTAATTTGAAGATGCCTGCAGAAACCCTGTGAATGTTTATGTGTGAATAAAAGCCTAAATTCAATCTGTCTGTAAAAGAATTGAAACAAATGCACAGTAATGGATTGTGTGACAATGTCAAAACTTTGCCAAACCGTTATTAATTACCAGACCATGTTCATATGTGAAACACACTGTCGTGATGTTCTTCCTTAAGTGGTTCCCCAGTCGTAAGGAGCACAGAGAGGTGTGTTTGGACCACAGGCCAGAGTCCGTGGTGTTGGTGGAGGGTTCGAACACCTTCACGCTGCTCAACTTCCTCATCAACTGCAAGAGTTTGGTGGCAGCAGCCGGTTCCCAGGCCGGTCTTCCTCCAACACTTCTGGCCCCGACGGCCTTCAGAGGGGCCACACTGCACACACTCAAGGTACTCGACGCGTGTGTGTGTGTGTTAGGGGCTGTTTACACCTGGCCACGTCATGCGTTTTCTCAGATCGGATAGCTATCCCAGGGTTTTTCCTGCATAGAGAATTCTGAGGAAATGTTGTGTCGCCTCCGGCTCTCGACAAAACTCGGACAGACAGTCACATGCTCAGATACACTTTTCCCACCGTGACGGTTCTGTTGCGGGTTCCCGGCCTGTCCATTCTCAAGCCGTTTCACGAGTTCACACTTACAAATGATCAGAGAATAAATAGTTGTGCGTATTTGGCGTGCTGTCCGGGGGAGGGCTCCGAGCTCGGAAATTGGGCCCGAACCCAGAGTACTCCCCTCGTATCTCTTGGTTAGGAAGATAACCAGGTAAGTGTGAGGAGATGGGGTGGTGGAGGGATGCTGAAAACTGTCAAGGATAATGGGTGAGTCGACTGTGTATTTATAGGCCTTTAATCATGCTGATTGAGTGGACCTGTTGATTACTGATTGCTGACAGCTGGTTGGAATGACTTGATTGTTTGATCATTAGAACGTGTTCCTCCCGAACTTTGTTAATAAAACATCATATAGTTTGCCGATAGTGCTGTGCGGATAATCCGCCAAGTGATAAAAACATAACATTCCAATTACTCGAGGGTGGATGACAGATAAATCATTATAATGTGTTGATTTTAATAAAGATATGGAACTCTCATCACGGCAAAACGCAATGAACAAGCGTCACTCTTTTACTTTCGTTTTCAATGAAACTCTTCAGGGAAACCACACACACACTCACTCACTCACTCACTCACTCTCTCACGCACACACTCACTCACTCACTCACTCACTCACAGTTAAGCAATGAGGTTTCTTTACAACTATAAATGAAGAGATTGTTTACTTAATTATTCAGTAAAATGATATTATTGCGAATATTATTGTTACTCGTTCATCATTGTGTCAGTGTTTTATTCGCTGACTTTAGCTAGCGTCTTTTACACGAAGAACAACATAGTGACGAAACGCGTTTGTCCGTTCAGGGCCACCGTAGAAACATGTCGATGTAAGCGGACCCGCGGTGTGTGTGTGTGTAGAGAGAAATGCCTCATTCTAAGCTAATAAAACACATAACGGTTCATTATGTAAGGTCTTTATACACCACTGAAAACATAGTTATGTATATGATACTGCATTTCTGTCAACAGATCCTCCTAAATATTACACACTACACCTTCAAAGGCTATTATGCTGCGTTTACGCGCGTCTGGAGGTCCTGCGGCGCGAATGAGGCGTTTAACGCGGCGCGGTGTAGCAGAATATAATATTCAATATAGCAGTTAGCAGAGTATCACTAGAAAGTGAGTATCACTAGAAGCAGCACCAACAGTGGTATCCGTACCACAGTTTCAAAAACATTGATAGTTTTTCAATATTAATATACTGTATTTAAAATTTCATATACATTTTCTGACTGAAGACAGATGGACAGGCGCTCTGGTGTCCTGAAGGGTGATCCTCGCCCCGATGCGGTGACTGCTCGATCAACATCAGCCATCTTGCAAACAGTCAAGCGGATTTCGCGGCTTCAGACGCGCGTCAATTTCGCTTCAAACTTTTGCTTTTTGCGTCAATTTTGCTCTGGACGCGCGAATGGATTCAAAATGTTCAAGCGTCCAACTAGACGCGGTTGACGTGAATTTGACGCGCTATTCGCGTTTGGTGTGAACGCACCGTTATAGGACACTGATGACATCATGCATTGTTTATTTTCTAATGCGATCTTTTTGTCTGTGTGTGTTTCCAGGCGCGCGCTGTGAATGTGAAGACTCGCGTGAGGACGGGCTATCAGGACGTGTGCAGTCTGGAGGTGACGGGTCCCATCATGCCTCACACACTCCACGCGCTGACGCAGCTCCTGAGACCGGCTCAGAGAGGAGAGTTTTCTGTGGGTCTCTACACACACGAACCCACGGCCGTCCTCAACGTTCCCATCAGCCCCAGCTCTGAGCCGGAGCCACAGCCGGTGCGTTTGACCACTCGTCGGGAGTGTTAGGGGTGGGATTGTGGGTTGTACATTTTGAGAGTTAGACTATTTAAATATGAATACTGCTTGTTCTGCGTGTCTTTGTGTGAATGAGTGGCGCAGACGTCTGTGTGTGTGTGTGTGTGTGGCTGCTCCATAAGGTCTCATGCTCTGGTTGTTTCTTCTCCTCTAGGAGTGTGTTGTACAGGATCTGTGTGTGTGTGTGTGTGTGTGTGTGTGTGTGTATAGCTGCTCCAGAAGGTCTCATGCTCTGGTTTCTTCTTGTCCTCTAGGAGTGTGTTGTACAGGATCTGGGCAGGTGTGGGCTCCAGCAGAGCTCAGTTCAGCAGCTGGTAGCGCCGAGCATTCTGGGAAAGTGTGCACTCAGACAGTTGCACATGAGAGACTACTCGTACAGCTGGAAGACCTGAGCGTGAGTCTCCACTGACAGGCCACACTATTAATATCTCTCGGCATCTCAGGCGTCATGTGACCCGACTCGCTCTCGGCATCTCAGGCGTCATGTGACCCGGCTCGCTCCTTCAGAGACACTGAGCTGGTATATAGTGAAGCTTTTAGTGTTCTGTGCATGTAAACATTAGTTAATATTTGTCATTTTAAGTCTCAACTTTTATGGAGTGTTTTAAATGGTGTGATTTTAAAGTTTAAGTTTTAATCATCGTCTCTTAATGAGAAACAACTGATTCCTCCTTCAGAAGTGTGTGTGTGTTCAACACTCTCATGCTCATATTTCTGACTGTTGAGTCCAGTGTATTATTCACACTTGTATGAATGTATAATATTAAATGAGTTGAAATATCTCCCGCTTTATCTCTCATAATGTGTGCAAAACAAACGTGTTTAAAGCAAGTATTTCCAAGGGGGATAATATACCATCTGATTTAATGATGATAATCTGCTTATTACATGGATACTTTATAAATAAATGAATGGACATGAAATATTGATTTGAGTGTTTTATTTTTTATGAAAAAAACAAGTGTGGTACATGCCACAAAACATGGCAAGTTTAAAAAAAAGATATATATACACTTGTTCAACATGATGGTTTTGAATTGCTTGAAATATGATTGGAATCACTTCAAAAAAGGGAAATACTGTTCAGTGCAACATGTGCAGCGCAAGTCTGTCATATCGGCTACATACAATTATAACGAGAACATTTGTGGGTTTTGTCTTTGTAATCAGGCTTTCAAAAATTATATGGAGATTTAGATTTATCGGCCCATATATCGGTTATCGGCTTTCATATATAAAGAATTATCGGTTATCGGCTTTCAAATATATAGAATTATCGATTATCGGCTTTCAAATATATAGAATTATCGGCTTTAAAATATAAAGAATTATCGGTCATCGGCTTTAAAATATAAAGAATTATCGGTCATCGGCTTTCAAATATAGAATTATCGGTCATCGGCTCTCAAATATAAAGAATTATCGGTCATCGGCTTTCAAATATATAGAATTATCGGTTATCGGCTTTAAAATATAAAGAATTATAAGTCATCGGCTTTCAAATATATAGAATTATCGGTTATCGGCTTTCAAATATATAGAATTATCGGCTTTAAAATATAAAGAATTATCGGTCATCGGCTTTAAAATATAAAGAATTATCGGTCATCAGCTTTCAAATATATAGAATTATCGGTCATCGGCGCTCAAATATAAAGAATTATCGGTCATCGGCTTTCAAATATATAGAATTATCGGCTTTAAAATATAAAGAATTATCGGTCATCGGCTCTCAAATATAAAGAATTATCGGTCATCGGCTTTCAAATATATAGAATTATCGGTCATCGGCTCTCAAATATAAAGAATTATCGGTCATCGGCTTTCAAATATATAGAATTATCGGCTTTAAAATATAAAGAATTATCAGTCATCGGCTCTCAAATATATAGAATTATCGGTTATCGGCTTTCAAATATAAAGAATTATCGGTCATCGGCTTTAAAATATAAAGAATTATCGGTTATCGGCTTTAAAATATAAAGAATTATCGGTCATCGGCTTTAAAATATAAAGAATTATCGGTTATCGGCTTTCAAATATATAGAATTATCGGTTATCGGCTTTCAAATATATAGAATTATCGGCTTTAAAATATAAAGAATTATCGGTCATCGGCTTTCAAATATATAGAATTATCGGTCATCGGCTCTCAAATATAAAGAATTATCGGTCATCGGCTTTCAAATATATAGAATTATCGGCTTTAAAATATAAAGAATTATCGGTCATCGCTCTCAAATATAAAGAATTATCGGTCATCGGCTCTCAAATATATAGAATTATCGGTTATCGGCTTTCAAATATAAAGAATTATCGGTCATCGGCTTTAAAATATATAGAATTATCGGCTTTAAAATATAAAGAATTATCGGTCATCGGCTCTCAAATATAAAGAATTATCGGTCATCGGCTCTCAAATATATAGAATTATCGGTTATCGGCTTTCAAATATAAAGAATTATCGGTCATCGGCTTTAAAATATAAAGAATTATCGGTTATCGGCTTTAAAATATAAAGAATTATCGGTCATCGGCTTTAAAATATAAAGAATTATCGGTCATCGGCTTTCAAATATATAGAATTATCGGTCATCGGCTTTAAAATATAAAGAATTATCGGTCATCGGCTTTCAAATATAAAGAATTATCGGTCATCGGCTTTAAAATATAAAGAATTATCGGCCATCGGCTTTCAAATATATAGAATTATCGGTCATCGGCTTTAAAGTATAAAGAATTATCGGTCATCGGCTTTCAAATATAAAGAATTATCGGTCATCGGCTTTAAAATATAAAGAATTATCGGTCATAAATATAGAATTATCGGTCATCGGCTTTAAAATATATAGAATTATCGGTCATCGGCTTTAAAATATAAAGAATTATCGGTCATCGGCTTTAAAATATATAGAATTATCGGTCATCGGCTTTAAAATATATAGAATTATCGGTCATCGGCTTTCAAATATATATAATTATCGGTCATCGGCTTGTGTGTATGTATATGTGTGTGTATAATATATATATGTGTATGCATGTTTCACATTTTAGGGCCAATAAGTTGTTAATTATAGGTGTTATTGTTCTGCATGCGAGGTCTTGCTAGTCTAAAAACAGAGCTTGAGTTTCTGCCAGAAGTGTAAAAATACTTGCAGTCAAGCCAAGAAATTCACACACACACACTAACGTTACACACACACACGGCTTACACATTAAAAGTTCCCAGACAGAAGCAAAAGAAACGAGTCTATAAACGCGTGCACATGCGATATTGTTCAGGTAATGCGGTTCTGCAGTGTAATGTGTAACTGTGAGGATGCATCAGGTCGTATTTTAACACCCGTCACCTCGAGCTCTAAACGTAAAGCAGCGAGTGTGTGTGTGTGTGCATCATGTTCAGATACTCTGGCTTCATGTTCTCTCTGTTCAGCATGTGTGACTCGAGCCTGAGCTGAAGACCGGAGAAACTGTGAATGAAGCCGCTCTGATGATCAGAACCTCTGCAGAACTGGACACTCGTGAGTACGTTCATGTCCTCGTCGTCTCAGTGATGCTTTCAGACGGAAATAACATCATATTCCAGAAACTATTGATGTTATTTCTCAACAACTGACTCAAAAGGTGACATTAAAGGTATAATGAGGAAAATATGTGTTTATGATATTGTGTAAATAGTGCAATGTGTATTACACACTTCATTTTACAGTGTCCTTGTTACATATGTTACATGTACTTACCATAGTAATAAGAGTAAATTATGATTAATTATAGCTAAATCAGTGTCCCATTGCTTTTTGTTGCAATAATGATTTACATGTGCTTTAATAAGCTAATCTATTGCTGTATTGTCTAATAATTAAATTCAGAATATAAGTGTCATCATTTATTTTACAGTGTACTTGTTACATGTACTTACCATAGTAATAAGAGTAAATTATGCATAATTACATGCAACTAACCCTCAACCAAACCCTAATCCTACCCTAACCCTATAGTAAGTACATGCAGTTGCTTAATATTATTAATAGTACTTAAATATATAATGACACTTGACACCTTAAAATAAAGTGTAACCCGAACTTTTAATGTCTTAATCTGTTGTCCTTGTCATTAAATATGATGTTAATATAACATTGATCAGTTCTCTTTCTATTTTGGTAAATACGAGTTAAATCAACAGAGGAAAGGCTGTTTCCATAACTAAAGTTACATAACTAGTGTCTTACAGTGCTATTTTTAACTGTAGAAAATGAGAAATGTTGAAATAAAATTTCTTTAAAAAAAAGTTGAAGTACTAAAATGACTAAAACTGAAATAAAAAATAAATTCATGCTAAATAAAAATATTTTATGAAGCAAATGCTAATAATAAAGCAAAACAAAATTGCTCAAATTAAAATAACTAATGAAAATAAAAGCTAAGTTAGTGTCCCATTGCTTCTAATGCAATAATGTGCTTTAATGATAAACTAATCTATTGCTGTATTGTCTAATAATTAAATTCAGAATACAAGTGTCATAATTTGTGATAAAAAAATAAAATAAAATAAAAGTCGATTTAGTTCATAACTGGTAAGCTTGTGAACCCCAGAGTGTGTAATGTGGATCGGGTTACAGGATCATGTGACGCACGTCAGCACTGTTAAATACAGCTCGAGCTGTTTCTGTGGGCGTCGCTCTGTCCGCCACGTGCCACACAATACCAAAGATTATTAATACCATTTGGAAGCATAAGATTTAAATACATGATATATTGATATTTTGGGATAACTCAATGAAACATGCCAAATTGTGCCGACATCATTTTTTTGGGCCAGAATGTCATAGGAATAAATTATGAACACACAAACACAAGAGAGAACCAGTGGAATATTAATAACTGATTATGCTGTAATCAATGTTTACTGTTTCCTGTCAGCTTTTAGATTTTTCTGTTTTTTAAATAAAACTTGTAGCTGTAGTTTGCCTTTTTGCCAAATAGTTTTGTCAGATTAATGCCTTAACCAAGATTAGTGTTTGTTCTTCCCTCATATTTAAAATATTTACAACATATGTCTGTGTATATATATATGTGTGTGTGTGTGTGTGTGTGTGTGTGTGTGTGTGTGTATATATATATATAATGTGTGTGTGTATATATATGTATGTGTGTGTGTATAATATATACACACACACACATGTATATATGCTCATATATGCTTGTTTATATACACATATATATATATACACACACACACACATACATTATATATATATATACACTGTATATATATACTATGTGTGTGTGTATATAAACAAGCATATATGAGCATTTTTAGGGCCATTAAATCCATTGTGATGTTATTTTAAGATTTATGCATATTTTCACCATGAATTTTATTGTAATGTGGAAATATATATATATATATATATATATAAATTGTAGAGTATTTATTTTAGGATTTTTTATATATATATATATATATATATATAAGGAATTGCAAAATGGAATGCACGTTTTGGGGAGATGATAGATTATATAATATTTGTTTATCATTATTATTATTTACCAGGTTTTCTAAGAGGACATGAATCTTCTTGGCACTGCGCTCATATTTACTGTAGCCCTCAGTGGTAAGATTAATCTCTTCTGTGTGTAGAAGAATCTGATATTAAAATTGGCATTAATTTCTCATGGTGTCGCATGTCCTCATCCAGTCTGTCTAGGTTTCTACCTGCAGACGTCGGAGGTCCGGGCGATCCTCGGGGAAAGCGTGATCTTGCCCTGCAGTGGTTCTGGATTCCCAGTGGAAGAGCAGTGGGTTCACTGGGAGGCGATGGGAAAAGACGTCCTCTCGGTTCGCGGTGACATCATCAGGGTCGGGAGGGCGTTTGAGGGGCGGGTCAGTTTCCTCAGGGATCCCGGCAAGTCCGAGGACTTTTCCCTGGTTCTGACTGACGTGATGCTGAACGATGAAGACATATACGAATGTCTCTGGGAGGAAACGAGACCCGTTTGCTCTGTGTTACTGCAGGTGTTGAGTAAGGAACCAAACCGGCCAATTTGGCTACTCCATTTTTAAGTTACCGGCTATTCAGAACTTCTACTGGCCAAAAATAATTGCGTAGTGACGTGTGTGTGTGTGTGTTCAAGTAAGCCAGATATGCGCAGATTCTGAGCAATGCGCGGTATTTAATATATCACAACGACTCCCGAGTATTTGCGCTAAATCTGCGCAGATTTGACTTACACGAACTTCTGATGAGCATTTTTGAAGCTCAAAGTGGGCGGAGCCGGCCGTCGCCATCTTGACTCCCGGTTTTTATAACTCATCCGTTTAAATGATATCAGAGAATGTCTAATAAGGCGAGAACTTCCACTCTCAGTAAACTTCCGGCTTCTGAACTGGTTGCAGTTCCACTCTGGCTCCACATGAGGGCGCTCACAGGACGAGTGCAGTTCCACTCTGGCTCCACATGAGGGCGCTCACAGGACGAGTGCAGTTCCACTCTGGCTCCACATGAAGGCGCTCACAGGACGAGTGCAGTTCCACTCTGGCTCCACATGAAGGCGCTCACAGGACGAGTGCAGAATGAATGGAGGTCTATGGCAGTATACCCCTCAAAATCCACTTTTCTCAGAATATGATTTTTTGTCTAGTAATTTGAATATTGTATTCGAAAGGAGATGCAAAGAAATTACACATTGCTGGGTGTTAGATTTTTTAGAGTCACTTATTTGCCTTAAAAAGTCTTTTAAAATGTCAGTGACGTCATACACATCGTACGACCAGAGATACTGCTTTACGGCAATCCTTCAGTCACTCTGGTGCTTTCTCGCTCTGCACTTTCTTTTCTCTCGAGGCATCGACAACACAGCTGACACAGGTAAACACACACAGCTGACACAGGTAAACACACACAGCTGACACAGGTAAACACACACAGCTGACACAGGCAAACACACACAGCTGACACAGGTAAACACACACAGCTGACACAGGTAAACACACACAGCTGACACAGGCAAACACACACAGCTGACACAGGTAAACACACACAGCTGACACAGGTAAACACACGTGCTAGAAGAGTTTTTGTTTTGTTTGTTTCTGGTCCCGCTTCGGATGCCACGATGCCATCAAGCGGTATCTCTGGTCGTAATCAGTCCTTCACTGACCAATCAGCGTTCATTAGCAGAATGCTAGCTAGTTATGGGCAACAACAACTCAACCTGTAAGGAATCGAAAGGACGTAAGTACTCGTTCATTCAACTTTCGACCTATAACCCATGTTGAACTTGCAAAACCTACTATCGAATCTGAGATTTCTCAACGGAAATCGGGTGAAAGAGACAAATTTAGCCGTCTAGCCCCATAGACTCCCATTCATTCTGCACTCATGGGCGATCGCCCCCTGGTGGAACTACAACCAAAATTCGGTACAATAGGACTTAATAGGGAGTGGGCAGGCTCTCCGTAGACGGGCTCTGCTAGTAGTGACATCAGCCTCACTCAAGTGGCCACGCCCTTAATTATGCAGAACTTTAAGGCTTAATATCATTTAAACGGATTAGTTATAAAAAAAATCACCCCCCTCACAGTCAAAATTAGCTATATAGACCAAAACTATTTTTTGTACCAGGCTGTAAACACATTTTTTGTCTGCTGTAAAGTGGGGCATTTTAACATGGGATTGACTCTCTTTTGGAGTCTGTCTCTAGTGGCCAGTCGATGAATTGCAATTTCTTCCGTGTTGGATTCAAAAGAGAGACAGGAACGTTGCCGTTTGATTAGTACACTAGATAGAAAACCATCTCAGGTGCCTGAGAAATTTTAACTTCCATATTTAATCATATTTTCCCACGTCAGGCACAAAGTACCAGTTCATAAATGCCATATGATGAGCATCAACACAATTTTAAGAAAAATCTCTCTCGTATTTCAGCAGAACCAGACTTGTTCCCTGGTCATGTGGAAGCTTATGAGGGCGAGGATGTCACTTTGGAGTGCTTTGGGAATATCCCTAAATATAAACCATGGGAAGACATCTACATCCAGTGGATGAAAGATGACAAAGAGATTCTGCGGTTGAGCTCTGGAAAGATGGACGTCAGTATTGATTACAACATCATGGCATTACCACCCAAACACAATATCTCTCGCGGCGTCTTCTCACTGACCATTCATTCGGTGAGTGTTTTCGACCAGGGCGTTTATGAGTGCCGTTACAAGGGCGTCGATTACGAGGAGCCGCGGAGCGGATTCCCGGAGAGGCAAGCGCTCACTGTTAGGGGTATGTGTGTGTTTAACTGACAACCAAGTACACACTCATGATGGGGAGGCCACAGAGTTATCCAATCAGCAGTGGGGGTGTGTCCAGTCATGATGGGGGAGGAGACGGAGTGAGCCAATCAGCAGTAGGGGTGTGTCCAGTCATGATGGGGGAGGAGACAGAGTGAGCCAATCAGCAGAAGGGGCTTGTCCAGTCATGATGGGGGAGGAGACAGAGTGAGCCAATCAGCAGTAGGGGCCGTGTCCACTCATGATGGAGGAGGAGACAGAGTGAGCCAATCAGCAGTAGGGGCGTGTTCACTCATGATGGGGAGGAGACAGAGTTAGCCAATCACCAGTAGGGGTGTGTCCACTCATGATGGGGAGGAGACAGAGTGAGCCAATCAGCAGTTGGGGGCATGTCCACTCATGATGGGGAGGAGACAGAGTGAGCCAATCAGCAATAGGGGTGTGTCCACTCATGATGGGGAGGAGACAGAGTGAGCCAATCAGCAATAGGGGGCGTGTCTACTCATGATGGGGAGGAGACAGAGTGAGCCAATCAGCAATAGGGGGCGTGTCCACTCATGATGGGGAGGAGACAGAGTTAGCCAATCAGCAGTAGGGGTGTGTCCACTCATGATGGGGAGGAGACAGAGTGAGCCAATCAGCAATAGGGGGCGTGTCCACTCATGATGGGGAGGAGACAGAGTTAGCCAATCAGCAGTAGGGGTGTGTCCACTCATGATGGGGAGGAGACAGAGTGAGCCAATCAGCAATAGGGGGCGTGTCCACTCATGATGGGGAGGAGACAGAGTGAGCCAATCAGCAGTAGGGGTGTGTCCACTCATGATGGGGAGGAGACAGAGTGAGCCAATCAGCAGTAGGGGCGTGTTCACTCATGATGGGGGAGGAGACAGAGTGAGCCAATCAACAGTAGGGGCGTGTTCACTTATGATGGGGGAGGAGACAGAGTGAGCCAATCAGCAGTGGGGGCGTGTCCACTCATGGTGGGGGAGGAGACCGAGTGAGCCAATCAGCAGTAGGGGCGTGTTCACTCATGGGGAGGAGACAGAGTGAACCAATCAACAGTAGGGGTGTGTCTACTCATGATGGGGAGGAGACAGAGTGAGCCAATCAGCAGTAGGGGGCGTATCCACTCATGATGGGGGAGGAGCCAATCAACAGTAGGGGCGTGTCCACTCATGATGGGGAGGAGATAGTGAGCCAATCAGCAGTAGGGGGCATGTCCACTCATGATGGGGGAGGAGACACAGTGAGCCAATCAGCAGTAGGGGCGTGTCCACTCATGATGGGGGAGGAGACAGAGTAAGCCAATCAGCAGTAGGGGTGTGTTCACTCATGATAGGGGAGGAGACAGAGTGAGCCAATCAGCAGTAGGGGCGTGTCCACTCATGATGGGGGAGGAGACAGAGTGAGCCAATCAGCAGTAGGGGGCGTGTCCACTCATGATGGGGGAGGAGACAGAGTGAGCCAATCAGCAGTAGGGGGCATGTCCACTCATAATGGGTGAAAAAATGAATATAATGCTGTATCTTAATAAATGAATAAATAAAGCAGGTTTCTCTAGAGAGTTAACCGTCTCTCTCTCTCTCTCTCTCTCTCTCTCTCTCTCTCTCTCTCCTCAGCTATGTCTTCAGGGATGACAGACCTCATGGACTCTCACACACACACTCACACAAGTGTGCCAGCTTGGACGGCTGTTGCGAGCGCTCAGACTGAAGCGGGCCGCACGACACCAACACACACACATGCTACGAGTCCTCAGACTGAAATGAACATCAGTGTGCCAACACACACATATGCTACGAGTCCTCAGACTGTGCCAACACACACATATGCTGAGAGAGCTCAAACTATAGCGAGCAGCGCAGCACCAACACACACACATACTGAGAGAGCTGAAGGTACTGCTACTGATCATCCGCCCAACAGTCAATACATGTTTTATCAGTGACTGATTCTTTTCATATAATGTTGTTGGTGATTCAGTGTCTTGGTTTATACTGACCCTGTTTCTCTCCTCCAACACTGTTTCTCCTGATGACAGATATGTCAGCCGTCCCTGAGGCGGGCACCGTTTCTGGTGAGTATTGAACATATTCTTAAGCACGCAAAGCTTGTAATTCTTATACATTATACAGTGCTATGCATAAGTTTAGACACCCATGCTAAAGTTGACTAAAAAGAGGAATAAAAAATCATCTTTTGGAAATTGAACTTAATGCCTTAATTTAAAAAATTAGGAAAAATCCAACCTTTAAGGACACCAATTTTCTTTGTGAATGAATAATGTATCGTAAATAAATAAATGTTCTTCCTTAAAATACAGGGTGCATAAGTTTGGACACCCCTATGTTAAATTCCCATAGAGGCAGGCAGATTTTTATTTTTAAAGGCCAGTTACTTCATGGATCCAGGATACTATGCATCCTGATAAAGTTCCCTTGGCCTCTGGAATTAAAATAGCCCCACATCATGTCATAGCCTTCACCATACCTAGAGATTGGCATGGGGTACTTTCCATAAGATCATCTCTCAATGCAAATCAAACTAGCTAATAGGCTAACTGAAATAAAACCATGCCAATCTCTAGGTATGGTGAAGGCTATGTGATGATGTGGGGCTATTTTAATTCCAAAGGCCAAGGGAACTTTATCAGGATGCATAGTATCCTGGATCCATGAAGTAACTGGCCTTTAAAAATACAAATCTGCCTGCCTCTATGGGAATTTAACATAGGGGTGTCCAAACTTATGCACCCTGTATTTTAAGGAAGAACATTTATTTATTTACGATACATTATTCATTCACAAAGAAAATTGGTGTCCTTAAAGGTTGGATTTTTCCTAATTTTTTAAATTAAGGCATTAAGTTCAGTTTCCAAAAGATGATTTTTTTATTCCTCTTTTTAGTCAACTTTAGTATGGGTGTCTAAACTTATGCATAGCACTGTATATATAATGTAGTCCATACAGATTGTGCACTATATTCCAAGTCTGAAGACAAATTATAGTTTTGTGTGAAATTCACTGCCAGAGCTCTTAAAGATAATTACATGATATTTTAGTATTATTTATGTATTATATAATATTATTTTTTAGTACCTCCTCTCAAACTTATTTTTGTTTAATTTATTTTGCCAAGGCAGCAGGTCAAGTTTTGCTAATGTATTTAATATAATATTCAAGTAATATATAATATAATATTCAAATATTTAATATTTATAAAGTTATTTAATATAATATAGTATCATTTAATATATATAAAATACAATATTAAATACTTTAATTTTATAAATATTCGAATATCACATTTTGTTTACATATATACACACTCACCTAAAGGATTATTAGGAACACCATACTAATACTGTGTTTGACCCTTGACCTTTCGCCTTCAGAACTGCCTTAATTCTACGTGGCATTGATTCAACAAGGTTCTGAAAGCATTCTTTAGAAATGTTGGCCCATATTGATAGGATAGCATCTTGCAGTTGATGGAGATTTGTGGGATGCACATCCAGGGCACGAAGCTCCCGTTCCACCACATCCCAAAGATGCTCTATTGGGTTGAGATCTGGTGACTGTGGGGGCCATTTTAGTACAGTGAACTCATTGTCATGTTCAAGAAACCAATTTGAAATGATTCGAGCTTTGTGACATGGTGCATTATCCTGCTGGAAGTAGCCATCAGAGGATGGGTACATGGTGGTCATAAAGGGATGGACATGGTCAGAAACAATGCTCAGGTAGGCCGTGGCATTTAAACGATGCCCAATTGGCACTAAGGGGCCTAAAGTGTGCCAAGAAAACATCCCCCACACCATTACACCACCACCACCAGCCTGCACAGTGGTAACAAGGCATGATGGATCCATGTTCTCATTCTGTTTACACCAAATTCTGACTCTACCATCTGAATGTCTCAACAGAAATCGAGACTCATCAGACCAGGCAACATTTTTCCAGTCTTCAACTGTCCAATTTTGGTGAGCTCGTGCAAATTGTAGCCTCTTTTTCCTATTTGTAGTGGAGATGAGTGGTACCCGGTGGGGTCTTCTGCTGTTGTAGCCCATCCGCCTCAAGGTTGTGCGTGTTGTGGCTTCACAAATGCTTTGCTGCATACCTCGGTTGTAACGAGTGGTTATTTCAGTCAAAGTTGCTCTTCTATCAGCTTGAATCAGTCGGCCCATTCTCCTCTGACCTCTAGCATCAACAAGGCATTTTCGCCCACAGGACTGCCGCATACTGGATGTTTTTCCCTTTTCACACCATTCTTTGTAAACCCTAGAAATGGTTGTGCGTGAAAATCCCAGTAACTGAGCAGATTGTGAAATACTCAGACCGGCCCGTCTGGCACCAACAATCTGCCACGCTCAAAATTGCTTAAATCACCTTTCTTTCCCATTCTGACATTCAGTTTGGAGTTCAGGAGATTGTCTTGACCAGGACCACACCCCTAAATGCATTGAAGCAACTGCCATGTGATTGGTTGATTAGATAATTGCATTAATGAGAAATTGAACAGGTGTTCCTAATAATCCTTTAGGTGAGTGTGTATATATATATATATATATATATATATATATAAAGGTTAAAATTGCATATAATTTAATCAGTTCCAACCATAGAACTATTGTAAGAAAGTCCAAGAAAATGAACAATTTGTCATCATGTAATGTATGTGTGATTATGATCATATGATCATATTTATCCTCAATAAATGCTCTTTTTGGACTGAAGAGGAAGTTTTTAGCTCTGAAAGGTTCAGTATGTTTTCATACAACATCAAGCTCAAAATTGTTTAAACGATCAAAGGCTACAAACCCTCTAAAAGTAAAGAACAGCTGAGCTGATACACACAACTGATGCAGAACATTATACCGGCTTCAGGTGAAGACTTCTCTGTGATGCATGTTTAATACGCGTGTAATGATACTGAACTCACGATAGGATATTATTGAGATACTCCAAGACATATGATAAAAGGCTATCAAAAAATTAACTGTTAATTAAAATGCTAAATTTGGTATTTCATTGTGTGTGTAAATGTATAGTCTTGGACTTGGTGCTGAAACCCAAAGCACAGGACAGTAGAGACACCAGAATATCAAGATTCATGATTCTGAAGATGAAAATACAGAATTATTAGAGACGAATATTCTTGAACTCTTTCACTGACTAGATATTAAATATATTTTAAGTTAAAGGAACACTCCACCCTTTTTTGAAATAGGGCTTATTCATATTCTTTCATACATTTAGATAGGTGGGTAAATGCATTTTTGTCTCAGTGCATGCATTGTTTTAGTTTGACAGGGTCGGCGCTAGCTTAGCTTAGCACAATGAATGGAATCCTTTGTTGCCAGCTAGCATGTCCTGAGTAAAAGTGCTAAAAAAAGTTGTAAAAAACCCACGTAATTACTTCTTGTGGCCTGTGTATTCACAACGAGTACAAATAGCGATGCAGATTAACACTAGGTGATTTCTTAGGCAGATATTGACTTGGGACTATATTATGGGGAAGCACAGGCAAAACACTGCTACTTAGGCGAAGCACTGCTACTTGGGCGCAGAGATATCACACAACACATGAAATCCCACGACTTCTGTCAACATACCGGTGTGAATAGTAGCTGCCTGGCTATTTTCCCAACAGTACATGAATGGCGATGAACATGGCTGATTTTGTGTGAGCCAGAACCATACCTATATACAAGAGTTTACAGAAAATGAGTGGAAATAGAACGACAGGAGGAGGTTTGCGATCGCTCAACAGCCTATTTGTTACTCGTTGTGAATACGCAGGCCACAAGAAGTAATTACGTGTTTTTTTTGATAACTTTTACTCAGGACATGCTAGCTGGCAACAAAGGATTCCATTCATTGTGCTAAGCTAAGCTAGCGCCGACCCTGTCAAACTAAAACAACGCATGCACTGAGACAAAAATGCATTTACCCACCTATCTAAATGTATGACAGAATATGAATAAGCCCTATTTCAAAAAACGGTGGAGTGTTCCTTTAATGTCGGCCACTTTTTAGACATAATGCATTATCAGGACCACAAATATTCCATTATTATACATTATATTCAACATTATATACAGCAGTTTAATGAAGTACTGTCACTAAAATTTTTTAATTTTGGGTGAATTATACACAATACATATTGTCACTATCCACGATACATATTGTTGCATTTTTGTATTGCGATATATTGTGACGTGACCCCGGATCCCGTCACCAGTCTCGAGTCGCACGGGTATATCTGTGGCAATAGCCAACAATACATTGTATGGGTCAAAATTATCCATGTTTCTTTTATGCCAAAAATCATTAGGATATTAAGATCATGTTCCATGAAGATATTTTGTAAATTTCCTACCGTAAATATATAAAACATTAATTTCTGTGAGTGAATGCAGCACAATCGTGAACATAAATGAACAACTTTAAAGGAGATTTTCTCAATGTTTCGTTTTTTTTGCATCCTCAGATTCCAGATTTTCAATAGTTGTATCTCAGCCAAATATGGTCATATCCTAACAAACCACACATCAATGTGAAGCTTATTTATTCAGCTTTCAGATGATGTATAAATCTGGTTTTGTGGTCCAGGGCCATATATATATATATATATGAAACACCCCTAATGTTAATGCGAGATGTTCGTCTCAGGTCAGCGTGATCCTCTGGAGTTCCTCTCGGATGAGAAGATTCCCTGGATCCGCATTGGCCTCATCACTGGAGTTCTGCTCGTGACTGCAGTCGTTCTGGGATTATTACTGGTGTTCGGAAGAATCAGGGATTAACGTTCCAGGCATTTCCATTGCAATTTTGTGAGCTGTGAAAAGTTGGTTCAACAAAATATGATGTATTTTTTTTAATATACCTTGCCTTATTTGTGGAGCACAACTGTTTACTCACAGGACTCAAGACTATTTAATACTTATATAATATATATATATATAAAGGTTCGCCTGAGTTTTGTTAATGTTTTATTTTCTCTTGTATCCAGAATGCACTCTGACATTTTTTAGGGTTTTAATAACAAAACCCACATTTTCTCTGAAAAAATAAATAAATAAAATAAAGTTTGTTAAAACTAGTTTGTTTTAAATACAATATAAAGGGTGGCACTTTGATCGGTGAATCTTTTGAGTATGGTGCTATTCATTTATTTATTTTAAAATGGTGCTACAGTTTTTTGTACGTTCTAAAGTATTTCTAATTTTTGAAAACCATCTTTTAAAGCATGAAGCAAAATATGGCACAAGTATAATCAAAGACTGTGCAGATCTACTAATGCAATGTTTCTGTAATATGTAATGTGCCTGTTTTGCAGATCTCACGTTTCTCCTTTTTTGTCACATAATAAATCGAGCACTACATTTGCTGAACGCATTCTGACATTATAAGTCACAGACGGGTCCAGATGAGATCCGCAGTGCAGGATGTTGTAAAAACGTAAACTCGTGCACATGCAGGTTTTCTTTTTTTTGGTTTGATTGCCGTTTGCATGTTGATGTGTTTCTAATGCTGAATTTGAGAGTTTTATGCATTTTTTGTATGTAGAAACTCAACCTTCTTGAAGCAAATGTCCACACTGATAATCTCTAATCTCGCAACAGTAAATGATGTGAAACTGACCTAATAAAGAGTGACAAGATTTTCCAGTGACAAGATTTTCCGTTTATTCCGTTGCATCACAAAAAACATGTTCTACGGCAGCAACAGAACACAAGCCTTCCATAAGAAGAAGAAGATGCAATGGACTGGGGCTGGTAAAAAATGTAAAGCAAAGACAAAAAAAAAAAACTTGTTTATGAAGATAAAAGAGTTTTTAAGCATGCATTAGAGCAGACTTAACAGAAACAATAACAGTCTAAAACAATGGTCAAACGCATTATTACAAAACCTCTAACTTGGTGAACCATGTACTCAAGATTACCCGTGAACATGCTTCTCATTTCATTGGCGTGCAAAGGCCGTCACAGGGGGATGTGGCTGAAGAAACGTACAAAATTACAAAAATGCGTAACACAGATAATGCCGTCCGAGATGATATTGCTCTAACGGACAGCGTGTGAAATGAAATATAGGCGATGTGGCGTCACATGTTGGTGGCGGCTGTGAACACGGGTCCGGTGTGAACCCCGTCTCCGGCCACTTCTCCCATCGCCTGAAGAGCCACTGTGGCCGCCATCGCCTTGGCGTGTTTCTTGTTGGGACTGGCAGTCTGAGGCTGATAATCACTCCCGTTCACCACCACCTGACGGCACAGAAACACACCCGGTGAACATTTATTTTATATATCACTTTTATAATTAAAATGATTATTATTATAACTACTATTTAAAAAAATATATATTATAAACAAAAATATTGAACGGATCAAAAACAAGTGATTTTAATAAAAATCCTTTCATTACTTATTATGAAGTCTGAGTTGGTTCTTGTATAGAGTAAACCAAAGTGTGAACAAACAACCAGTCTTTCCCAAATCATTCAGCCCTAAAAGGCACTCAAAAAAAAAAAAGTCTTCAGAGTAAAAAGTCAAAATAAACAAAATACAGCAATGTCAAAGTTTGTTTCCAGTATCGTGCATCCCGATTCACATGCGTGTGCACTACTCTATGCTGCTCTGTAGTAAACAGTGCAAGGAGTGTGCTTGTACTTTATCTTTTGGGAATTTTACGTGTTTTAAATACCCGGATGATGCACTTAATAAACATTAATAAAAGCACTCGACTGCTGTCCTTATGTAACGGAGGGGGAGGGGCTTCCAGACCGACGTCGGACGACAAAATAACCTCATAACATTCATACACTACATCATACACAGGGGGGCCGCAGCAAGTTAAAAAAAAAAAAAAAAAAAAATTAAATACGTAAAAATATTTATATTATTATGAGTATTGTTATGAAATATCATTATAATAATTTGTTGCATAGCCTATCTGAACATTATACTTTAGCCGAGTCTATTTTTGCTACGCTGCTCACGCTCAATTAAAGTGAAAGCACACTTTTGATGGACAAAATAAATATGATTTCACACAAAAAGTGCCTAAAATGCACATCATTTGCATGAGTCTCGCGTGTTTCAACAGGAACTGGAGTAGGCTATGTCAGAAAAGAAAACGACTCAAAAATATGTATAGAAAATGTACCCATTTAAACTTGTTTTTTTGTTATTCAGTTTGGGTAAAAGTATATGGTGTTTTATACACAAAAATATATAGAAAATAAATATTTGTGTGTGGCAAAAAAATGAAACTGTGCATCTCTATAATCTTTCTGATTGGCTGGTATCAAACACCATCAACATAATCTGATGTTCTCACCTAGATGTTTTATTTATTTATTTCCACATTTGTGGTAGTATTGTCGATGGGTTCAATAACACTGAAGCTGGCCAGAACCTAGAGGCATTGGGGGGGGCCTTGTCATGGAAAAGTTACATAGTGCATGAGTGCATCATTTAGGACACAACTTCTAAATACTTCTGGAAAATACTGGTTTTATTTTTAGTGGTTTTTGTTTTACATCATATTTGAGAAAGTTGGCGTAACTAAACGAAGCACTGACCTTGAAGAGGAAGTTCTTGCGGTGGTCGGGTCCGCTGTGGTGCACCATCACAAACTCCGGCTGTGGCCACTTCTTCTTATTGCACATCTCCATCAGCGCAGACACCGGATGCTTCCCTAACAGACCAGAGAGACTTTACATTTGGGGTCGGGTTGCACATTTTATCAACCAATCTCTGACTCGTAAAAGCCTGGCTTTTGAAATACTAGTCAGAAAATGTACGTGTTTTATGTTGAGCATCATATTTTTGATACATCAGGCTTTCATGGCTCATATAACAGGGTTCCCACGCCTCAGACCAGGACTTTCCAGGTCCAATACCATCAAATTCAAGAACCTAACCCTCTGGTCCTCTTCATTTAGGGGTCACACATATTCTTAGTGACTGAAGCCTTGAAATGTAACTTCTTTTTTTTTTTTTCAGGAAAACCAATGTAATATATTTTTGTTCAATAATATTTTTGGATTATTATTTTGAATTTTGAAAGGGTTTTATGATACTATGCAATATTTATAAAAAATTTATGAGCTATTTTTTCCATTAGAATTTTTTTTAAAATATATATATATGCAATATTTCACATTAAAATAGAGTGGAGGCCTTTAAAATTAATTTTTTGAAGTGAGAAAAGTGCCATCTGGAGGTGTTAAAAAAATGAAAACTTGTAATGTCCTGTAACCCACTGTATAGCTCCCCATATAAAGGCTAGGACGGCTTGAGGGGGAGTAAATCATGGGCTAACTTTCATTTTAAAGTGAACTACCCCTTTAACGTTACGCGTAAATGCGTATAACTAACGTAAATCAAGCAAGCTAGTATGCGTAGGCCACGAAGTGTTGGCAAAATAACACATAAGCGGAGCGGAGGGAATAATATGGATTTTATTTTCCAGAAAACTTCTTGCAAAAAGTTAAGCAAGCACTTTCAAGGACTTGTATCTATGCATGTTTAGAAAAATATGGCATTTGGTGCAGATGCTGATATTCATATGGACAAAAAGTGAGATGAAATTCTGATGCTTGTAATGTAAATCAATTAGATCTTAAAGGGATACTCCACTTTTTTTTGGGAAATAGGCTCATTTTACAGCTCCCCCAGAGTTAAACAGTTGAGTTTTACCGGTTTTCGAATCCATTCAGCCGATCTCCGGGTCTGGCGGTACCACTTTTAGCATAGCTTAGCATAGATCATTGAATCGGACAGGACCATTAGCATCTCTCTCAAAAAAAATGACCAAAGAGTTTCGATATTTTTCCTATTTAAAACTTGACTCTTCTGTAGTTACATCGTATACTAAGACCGACGGAAAATGTAAAGTTGTGATTTTCTAGGCTGATATGGCTAGGAACTATACTCTCCTTCCTGCGTAATAATCAAGAAACTTTGCTGCCGTACCATGAGTGCAGCAGGCGTAATGATATGACGCAGCGCCTAACCCTAATTTCCCAAAAAAGTGGAGTATCCCTTTAATAACAGTATAGCAGATACTAACATAAAAAGCATATAAATATCAGTATCTGCCAATATTATGTCTTAGTAAGATGATATTTAAATGCTTAGTTTGATGATCAAAGCTCTGTAGTTTTAAAACATAATGCAATGCAATACAATGATGATTGAGAGATGAACACATGCCTCAAAAGTCTTATGATCGTATCTGATGCGCATGTTTTGTAGCTTCAGTTCAGCAAGTGTTCATCTTGAAACATTACTATCAGTATCAAAGTTATGCTTGTGTTTACTTGATATACATCAGTGCAGATTTAAAGACACATGAGGACGCTTGTAGAATTACACTAAAAGACTTTTGCTTGTTAAACAAGTATGAACTATCAGACGACAGAAGGCATGCGACAGAAGCCTATCAAATACGATAGAGCACATTGTATATTTAAAGGGGTGGTTGATTATGATTTCACTTTTCTAACTTTAGTTAGTGTGTAATGTTGCTGTTTGAGCATAAACAACATCTGCAAAGTTACGACGCTCAAAGTTCAGAGCAAAGGGAGATATTTGCTTTTAAAGAAATTTTTTTTTAAGGACTACAACAAACGGCTGGTAGAGACTACACCACATTCCTCCCGGGTTAGTGACATCACCAACCCTAGAATTTACATAAACCCCGCCCCCAGGAACTAGATTTATAGATTATCATGACAGAATATGCTAATCAATGACTAGAAGATAACTACACATCAGCTTCATAAATTCATCAACTAACCATTCAGAAATGTCCTGTTGCTTCTACATGTTGTCACTTCTTCTTGAGTCTCTCCATCATTGTCTGAATCCGGTTTGAACATAAAAGGCTAAAAGTGTTTGAAATTTCCAGTGCATGTGTGTGTGAGGTAAAAGGACATGAGCTCTTGAAGCTCCGCCCCCTGTGCCAGGAGCAGCAGCTCATTTGCATTTAAAGGGACACACACAAAAACGGTGCGTTTTTGCTCACCCTCAATTTTAACATGCTATGTAAAAATATCTGTGGGGTATTTTGAGCTAAAACTTCACACACACACTCTGGCGACATCAGAGACTTATTTTACATCTTGTGAAAAGGGCATTATACCACCGCTTTAACGATCACCTAGTAACGTAAACCATGTTGGGTAAATAATGTCACATGTCACTCACCTAGAAGATCCTTCATCACCACAATGTTGCCAGATTTCTGTGTTTTCTCTCCTTCTGCTACAAGCCCTGAGTGAACAGAAGCAGCACATGACGTCACGACTATGACCTCAGTGATGATGACATCATCACCCGATCTGTTTTCCTCACGGGTCGTTTCTCTCACCCTTGCGGTCCGTTTTGAAGTCGATAATGATGGGCTCCACTGTGCCTTCCCTGTGCTTCCCCAAACCCTCCCCTGAACGCCATCCCATCTTCCTCATCAATAACTCGCCCATCCCGCCCGAGACCGGCGCCGCCCGCAGGAACTGGTCCTGAATGCAACGGGACAGATTCAGACAGAAAGAAAGAAAGAAAGAGAGGCAAACGGAGAGAAACGGCCAGCAGTGAGAGAGTCGCTCGTTCAGGAGGCACGTCACATGACTTCAACCGGAGCTGTGAACACTTAGATATAACAGCCTTGTCAATTTCTATTTTAACACTTCAAGTTGTTATAATATAGAATAGGTAAATTGTTTAAATGTAAAGTCCTTTATTTCTCACCTGCAGCAGACTAAACAAGTATAAATATACATATAAACATCACCAGGGCTGCATTTATTTGATCAAATTTGATTGTACAAAATGATTTCAATTTAAAACTGTGGTTTTCTATGTGAATATATATATATATATAGAAAACTAATTTATTCCTGTGATCAAAGCTGAATTTTCAGCATCATTACTCCAGTCTTCAGTGTCACATGATCCTTCAGAAATCATTGAAATATGATGAAACATTTATGATTATTATCAATGTTGAAAACAGTTATGCGGAAAACGTGATAAACCACCTTCCAAAAGTTTGCGCATCAAAATGCATTTTAATCAAACTTTCTTTTAATCAAAGAATCCTGAAGAAAAATATGAAACCGTTTTCAACATCATAATCATAAATGTTTCTTGAGCATCAAATCATCATATTAGAATGATTTCTGAAGGATCATGTGACACTGAAGACTGGAGTAATGATGCTGGAAATTCAGCTTTGATCACAGGAATAAATTAGTTTTCTATATATATATATATTCACATAAAAAAATAATATTTCACAATATGAGTTTTGTTTGACCAAGTAAATGCATCCATGGTGCGCATAAGAGACACTAAAAAAAAAATCTAAATAAATCCAAACCTTTTGACCAGTAGTGTATATCTTAAGTAACACATAACTTAATTTACTGTGCAAGCCTTCAACAGGCGAAGCATCAATCCCTGTCCTGAACAGAACTCAGGCTTTGAGTCGGTTCAGTGGAAACAAACAGGAGCACATGGCAGAAAAGCATCAGTTCACACACAAATCCACATGAATAGAAGGAAGGGTGCTGGAGGACGTACGTACCTAGGCCCCCATCATCGGCCGAGCATCTGACGTGAACACAACGGGCCTGACTCTGACCATGGCAAAGAGGCAGCTACAAGGACTGACCCTGCAACAAGTGTCCATACAGAGGGGTGAGAGTTCACAGGTCAAACTGTGAGCCCCCACCCCTCGTCCATCCGTGTCCCAACCCAACCAATGAGCTTGAGAGCCTCGTACCCGCTGGCAAATCAATGCCAAATCCCAAACATTGACCCTTGTGACGCTTCCTCTCTGGCATTTTTTAGACTAAAAAAAATAAAAATAAATCAGGGTTCGTCGACCTTCGATATCATTTGAATCACGCTCTTATGTGAAGAGTGAGCTCCAAACATATCGCACGGGGCTTATACAGTCAAACCGAACTTTATTCAGACATTTTCTCACTTTATCACTGTTTATTCGCGACCGTTTCGAAAATGGTGGTAAAATATGACAAGAACAAATAAGCTGATATTAGACTGTTTCACACATGAATTATGCTGAATATCTGTCAGCTGTTAAATTTAACTACACAATTAGATAATACCAGTTTAGCTCAACCAATCACCAAGCAATGCTTCATTGTGTTCAGTCTGTGTGTAAACAGAGCATTAGCAATTAAAGAAAACACACATGATCAGCTCAAAGTGTCACAAATGTTACTGGTATGAGGAATTATTGGGTATAATGTGTCACAGTTTACTCTTCTTTTCTCTCCTCACTTACATAAATGAACTATAGTGTCCTGCACACACTAGTAAAAACATATCAAAAATGATATCTGAGTAATTTTTGGTTTGACTGTATATTATCGAGTATATCGTATCTAGGCAAAGTTGGCCATTCTGGTAACACTGCCCTGAATGAATGAGCCGTGTTTTGGTTGTGTGAATCCTATGATCTCTCTGTGCAGAGACTGTGGTGTTTTAAAAGCATTTAATTAGCTTAGTCTAAATAAAATCTTAAATGTAAAGGTTTGTATTGCACATCAGTCAGCATCCAGAGCCTTCTCAGCTAAAACGAGACTCATTACAAACACATGCACACAGTTTTGGTTGAAAGGCTTGTGTTGTGTAAATTGAATATTAATAATAATAATAATAATACTAATAATAATAAGAAGACCAAGGGGTTTTTAGGAGTGCCTAAAACCTCTTAGAGTAACTGTAACATACGACTTCAAAAGATTTATTGCTTTAATAAAGTGACAGGAACATCAATATGATAAAAGACACCAATAATCACTGAATATTTAAACTAATGTTCAAAATTTGATGTCAGTAAGATTTTTTTTATTTATTTTTTTAAGGAAATTCATACTTTTATTCAGCAAGGATGCATTAAACTGTGCAAAAGTTACAGTAAAGTACATTACATTTCAAATTAATGCTGTACTTTTTGACTTTTTTATCAGGATCCTGAAATAAAATGTGTCACGGTTTCCACAAAAATATACATTGATAATAATCAGAAATGTTATTTGAACAGCAAAATCAGCGAATCAGAATGCTTTCTGAAGGATCATGTGACACTGAAGACTGGGAGTAATGATGCTGAAAATTCAGCTTTGATCACATGATATAAACTACACGTTACAACATAATCACATAGAAAACGTCTATTTTAAACTGCGAGAATATTACACAATTTTACTGTATTTTTGATCAAATAAATGCAGCCTTGGTGAATATGAGAAAGATCTTACCAACCCCACATTTCTGAACAGTAGTGTAGATAAATATACAGTCGTCAACATTTGAAGTGGATCAAAACAAGTTGTTCTAAGACAAGAACGGGTATTGTTCAAAATTCATGTATAACTTTGAAGAAAAGTTTTGACCCACTTTAAATGTTGACTACTGTAGTTTATTAATCTAACTGGAGGTTGTAATTATACAGAATCGTGTGCATAATTTTCTGACGTGGCTCATCCAATCAGATTTGAGAGTCGGATCCTGCTGCATATTTCTCTATTCACTGGAAGCTTCCAGGTCATTCAGAGGAGGGGCGGAGAGACTTACTTCACATCATCTTCCTTTCCTCCCCTCTCTCAAAAGACACTTTTTAGAGGAGTAAAGTGAGGCGTGCTGCCCATCCATCAATGCATCTGCTACGACAGAATTTCACATATAAAACATCTGCATGACCTGCACAAGTGGTGTACCCGTCCGACTGCTTCTGCGCTGGGGTCGTTTAATCAAGAGAGCCTCGTTTCCCTCAAAGGATTGTGATCAAGTCAAACATTTGCACTTAAAGAGGACCTATTATGCTTTTATCATCTGTGTTTAGCTGTTTGAGCTTATTCTCTATATCAGTGTCAGTGTTTCTGAACTCCTGAAACGCCTCCATTGTAGTCTTGAGTTTCTTCCGGGAACGAACACGTCACAATATTCCTCATTTAAATAATTAATGCGCAGAATAAAGGGGCGGGGCCTGGTTGAGTTAGTTAGTGGTGTGTTAAACTGGCGGTTATGGAAAGGGGCGGGACATTTCCCAAACACACTCGAAGCGCTCGACCAATCACGACACACTGCTCCAGCCGACCAATCAGAGCACAGTGTGCTTTTCAGAAGGAGGGGCTTCATAGAGACAGGAAGTAAACAGAGCGTCACTGACAGACTGGGAAGAGAGGAGCCGCAACAATGGAGAATGTGTGAACATTTTATTTTTTTTGAACATTCAAGCATGAAAAAACAAAATCAAGACATTGAAAAAGGGCATAATAGGTCCCCTTGAAAAGAAAAGACGCTCTTTGTCTCTCATTCAGCTGACGTCAGTAAACACACAGCTCTGAGCTGTCTTTTGGCAAGATCGTTTCCCAGGATACATTGACGTCATGCTAAGCTCAAAGATCAATACTTATTAATTAAAAAGCGGCCGGTGTGAACTATCATTGTGCGAGTGACTGGACTGCGGTCGGATTAACAACTCAGTTGGGTACACCAATCGGCAAAGTGATCACAGATGACAATTCTTATATGCTTTATAAAAGAGGATGTTTTGAGAGGATTTCAGGATCTATTTTACCCTTCGTGTGCAATGTGAGCGTATGTCAGAACAGTGGAAATCTAAACTAAGCAATCTGACTGCAATACACCGTCTTTCATGATTCTTGGGAATTTTAACACACATATATGATGCAAAACACAAACCATCAAGCACAATATATGTCCAGAATCATTGTAAGAGTGGTGGCGTTGACTCAGGGCTTTACCTTCTTAATCCAGGCTTGTGGGCCGCTGTTCGAGAGCTCGTCAGACGAGAGCACTTGAGCGCCTGTGGAGCCTGTGAAGAGGCCGGGGATCGTGTTGGACTGGGCCCATGCATCAACCTGCGAGAGTTCATTACCAGACGTCAGCAATACAATCATGAAGTATGGGGAATTAAGTCTCAAACCTAGGCTAATACCGAATGTATTAGAGCTGCACGACTCTGGATGAACTGAGAGTCACAATTTTTTTTTGCTTCAAATAGAGATTTTCACACCATTCTGAACAGAAAACTAAACAAAATAACATGATGGTTCTGACAAAATTGCTGCAGTGTTTAACAATGCACTCTAGTGTTACTTTTTAGAATTATTTATATACTATTTATATAGTATTTATTCATATTTTGAATTTTATTTTTTTACAATTTCTGTTTTACTTTTAGTTTTAGTCATTTTGTTGTGCTTTTGTCATTTGTTTTTATTAATTTTATTTATATAAACGTAGCTTCAAGTTATTTCTTATCTAGTTTCAGTAAAATTTGGTATTTCAACTTCAGCTTATTTAGTTGCAAAGGCACATTTCCAATTTTCACTCAAGGTTATCATCTAATATTTATATTTCATGTACCGAAAACGGGTTTTAAGCAGATTTTAAGTTGACATCTTCACAAATGTGCTAAAGATTTTGTAAGCATATTGCGTAGTTAATTGTTTTATTTGTGATAATAACGTAATGAAACATCCCAAATTGTGTGCAACATCATTTTTGTCCAGACTGTCATACAAAGAAATTATGAACACATGCAAAAACAAGAGAGAACCAACCAAATATTAATAATGAATTACTAACTTATGCTTTAGTCAGTGTTTGCTTTTTCATGTCAGCTTCTATGCATTTTTTTGCACAGTAAAATAAAACCTATAGCTTGCCTCTTTTGCTAAATAATTTGATCAGATAAATACCATAACCAAGATTAAAAATATAAAAAAAAAAAATTTGTTTAATCAAACTTGTAGGGTCTTTAAAAATGAACATTCCGTCCGAACATCACTTTTTCCCACTACTTTAATATTATATTTTCTGTTTTCATTTTAATTTAAGCAATTTTGTTGAGATTTTTGACATTTTTATTCGGTTTTTTTCCCCCTATTATTTTAGGTTCATAAAAAAACAAAACAATCCAAGGCACTCGAGTAAATTGTTTTTAGAAAAATCTAAAAAGCCTTTATTCATTATGGCTTAGGTATTTTAAAAACAGGTGACGAGCAACGGCACATCAACGCGTTGCGGCTAATGAGTCTTCATTAGCAATCAGTCAGTCACATGACAATCACCTGGTCATGTGGCACAGGACAAACAGAAAAGAGAAAGCTCAAATATTACAAAGAAAATATCTCTCACCAAAAACATGACTAAAACAAGCAAAATATATATAAAAAAACAACAACAAAAAAACAATTAATTACAAATACATGATCATAAATAAATAAATTGGAATATATGCATCAAAATCCACAAGTCAAAAATATCATAAATCCAATAAAACATACAAATCAGATTCCCTACACCCAAAGAGCTCCGGGATACTGAATTTACTTTTGCCCTTTTTGCATTTCTTGCTTTTATCTATTATTTTAGTTTTAGTAATTTTAGTACTTGAACTTGTTTAGTTGCAAAGGCACATTTAAAATGGATTTGAATAGTTTTAGTTCACAGTAACAACACTGCTACACTTATACTAGTAGCTGAAAGTAAGATCAAATTAGCCAAAACATACAGGACACTTTCTGTGATTTATGGACCATGCAGGCTCTCAAACTCAAAACGTACTTGCTCCTGAGCCCGGTTGAGCATACACATGGCATTGATGTCGAAAGGGTTTTCCGCCAGCCTCTTCTGCGCGACCGCTCTCTCACTGACGGCTAGCGTGATGTCCACGGGCTAGAAACGAAAGACAAGAGCTTATAGAGACTAGCTGAAGACGAGGCTTATATGGGATCAATTTGATGCATTTCAGAAGGTGAACACTGACTTGAGAAGGTGCTTCAGGAAAGACACTATCATTTTCCTTGCTGGCTTCCTTAGTCTCAGAAGAAGCAGAAACAGAAGCAGAAACAGACGCAGGAACAGACACGGGAGGCTTTTCTGCTTTCTTTTCGACTGGCACCCATTCCCCATAAGCACCATCAGCCTCTTTCTTCCTATGCTGGGAGCCGGAGGACACCGGGAACTCCTTAGCAAAGGCCGCTTCGGTTCGGACGCCTGGCTTTACTGAGGTGATCTGAAAGAGAAGAGAACACCGTTACTGTGAAGCAGAGATGAAGACGGTGATATTAAAATCCTGCCTAAAACGATAAGACATTCATTTCATGGTATGGACAAAAAAAACTGATAAATGGCTGATATAAAATTTCTGGTCTTGATAAACAAAAAATAAAACACACAAAAAAAAAAAAAATCAATGTTTATTATAACATGCATGATGAAAAACTTCTGTTTTGGGAATCGCTAAAGATTACATTTAACAGTGTTATCAAATTATTCGTGTTTTTATGGAGGTTAGATGGAGGTCATTTAAAAGTAAAAAAATGCTAAATTAAATATCCATTATCAAACTATACTTATACATTTTAAAACAATCGTAAAAAAATGAAAGCCTACCTCAACAACCTGCATAACTGAGGTACAATTCATGTTTAATGGCTAATATTAAAATTCTATATAATTTTGCCTAAATGCATTTTTTAATCGATTGCATTTAGTGTTATTAAATTAATTAAGGTGAGTGTTAGGTGAGTGCAAAGATAATATAAATGTAAAACAACATGCATGTTAAATATCCAATATCAAACAATACCAATAAACAGAGAAGGAAAAATAAAAGCCCATCTCAACAAGCCTCATAATTCAAGATACAGGGCCCTATTTTAACGATCTAAGCGCATGGTCTAAAGCGCAGGGCGCAAGTGCACCTAGGACGTCCGAATCCACTTTTGCTAGTTTAACGACGGGAAAAATGGTCGGTGCTCCCGGCGCATGGTCTAAAAGGGTTGTCCCTATTCTCTTAATGAGTAATGGGTGTGTTTTGGGATTTACGTGCGTTAAACCAATCAGAGTCTCATCTCCCATTCCCTTTAAATGCCAGTTGCGCTCGTGCCATGGTAGATTTGCTATTTACATGACGGAATTTGATAGTGGAAAGACCGAAGCGTCTCCAGAGCGCAAACGGATCTGCTCGTGCGCGAGGTTAAAGTGCGCTAGCAGATCATCTACGGGACAAGCCGGATACACCATATCTTTATGTACACAATAATAATCTTTTACATTGTAATCCTTTTATATTTAATATTTGGCATGTTTGTGTGCTGCTGTGCGTCCCTGTGTGTGTAATAAGCAGAGTGTACGTGCGTTGTGGACCCGCCTATAGACGCACATTACTAACGTGCTCTTTAAATAACAAAAAATAATAATATTGCGCCATTGACATTAGACCAGGGTTCAGTTGGTCAACGGCTCAGTCTATTTCTGTTGCCTCAAAATAGCAACACGCCAACAATGCGCCAGAGCACACCTCGTTCTCAGGCCAGCACACCCATGGGTGCAAATGCATTTGCTATTTAAACAACGTGGAGCAGGACGTGAAAATGATAACTGCGTCGGGCTGAAACTAGCAAAAAATACTTGCGTCGCGCTTGACGCTGCATTGCGCCGGGTGTAAGATAGGGCCCAAAATGGTGTAATATGGTCCGAAGTGTAATACTATGAGTTAATGAATTAAACAAAATGGTGTAATATGGTCCGAAGTGTAATACTATGAGTTAATGAATTAAACAAACCGCTAACCTCAAGTATGAACAAAAGTAACAGTGATGCGAAAGTAGGGCTGAACGATTAATTGCATTTGCGATAATATCGCGATATGATAAAATGCGATTTTTTTAACCGCAATGCTGCGATTATAGTCTGGTCACGTGACACGCGAGAGTAAACCAGTCTGTACTGCAGATGAAGCATCAACTTGGCACGCGACACATATAGACCTGGCTACAGGAAATAACAGTTTACGTTTAATTTATGTGATATTGTGTTATAGATTCTCTCCAACGATTCTGTATCATTATATTATATACTGTATCTGTATATTAAGATAATTTCAGATTTATGTCTGAGCTTAGTTTTAAACACAGATACGTGATGACGCGTGTGCTTTATAGACAACCGTATTCTGCTTGCTTCTAATTCCTCTGTCTCACACACACACACACACACACACACGACACCACTCGAACCTTACGAGAAATAATCTTTAATAAAGTTCAGAAAAGTTTAAGCGAATCACAAGGACATTCGCGGGCTTCATCATTGCACAAGATATGAGATACGCGCGGTCTGCGTGATGTTACTGTTGTAGTGCACGGTCTCGCCCGCCGGTATTTTACTTACAAATGTTCTACGAAGGCATCATATGTCTTGGAATGCAGTTGGCTTATATATTAAAAATATGAAAATCACAGACAGAAGCTGCTTTCAATTTCAAATACTCACGTGCGCTTTGCGAAGAGCGTTTGAGCATGCGGCTGTGAGCGACTCCGTCTACGTGGTTAAATGTACTTACATCTCAAAATGCTTTTATGACGCAAAATTAATGTGACACAGTCAGTTATTAAACAGACAGGACAAACCACATCTTATAATTTCAAAAGAGATGAAAACGTTCAGCCTACTCTTAAATACTGAAAGCACTCTTTGTTTATTGCTTGTAATATTTTTTTCCCTCTTTGTTATTTGTTTTGAAGCTATATTTGTTAAAATTATTAACATGTAATTGTATTAATTTAGTTTTTTAATGTGTAATTATTATAAGTAGGCCTACTTATAATTATGTAATTAAATATTTTAAGTTTTATTAATAAGATCAATTAAAGAAAAAAATTGTATCGGCTCACGAGGTGCCTAAAGATTCCCTTCCCTATTTTACAATGATTTATTGCTTGTTTTTGTTGAATAATAGAAAAGATAAAGAGCTTAAAAAAAAAAAAAAAAAAATCGCATATTAAATTGCAATCGCAATATTGGTTCAAAAATAAATAAATAAATAAATAATTCGCAATTAGATTATTTTCCAAAATCGTCCAGCCCTACGCGAAAGTCAAGTCATCTTCATTTTATATAGCGCTTTTAACAATATAGATTGTTTCAAAGCAGCTTTACAGTGATAATAGGAAATTACAGTAACAGAGATTGTTTTGGCTTTACAGCAGCTCTAGAATAAAGTTATTGTCCAGCTAAAGTTATTAAAAAAGTGAGAGACTTACACCGAGACTGAACGCAATGCCCTTATTCTCCTTCAGCGAAGCTCCAAACTTCTCATCCTCTTCATCGTCTGACACGTGTGGTTTTGCGATGGCCATCTCTTCCTTGCTCTCGGCGATCTTCTTGCATCTCTGAAGGATTAAAAAAACTGTTGGACTCAACGCAGACCAAGAAACACCAAACCTGCAAGCACACGCACAACAACCCTTACCTCGGTGAGCTCTTTAATGCTGAAGGTGTTCGCCTGCTTTGTCACTTTCTTTTTGGCTTCTTCAATACTGGCAAGATTAGGCGTGGCTGAAGACGGTGGCTTGTTGACGATTGTGGGTAATGGGGCGAATGAATTTTGTGTGAATGAAGCCAAGGCACCCATGCTAGACAAAGCAGCGGTCATGGTGGCGGCAGTCATGCTAGCCATAGCAGCATTCATAGTCATGTTTGACATTACTGGCACGGTTAAGGACAAGGATGTGGAATTTGAGGATGACATGGGTAGCTGGAGAATAGCTCTGGGCCTGAGACTGTCCGGGATCGGCACGCCTGCCTTGGCACACATAGCGGCAGCGTTAGCCTTAGCTATTTCCAGCAACTGCTCCTTATCTGGGAATGGGAAAAACAACAATAAGAGAAGACAAATGGCTTACACTTTATTGTTACAGTGTAATTATATATTTAAGTACTGAGTAATAATAATTAACTACATGTACTTACTATAGTGATAGGGTAGGATTAGGGTTAGTTGCATGTAATTATGCATAATTTACTGTTACATGTAACAATAAAGTGGCTTACACTTTATTTTAAGGTGTCGTTGTTACAGTGTAATTAGACATTTAAGTATTGAGTAATATTAAGTAACTACATGCACTTACTATAGAGTTAGTATTAGGATTAGGATGAGGGTTAGTTGCATGTAATTATGCATAATTTATAGTTATTACTATAGTAACTACATGTAACATATGTAACAATGACACTGTAAAATAAAGTGTTACCGACAAATGCAATTTACACTACTGGTCAAGAGTTTGGAATAATTACAATATTTTAAAGTTACTGAAAGAGGTACCACTACTCTTATGCTCACCAAGGATGCATTTATTTGATCAAAATAGTGAAAAATTTGAAAATATTATTACAATTTGAAACACCGTTTTCAATGTGAATATATAGTATACTGTAATTTATTCCTGTGATCAAAGCTGAATTTTCAGCATCATTGCATGATCCTTTAGACATCAATACGCTGATTTGATGTGCGCTCCGTTATTATCAATTATTAATAATGTTCAATTAATATAAATGGAAATTTATTTTTCGATTTTTGTGGAAACCATGATACATTTTTTTCAGGATTCTTTTATTTTTTAAAAGAACAGCATTTATTTGAAAGATATATGTTTTGTAACATCATCTTTACTGACAGTTTTCATCATATATTTGATCATATTTGACGTACAGAATTGGTGAGCACAACACCGTGTCCTAACCAGACGCGATGCGAAAAGATTCCAGCGACAGATAATTTGTCTGTCCACACTAGACGCGACGCGACTGCGAGATGCGTAAAAAAAATCAATCAAAACCCACAGCCAATCAGAACAGCGTGTGGGCGGAGTCAGCCAATCAGAACAGCGTGTGGGCGGAGTCTCGTGGCTAGTGCACGGCACCAGAGAGTAATCCTGACGGCACTCGCAAGAACATGGATAAGTAGCTACATAATCAAATTCACAAATATTACACCATTTAAACATTATTAAAAACACATAGGCCACTGAGTTACTAAAACAATCTTTGTCAAAGAATACACTTGTTTGTTCACAGTTTGAACGTTCTTGTTTTCATTTGTTTAATTTCAAGATCTGAGGTGAATTATCCATTGTTGCTTTTACAGCTTCAAAGCTGGAGCACTAAATGATATTCAGAGTCGCATTACACGCTTTTAACATTAAATAAAGCACATAAACAGCACCTGAGATTATCATCGCCACACTTTGTGTTTGTTGTTCCAGCGCGACGTCGCAGAAAAATAGAAACCGTTTCTAAAATAGAGTCGTCGCGTGTCGCGGCTGGTTAGGACAAACACTCTGATTAACATGGAAAATAACCTTTTAGCGCGTTTCGTGTCGTCGCGTGCAGTTAGGACACGGTGTACAAGACATTACTTTTTTTTTTTATTATTCCCAAAAATTGACCTAATTTAGAAGTTTCTTCATACCAAGTTCTGTAAGACGTGGAGGCGTCTTGCTGGTGCTCCGTCGAGGTCTGGAAGTCGAGCTCTTCTTGCGGAGGATGAGGACCGGGGAACGACTGGGTTCTCGCTTCCATCTGTCCCGCTGATTTAGCGATCGGCTCCCGAAGCCTCCTCTCCTCCAGCGTGAACCGGATCGGGATCTCCTCCTCGAATGCGAGCGAGACCTCTTTCTTGATTTAGATCGCCTGCTTCTGTCAGGAGTTCGAGACTTCCTCCTACGACCTTGTGAACGAGATCTCGACTTCCTCTTTTTGGGCGACCTCGACTTCGAACGTTTGCTCCTCGTTCTGGACTTGTGCGATTTTTTTGCCGAGGGCGATCGAGACTTGGATTTTATCTTTCTCGAGGACGACTTTGATCTGGATCGCGCAGCTACTTTGGATCTCGAGGACGTGTCTTGACTGGGAGACTTGGATGGCGAGGTTGAGCTCCTCTCGATTGAAGTCTCCACGGCGGTTATTGGATTTGCGTTGGTTTCTGTCGTCTCAGGGTTGGCAGCGAACTCTGAATCTTTTGGCGTAACGGTTGACGGTTCTTCAGATACATTGGTCACTTCCAAAGGCACCTCAGGTGTAATGCACTTTTGGGAAGACTTGGTCACAGATGTCTCTGCCAAGAAGGGAACTGGTCGCCAAGATCCAGTGACGCCGAATGTGTTGAAACCAGAACTCGAGCTGATCGACGCAACGTCAAACGACTTGGTGTCAGAGTTCACAGCCATTGTTGGACTTTTTCCATTCTCTGTTGTGTTTTCAGACACATTTTTCTGCATTTCCATTGCACAACTTGTACTACTGTCCACTGCCGGATCTGCATCACTCTTAATCGACTCGGTTTTCTGCAGTTCATCTTTCAGATCAGACCTTGATCTAGAAACGGACCTTGATTTAGAAGGTTTCGTTCTACTTTGAGACGTACTCTTGGAACGGTATCTACTTCGTGACCTAGATTTTGACGTAGACTTTCTGTTCTTCCTCGAGATCACAACAGACCTGGATCTAGTTCGCCTGGAGCGCGACCTGGATCTTGAATGTTTGCCTCTTCTGACTGAATGAGACCTGGACCGATTGTTGCGTCTCTTTGACCTTGATCTACTTCTCTCTCTCTGTTTATGAGTCTTTTTGGAGCTATTTCTGGAGCGGGAGGTTGACTTTGATCGCCGTTGTCGTTTCGAAGACCGGGATCGTGATCTGTGTCCTGATTTCCATCTGGGTGATCTTGATGCTCTAGAAGTCTCCTTACTTTTAGACGTTCTGCTGGAACTTCTTTTCTTATCTTTGGGCCTTTCGTTGTCAGTGCTTTTGTGGACAGAGTTCTCTATCTTGGGAATAATGTCAGGCAAAACACCTGATGTGTCTTTGAGCTCAGACTTTGAAATCTTACCTGCGGATGAGGACTTCGTATTTTCATTAGAAGGTTTTGATTCAGACTCAGATTCAGAACCAGATGCTGAAGAGCTTTCAGACTTTGAGCGAGACCTCTTTACTTTGTCTGCATCTTTGCTTTTTTTCTTCTTCTTTCTCTTCTTTTTCTTTCCACTTTGGACAACAAACAAACATAGGAAAAAATTTAAAACACAAAGTTGAAACAAAGTTATAATTCGCTCCGTGCACAAATATGGCGACCGTTGACGTTTGACCTTGAGTGTGTGGGCCAGTACTTCCGGTGATCTGACAGCGAGAGCGGGAGACAGCGAGAGCGGGAGACAACAGCGAGAGCGGGAGACAACAGCGACGAGTTCCATTACCAGAGAGATCATTTTTTACAATGAGTGTCTTTAGGATTCAAGAGAGGCGACTTGCCTTTCAGAGGGTGACAGCCTCAGCACTAGGGCTGTGCAATTAATTGAATTTCGATTTCGATTTTGGCTTCCAACGATCACCAAAATAGTACAATCGAGTAAAACCGATTATTTTGCCATGTTCGGCTTTGAAAGAACGCTGTAATTTTGTCTTCCACGCGCACTTCCACCCCTTCCCGAAGCCATAAACTCTCTCAGCTTGAATGTTTAAAGACCCACTCCGATGAAAATCATGTTTTTCTAGGTGTTAACATGTTCTTGTGGCATTTTTCTGATGTTAGAGGACATATCTTGAGAAAAATAAGCTCAAAGTTGTATTTCTGAGTATTTTTGCATTCAAATGGCTGTGAATCAGTAGCAGACGCTAAAATGCCGGCTAAAATAGACTGGAGTTGTGACCTAGTAACTCCACTGGGCGGGGCCACAAGCTCATACTCCCCTCCGCCCCGCCCGCTCAGGTTCTGAGGAGTAGAGAAGACGATGGCGGATCAACACCTATGTGCGGTAGCGGGTTGCAATGCTAAGAGGAGAGATATTGGTATTAGCTTTCATGCTTTACCAAAACATGTTGCTGTGAGAGATGAATGGATTACGTTCCTTGGTCACGGCAATGTTAAAAACCACACATCGGTTTGCGGTCAGCACTTCACAGAAGACTGTTTCACCAACTGGCAGGAGAAAAAAATGGGCTTCGTCAGTAAATTATTTTTGAAGCCGGATGCAGTGCCTTCTATCAAGACACCATCAACTGGACAGCCTGTGTCTTTACCGGTAAGTTTATTTTTTTTCTGTCGGGAGCTAGTTCAACGATCCCGCCTGTTTGCTCCGTGCCAACGGCTCCGCCCACAACGCAGAGGCGAATTGCTAATGAGCTACTGCCGCTCTGCTGAAGCGAAGTCCCAGAAAACGGCACAGGTTTTGTGATTTTGGCTAAAAACGGCATATTCATAATTTAAAGACCACTGAGAATGTTCAGGGTACCCCCAGGATCCTCCAACTTAAATTCAAGGCTTTTTAAGACCTTTTTAATACCATTTCAAACGAAATTCAATGCCAACTTCGTACCAATTCTGACAGAAGTATGAGGGGAAAATGTCAAATCTGTATACATTTTAAACCCTAAAAAATAATTATGTACAAGTAGACTATTTCAATTAAATAAAACATTTTATTTAAATTATCAGTCATATTTAATACATACGCAGCAGCGTTGTAGCGTGCACGTGTGTAGCCCAATGTTAATTTTGGCAGCCATTTTTGATTTAGTCTTACTCTTCATCTTCAGACGAAAATGCTTATTGGTCTTAGTCACATTTGAGTCATTCTGCCTTTCATAGTTTTAGTTGACGAAATGTGTTTGCATTTTTTGTCAACGTTTAGTCATTACTTTTAGTCAAACTGCAGTTACTTTAATTTTGGTAACTATTTTATATGTAGTCTTTAGACAGAAAATGTCATAATTATTCTCTCTAGGCCAATTCGATTAAGCTTATGAGAAATTAAAATTAAGCTAACAGGCTTTATTGACATTGCACTCTTTAGCAGTAGCACTTGTGCAATTCTACATATCCCTTTTCCTTAGTTCTCCAATTTTTTAGAGTGCCGTACCCCCTCTCTTCCACGACTGCAGTCACATCTTTCCATTAAGGGACAATATTTGCCCCATTTAATCGATTTTTCCATTTCATTTTTCACCTTTATAATACTTTTAAAAATAAATAATGCTTTAAATAAAACAATGTTCAATAAATATCCAATGTTAAAAAACGTTTAATATTAATAAAAATATGATATTAAAATCGCCAGTAGGTGGCGGTAACTCATTGTCTTTGTCACAGATTTTGTTGCAAAATAGAGCAATAAGCCTGTTTAAAATTTAGTACATCACTTAATGTTACCCTTTTTTTTTACTTTTTTTTTTTTTACTGTTGTATAAAATCAATGTCACATTTGAAATCGTGTGGATAGTTGGGAAACATTGCATTCTTGCTCGCATAATGATCAACATTAAAAACACTGCTGTATATCAGCCTGCATTTTGATCGCAGATTTAGTCGCACAAACAGCGCAAGCGGCTCGTGACAGATATTCTCAAATGAAGATCGCTGAACTCCAGCTTGTCTGTGTTTTCAGATCATCCGCGCTTCTTCAACAATGTAGAGAGAGCGCGCGTGGATGGTTATGGCCAGATACTACTGAAAAGACCGGGTAGAAAACATGCTCTTTTAACAGAAAAGCTCTGATTAGTAACCATCGTAACGGGTGCGCGCGCTTTCGCGCGTTCTTCTATGACGTGAAGTGCGAGGTGCACTCAACGTTACGCGACTAATTTTTAATTAGTCTACATTAGTAACAGCTAATTTTGTTACGGTTTGAATTTAATCATAGACAAGGCAAACAAAAATTAAGACCTTTGTAACGAAATTCAAGACTTTGTATACCAAATTCAAGGCTTTTAAGGCCTTAATTTGAGATTATCAAATTTAAGACTTTTTCAATGCTTTTAAGACCCCGCGGGTACCCTGATGTTTAAAAATAGCTCAAAATATGATCGGAGTGGGACTTTAAACTGATAAGACTTAAAAAGAAGTGAAAATGATCAACTTTAGTTACGATGCAATACTGGCCCGATTGTGCAAGTGACAATTCCGTCATGTCCCGACTCCTAAACGCGAGAGTGTAGTTTCGACACTTGCCTTGTCCGACCCATTTATGGCGCTTTTCCACTACACAGTACCAGCTCGGCTTGGCTCGACTCGACTCGACTGTTTGGTTTTCCACTGTGTAAAAGTTGTACCTGTACCTGCTTCCAGGTACTTTTTTTCGTACCACCTCCGGCGAGGTTCTGAGCGACAATACTAAATGTGACGTGAAAACATGGCAGACTGCTGATTGGTCAGAGAGAATCGTCACTATTCACTGCGTCATCATTGCACGCGCCAGACGAAGTATCCTGAATAAAAAAAAAACAGCAAAAACAAAAACAAAACCATCCAAAAACAACTCTGATATCATGTTTTATGTGTATATGTTATGTGTGAATACTCCCAAACTATCTGACAGTGCGATCTCTTTGGGTTAGCCAATGCAATTTAATTTTTATAAAAAAAAAAAATAATAATAATAAAAACACATATGTCTGTATTAAAGAAAAAATTATTGATAAACATGGAATGGAATTAAATAACAAGTACTTTGAGTGTCTTGTTCATTTTATTTACTTTCATATAAAAGCAACAGAACTTGAATTACATCCAGTTTATTAGCAACACTGTGTATGAGCGTGAATCCCGCGGTATCCATCTTTGATCTCACAGGTGTCAGTACTGCGAGAAGAGAGAACTTTCCGGCTTGCCTGCGCTTTTCTCACTCCTCCTCTCACTGCAGCCGCCTACTCTCGCATACATTTCAGGCGAGGCACGGCGCATCTCAAACAAGCCTATTGTGGAGGTACTATCTGCAATGGAAAACGGAGCGAAAAGCGAGCCGAGCCGAGCCGAGTTGAGCTGGTACTGGTAATGGAAAAGCGCCATTAGAGAGACAGATTTTAATAAATGCAACACGTTCCTAAAGTCATGTGAAATAATCGTGTTACATAATCGTGATTACGATTTTTTCCATAATCGAGCAGCCCTACTCAGCACTTCATTGTTGTGTGTCGTTATGTACCGTTTCGTCACGTTACAACAGAGAAGTCAGTTTTCATGCATTCCCCGCTGACGCTGCGGTACGGGCATGAGTGGATGCAGAAGACCCGGAGGCATGACTTCAACCCGACCAAATGCATATAATTGTCAGTGCATTTCACCTGTGCTTTTCTATTACTGCATTTATTGTGTGCACGTGAGATGAGTAAAGACCATCTGCTTCATAAATCATCATCTGTCTGGTGTTTATAAGCAGCACATACAGTATTGTACTACGTGTAAAACATACACAAACTTAGCTATATTAAATTGTTTGTGGTGCCTACAGTAAAAAATGTAAATGTAAAATATGTGATGATAACATTGATCGAGCAATTGATGCAAGTAAGTGAAAATATATGCGCAGAATTGAGAAAATAGCATTTATGGAGATAAATTGTAGCCTATCACAGGGCAAGCGTGTGAATGTGCACGGTGCATTTTATGCAAACAACTCTAATCGTAGTTGTAACTCTATATTTACAGTTGCATAATTGGCAATGCCGTATGTGTATGCAGCAAAAGGTCAAATACAATCTTCTGTTCGTGAACAGCTGTATTTCATTCATTAATCAGACTATGCATCCGTGCATTTAATTGCCATTTGCTCGTGTGATAGTAATATGGATCTTAGTAGTATTTTAAGTGATATAATTGATTCTATAAACAACTATAAGAGATCATGTTCGGCTCCCTGCACCGGGCGTAATTCGAAACCGGAAGTGTCTACCCGCTCGGAAATCCAACATGGCGGCCACGTGCAACTAGCCTATTGAACCTATGGAGATTAACTTGAACATCCGTAAAGTTTATAAAACCATTTATTGTTAAGGAGCCAATCAAATGTTAAGAAGAAAGATACTACTCTGAAGTCAATCACTAAACATTAAGCAAACAAACAGATCTAGTCACATTTTTGTAAATATAACTACTAATAAAACACAAGGGTGACTAATTAACATTATTTGTCTTTTGTAAGTGTCTCACCTTTCTTGTGTCTCTTTGTCGGACTCTGTCTCTGAGCTGCTGTCTTTTCCTTCTTTGCGTTTCTTTCTCTTCTTTTTGCTTTTGTGTTTTTTGTGCTTTTTACTTTTCCTGTGTTTAGTGCTGGTGTCCTCTTTAGCATGGTTATCTTGGAGGTCAGTATGTGCGACTTTATCTGCAGTGACAGCAAAGACCGATTAGTGACAGAATATACGTCATAAAATACAAAAACATAGACGGCATTGACAGCTAACCTGTTGGTGTGTTCATTTGTTCTTCCTTTAGTCCATCTTCTCTCATCTCCGTCACAGGTTCAGACTGTGGCTCATCTGTAACACTGAATGGAAAAAAAATAAAAAACATTTTATTACTCATTTAAAACACGACGCAGATGTAGATGAAGTCGTGAAATTCCTATCACGTACAATTAAACAGAATTATTAATAACAGAAGCAATCTTTTACTCTCAAGAATACAAAGAGTAAAACTCCAGTAAAGTGATTGTGTCCAGACCATAGAACTAGACAAATCCATTCATATTAGTATTTATATAGTGCTTTACAAATTGTTTCAAAGCAGCTTCATGATAAAGAGGGAAATAACTGTCAAAAAAAGACGTTTTTGTGTTTTTCAGATTAAAAAACAAACATTGTATTGCATAACAATTCTGTCAGTGATTGGCAACTACCCAGCAACTGGGTTACCACTGAATCAACAATTATGTTAGCATTTTAAAATGTCACACATGTATATGAAGCAATTATGGTGAAAGCTAACCATGGTAACATTTATTGTAAAGGTTTAACGTTACCTCACGATGCCTGAACCGGTGAACAATTTACAACATTAGATAACGTTACACAAAACGTCTCTCGTGTAACGTTTCACTGGAATAACTTGTAATTTCAACGCTATTTCAACAACATGATCCTCGCTATGTAACGTTAGCTAACACAGAAAGCAACAAACAGTGAGAGTACACAATTCAGTTTCAACACCATCATTAAATGTTTAAACACTATCTCAGTGGAGTTTGCGCACAGTGATCATAACAGCTAATGTAACTTAATGTTGAGCTAGTCGGCTACAAAAAAAAAATCAACGCGTTCTTAATGAAACACGCTATACCGTAAGTCACGAGTAAAAGATCGAACATTTTACCTGATTTCTTGAGTTTCATCCTCGATTTCTTTAATCTTGTTCATTACAAAATCCCTGAAAATCTGCTCGATATTGGTCGCCATCACAGTAGAAGCGTTGTTGAGTCCGCCAGTATCCCAGAATGCCGCATCAAACTGCTTCTTCCTCCGGTCACCACAGCGACGCGAAAGCGGCAAATTCAAAGTGTCAAAACCATTAGTTAAACGGCTAATAACAAAAATATTTAATAATATAATAATATAATTTATAATAATCGCTTCAGTAATCACCGAAAGTTACCATGATGACCAAATTATTTTTGTGTAACTTAAATGTGTAGTAAGTTACCAAGTTTCCCCAGTTTTGACGTTACGTTAGTCGCCAGTCGATTAAGTTAACCCTGTAATAATAGTCATATATATATATATATATATACACACACACACATATATACATATACATATATATAGTAATGGAACGGTTTGTTGTTTAGACAAAATCTAAAAAGTTTTGAATCATATTGATACATCAGGCCTTTATGGCTCATATAGAATGATGCAGTAAAAATTATAAAGAGCTCATGAAACACTAAACCGAGCAATAATTCGTTGAAAAAACAATGATGATTGAGGGATAAAAGATATAAACTTTACTCAAAATCCTGATGGATCATATTTGATATTGATATTCACATTTCAACATGATTTGTATAAAACCACGAGCTTAAGGTGGACATATACAAGTATTTAAAATTGCCTTTTACCTGCTTTTACTTTGCTCAAAAAATAACAGAAGGCATGTAGACAGGTTTTTCAAAGTACTGATCATCTTTTGAATCAGCAAATATGATACATTAAAATGTGTGTTGACAGCTTTGTTGATCATAATGTTATTATCACTTCATTATTAGCATAGATGCAGATGTATGTATGTATGAATTGATATTTACATGATCCTATATTAGTGGTAAGATAAGCTGATGATCGAGATGATGATCAGCAAAGTTGACACCATATTAGCAACAGTCATGTTTTTTTTCCACAAAAAAGTCCCCCTGTGGTGAAAATCCAGCTTTTAATGTTGTGTATGTGTGTATGTGGTGTTTTTAATGTGCTTTAAGACAAAGCATGTGTAAATTCATAAGTCGACACCATTGCTGAGTATTTCCTCCTTAAAACTGCAGTGAACCAAAGACAGTCTCAAAAACACGCTTTGAAATCTCTGAGCTGAGTGAGTGAGTGAGTGGAGGCGGGGCTCATTTGCATATTCATAGAACCATGTATAAATGAGGCAAGGGTGTCGAGTTACATTCAAGATATTTTAAGGCATGAAGAATTTTTTTTCAAGGAAATAACGTTTAAATATGATCATTTTGGTGATCAGAGATGAGTTTTAAGGGATACAATTATTGACTACATGCACACTTTAACACACCAAATAATAAGAAGAGATATGTCCCACTAAGATACAAACCGTAAAAACATGTAAAACATCAGGTTTCAAACATCAACATCAATAAAACATCAAAAGTAATATTTTGTTAATGCATTTATTTTGTAGATCATAAGAACAGGAGGTACGTTCAAATATTGCATGACACATTTATTGCATGAAACCTCTGAAATTAGCTGTAAAGTGTTCTAGATAGACAGTTACATATATGATGGACAACAAGCTTTAGTAAAACTGAGAATTGCTTATACACTTCAGGTGCATAGAGATAGATCCAGAGATGGTCTTCGTGCAGTCATAGTCATAAACACAGTCAAACGCTCTCATCTGGAAAATTACCAAAAAAAAGAAAAAAAGAAAGAAAATCACTTTGCTTTCAGTATTTCCTGCATGGTGGAATTTGTTTCGTTTTGGCCCATAATTGCATGAGTATTTTAGAGGTGTTACACAACTTAATAATAGCCCAAAGTTCAAAGAATGATGACAAGCAAAATGAGCAGTTCTGTAACTTAATAATGTCTTATTACTTAGCCAGCGCAGACAGTGTTTGTGGACTAGAAAATGCTCACCGATTCTAAACACGAGCTCTCCCTCGGTGACTCCAAGTGTTGTGCTGTGGTTTCAACAAGTGATGCTTTCTGAGCTCCTGTAGGATGTACAGCTGGGGTTCAGTGCCTTGTCTGAACTCATCCACTGTAGAGAAGAAGAGAAAAAAATGAAAAATTGGATAGTTGACAAAAAAAAAACATTCTTACATTTTTGAAAGTTCCACTATATCATTTTTGTGTTGCACAGAAGAAGAAAAAAACTATTTTGTATATTGTAAACTATATATATATTTTTAACCATTTCTAAGTCTTAAAACATGGCTGATATCATGTGTGTAGATGTCTTGAAACACTCACATGGCGCTGTGCTCCTCTGCATCTCTGACAGTGACGGCAGATTCAGTCCAGTTCTGGGATCCACAAGAGTGGCATGAGAATTCTGAGTTCCCTTCCTCATCTCATACGCTGGAGGATTGTAGACTGTGGAGAAAGACAAAAATGGGTAAATATGACCAATCTTCTATGTGCATTGAGTAAAAAAAATAAAAATAATTGACTTACAGCCAGAAACTCTTCTGTTCATTTCACCAACTTCATGGATGGGCATCCCAGTGTTCATGTCCATCAGGAAGCGTCTGGAAGATTCTGTTCCCTGCCGGCGCAACTCAACAGGAACGGCTATGTGGTTTTCCTTGCGTTCAGAAGAGTCTTGGCTTTTTATGTCCTTGTGCTCAGGGCCAGAAACCACTTCCCAGTTAACTGTTAATGAAGGTGAAAGAAAACGTAAGTCTAAGCAGGCAACCATTGAGATTTTTCTAAGCCCTTGGCTTGTGAAGTATCGGAAAAGATCGTCAACATCAACAAAAAAAGCAACACCAAAGCACTATTTCCTCTTCGGTCCCCCTACAGGTTGGAAGCGGAATTGTCCATTACCGCTGTCGTAAATAATTTCGCCTAACGCAGCCTACCGTCCAGCACCGGCTTTGGAAATAATGATGTCCATAGACAACGTAGAGTATGTTGCATGATTTTATGAAAGTATGATGTATATTGCGACATCAGAAACAAAGAAAAACAAAATAATGACATTGCTTGCTATTGTAACGCTTGTCGTAAAGCAAGTCAAATTTGTATTCGAACTACAGATCCGCGACCCGATCTGGCAAATTTGCATAGTGCGGTTATAGCCGATAGAGGGTCGCAAACCGAATGCAGAAGTGCCGCTCACCCAGTTACGAGTTGATGAACATTATTTTAAGGTACAAAAGAATCTTTGTCGTTGCTTTAATTCAAATGCCACAGAACGTCTTGTTCTCAGATATTTGAACTTGAGACTTACAGCTTGGTCTTCTGTCCATCTTATGTTGGTGTTCTTTCAGTAGACCGGTGTTCAGGTTCATCTTGAGGTTTCTGGAAGGTTCAGAGTCTTGTTTGTGCATCTCAGTCAGTCTGAGCTCATGTAGGTTGTTGGACGGCTGGTATACAGTGCCCTGTCTAAACTCATCCACTGTTGAAGGAAGAATCCAGAAAAACAGTATTTAGAGGGATAGTTCAGTAACATAAAAATAAAAAGCATTTCTTCAATGCTTGAACGCTCTACTAAAATAACTTTTTTGTTGCACAGAAGGAAAACATTTTTTTGCAAAGTTTAATATGGTAAGAGATTATGACAGAATTTTCTTTTTTGAGGAAAAATCCCTTTAAAGCCAAATCAAAATTAAATTTGTTTAGCTTTTAGTATGAATATGTTAGCCTTAAGGTTATGAATAAGCTGGCGTGTTCCAAAACAATGACAAAATTCGCATTTAGGAGATATAAGCATTCAAAACTCAGTCTCTCACTTCCGCTAAAATGGATCAGGGATTTTTATGACATCACAGCGTCTCATCACATTTCCTGTCCAATCGAATGCTCTCTAGAATCTAAAGCTCCGCCCCCTATGCTATAAACACCACCTGGCCAAAGCGACCATTGACATGTCACAGAGCAATATGGGTTGGAGTGTGTGTTTGGTTGCTCAAACGCTCGAGTTTTATCCCGTTTTCCAACTGTACGTTGGTTAAGAATGAAATGGCTAGAATTTATTCACACCTCTACTATTGAATCCAACATACCATCAGCGCTCGGATTCACTTCCATGGTGCTGTCAGTTTGTGAGGTAAACTAAACGCTATTGGCTATTAGAAAAGGGGGAGGAGCCATTCAACAGTCCCGCCTTAGCTTCCCGTTTCAGTGCAAATTACGCCAACGCATCAAACGAAGCTGCGCGTACCAAGGCACTTCAGTGGGCCTTTAAAATCTGTATATACAATATGTTTTAATCATTTCTAAGACTTAAAACATGGCTGATATCATGTGTGTGAGATGTCTTGAAACACTCACACGGCGCTGTTCTCCTCTGCATCTCTGATGGTGACGGCAGCTTCAGTCCAGTTCTGGGATCCACAAGAGTGGCCTGAGAATTCTGAGTTCCCTTCCTCATCTCATACGCTGGAGGATTGTAGACTGTGGAGAAAGACAAAAAAACTATTGTTAATGGCCACAATCTACTATGTGCATTGATTTAAAAAAAAAAAAATTTTAATGACTTTGCAGACTTACAGCCAGAAACTCTTCTGTTCATTTCACCAACTTCATGTATGGGCATCCCAGTGTTCATGTCCATCAGGAAGCGTCTGGAAGGTTCTGTTCCCTGCCTGCGCAACTTAACAGGAACGGCTATGTGGTTTTCCTTGCGTTCAGAAGAGTCTTGGCTTTTTATGTCCTCGTGCTCAGGGCCAGAAACCACTTCCCATTTAGCTGCTAATGAAGGTGAAAGAAAACATAAGTCCAAACTGGCAAAAGGATTTCTGTGAAAGCTAGATTCCCTTTTGAAAAGACCAACTAGACTTTGGTTTGGTTGTCGTTGCATTACACACACAAAAAATCAGAAGTTGTAAAAACTCAAAAACTTGAAGCAATCAGCTTCTGAACTTCTGCATAGCAAATATTGGTAACACTTTATTTTACAGTGTCCTTGTTACATAGGTTACATGTACTTACCATAGTAATAACAGTAAATGATGCATAATTACATGCAACTAACCCTCAACCAAATCCTAATTCTACCCTAACCCTACAGTAAGCTTAATATTACTCAGTACTTAAATATATAATTACACTGTAACAATAAAGTGTAAGCCATTTGTCTTCTCTTATTGTTGTTTTTCCCATTCCCAGATAAGGAGCAGTTGCTGGAAATAGCTAAGGCTAACGCTGCCGCTATGTGTGCCAAGGCAGGCGTGCCGATCCCGGACAGTCTCAGGCCCAGACACTGAGCCACCTTAAAATAAAGTGTAACCCAAATATTTATGTCATCATTAGTTCCCATGCTTTAACCAGAAATCGTCATCAGTGACTAAACTGATCATGCCACCAAACTTGACATTGTAAGTTCTTGCTGTTTAATATTTTAAGTAACTTTTTTAGTAAATTAACCATTTCTACATTCGATAGTCCAATCAATCTATAAAATAGAGTTTTTTTTTTTTGTTGTTGGTATAACATTATAGCCATACCGTTCACCAGCTTAAATGCAGGTCTTTTCAGAAGGGTTGTAGATTGTCCATTAGAAAGTGAGACTTACAGCCCGCTACTCTCCCGTCCAACTCGTTCCGGTGTTCTTTGAGGAGACCGGTGTTCAGGTCCATTAGGACGCGAGGATCAGCAGGGATCGCTCTCTGCTCATGTGGTTTCAACATGTGATACTTTCTGAGCTCCTGTAGGATGTGCAGCTGGTTTTCAGTGCCTTGTCTGAACTCATCCACTGTTGGAGAAATACCACAACAAATGGAGACTGTCACACTTCAAAACATCCCATATACATAAATAAAAAAAATCACAATGAGATTTAATATCTCTCAGACAGTTGAAGAGTTTCCTATATGAGGTTAAAGGTAACACTTTATTTTACAGTGTCCTTGTTACATATGTTACATGTACTTACCATCGTAATCAGAGTAAATTATGCATAATTTCATGCAATTAACCCTAAACCAAAACCTAATCCTAACCCTACAGTAAGTACATGTTGTTAATTATTATTACTCATTACTCAAATATATAATTACGCTGTAACAATGACACCTTAAAATAAAGTGTAACCAGGTTAAACAAGAACAATTGGAGACAAAAAAAGAGACTAATCTCACATTTATGCTCATGCATGGGATGCTGGTTGTTGTTTACTGGTGGACCAGCTAAACCAGCTCAGTTCTGCTTGAGAATGGCTTGTCCACCACCTCTGGGGTGTGTTTCCCAAAAGCATCGTTAGCCAACTATGTTCCCAAGTACTATCAGCATAGTTCAACGAGTTGACATTTCCCGAAACCATCGTTCTGACGAACATTCGCAAACAGAATCGCAAAGTTGTGTGTTTGGAACGACAGATCTCATGTGGTTAAAGAATAGTTTCTAGTTTGCATGACGTGTGGACTCAATAAATCCTAATCTTGAGCAAAATAAGCAAGCTGGCATTCAGTGCAATCTGTATCTTTTATTTAGAATACATACAAACGTCATTTACGTCTTTTAGTTTGTCAAGAGGTTTAATTTGTTGTTTTTGAAGAGTGCGCATGTGTGAACGAGCCTATGATTGAATCTGGAAATAAAGCAAAATAACTGCGAAAAATAAGAGATAGTCCTCAGCTGCCATGTCCGTAATTTATAGCTAAACATCTAGCGTTAATTCGATCTCAAACAGATTCATTAAAAGTAGTTATTACTTCAACGCCTGCGTGACATCATTAACCAACGTGGTTGAACGACCAATTTGCGACAATATGGTTTCGGGAAACAGTCGTGACTAGCTAGTTGATTTCTTCAACGATGCATCGTACTATGGTAGTTAAGTAGCGAGTTACGCCGTCGTACGAGAAACACACCCCTGACCAGCATAAACCAGCCTGGACCATGAATCTATGCTGGATTTTTGTCTATGGCAGCCACTTAAACTTGCATTGTAAAAATGTGCACATACCCTATAAAATATGAATGTGCTCACAAACAGATTATGTTCTGATTCTTTCAGTTAAAATCTTCTTGTTTCATACTTGGCCCTGTAATTGTTGCTATACGCTCAAACACACAGTTAAAACATGGCTGATATCATGTGTGTGAGATGTCTTGAAACACTCACATGGCGCTGTGCTCCTCTGCAGCTCTGATAGTGACGGCAGCTTCAGTCCAGTTCTGGGATCCACAAGAGTGGCCTGAGAATTCTGAGTTCCCTTCCTCATCTCATACGCTGGAGGATTGTAGACTGTGGAGGAAGACAAAAATAGGTAAATATGACCAATCTTCTATGTGCATTGAATAAAAATAAAAAATGAGTTCACAGACTTACAGCCAGAAACTCTTCTGTTCATTTCGCCGACCTCCTCCTTGAGCATCCCAGTGTTGAGATCCATCAGGAATCGTCGGGAAGGTTGTGTTCCCTGCCTGCGCAACTCAACCGCAACTGGTATTTGCTTCTTGGGTTTCACACCAGTGTTCATGTCCTTCAGAACTGAGTTGTCTTCATCTTGGGCCAGTTGTGGCCCTATTGGTTTCAGTCTACCATTTGGGACTCGATGCAGTGGTCTTGCATGGAGACCTGCACATACATCATGAACGTTCAACCTGCAGCTTATAACTCTTTACTTAAAGCCCTTACGTATGATGCATTATGAAGTATTTTTAATGCAGTAATTCTGCCTTGTGATGCACCTTATAATGCATTGCATGGTCTCATGAATAATTGTGACCACAGTTATAATACATTATAATACTTATCTATTCATTGAACACGCCTTTAGAAAGTATAATGCATTAAAACACATGACAAACAATCTGCAAATATTAATTTAAACGTTTAACATAACCATGCCACGTAACCTTTATATAATCTCAATTAAGTTATGAAAACTATTGAAGAAAGAAGCCTTATCGCTTAATAGCACAAGCCATAAAAACTGATTTATGACTTGTCTCTATCTCAATTGTTGAATAGGTAATCACGTATTTTATCAAGCAGATAAAATGTGCCAGTGTGCCATTATACCCTGACAAAGGTTAAAGTTCAGAAGAATGGTTGTATCTGAACCTTGGAACTAATGAGGAAAGACACATACTTACTAACATTTAGCCTACAGTAAAATTATTGTACATTTTAAGAAGCAAAGAGAAATGAAACAAAATGACAGAAAGTGTTCCCATATTAATTTATTATGATTGAATAACTATTATTATTTTGGCGAAAACTGATGACCATGGTATGAGAGATTTCTCATAGATCCTGTTTTTTCCTTTCAACATCACCGTACCAATTTTAATATTTGTAACAGAATCACCTTTAGAAATTAGAGTATTCAAAAATGAATTATAATATCAATAAATAAAGATGCAGATAAATCTCACCAGCCACAGCCAACAGGAGCAGTAAGACCCGGAACATCCTGTAAAACAAATATGGAAAAACAATTTAATAAGTAGTTTGGCTTCACAAACACCATAATTTCTCACAAACAATTTGCTTTCACAGGGCTTTTGTGAATGAAAACACAGTAACAACACGTTAAGTGCTACCTGTGATCGTTTCAGTTCTGAGAAAAATAGATCAATAGATGCTTCAGCGCCGAGTGATTTATCCTGTCGGTTTGCCTCACCTCACGCAACAAGGATCGCATGCACTCTGGATTCGCCTTTAATAACCCAGAGACTCAGATAATAACCTGGCTCAGAGGTTGACATGAACCTGTAATACTCCCTCTTTTTATCTTTTCATCTGCCTTTGTCTCTTAGACAGCGATAAAACATCCGCTCTTTGATCCCAGACATTCTGACACGAACCAGTTCAACTGATATTAGTGTCGGTACATTCATGACCTGAATCACTTTATTGCTGAGATGTTCTCTTGATATCACCATCCAATGGAAACATTCATTGCTCAGAAGTTGCTCTTGGAGATGTTTCTCTTACAGGACAATACAAATACCCAGTTTTATCAATAGAGTACAGATCTATCAAACGAATGTACATTGAAAAACACACTCTAAAAAATGCTGGATTGTTTTAACCCAACTTTGGGTCAAATATGGACAAACCCAAACGTTGGGTTAAAAATGTAATGTCAAAATCTAACCCAATGGCTGGGTTTGTCCCTGTTTATCAATAGAGTATAGATCTATCAAAAGAATGTACATTGGAAAATACATTGGTGTAGAAACAATTTGCACTGAGAACATTTCACCAATAATTACTGAGAAATAGCAAGTAATAACACATTGAAGTAAATGTGAAATTGTGAAATATAGACAGAATGTTATTTTGCTCCAATATTCCTCGTTTTATTTATTTTACTCGAAAAATCATTTATGACATTGTAGAGCAGCTCAGATCATTTAATGAGAAATGTTTGAGATCATATCGAGACGGAGACCTTTGACTTTAGTATCTTGGTGAATTATGAGCACAGTTTGAAATGCTGTTGAGATCTGAAATCTCTCATGTGATTATTATTATTATTATTAATATGCCTTTTTCTCATCAGGATAAACATCTTGAGAATCTGGAGGCTTCAGCAAGACTGATCTAATTTCTAATTCTAATTTAATTTCTAATTTCTAGGAGAAACAATTGAGATCTTGTAATCTTGTGTGGGTTGTCTTGCATTATTGTTAAAGATGAATAATAATTCTTATATATGCATTAGAGTCTTTTCCAGTAGTGGAAAATGTCTTCACCGTTTCTCCTATTGTTTTGGAGGAAGATATGTCTGAGACTTCAGAAAGGAGTTAGTCAGCAGCTTCGCTTTCTAATAGATTCACTCCCCTACAATATGATAAAGTGATACTGTCATGTTTTTCGGTTGTTTTTAGGGCGTTTGCTGTGGTTTTGGCTCGAATGAAAAGTCCACTCTCAAGTCTCTCAGATATTGTAGTCTCTAGTGTAAGCTCGCACTAAATCGGTCCAAAGTCCGGCGTTCGACCAGCGCGGAAGGTCTTTGCGTGTTACTGTCCTTTTCTCGAGCAAAGTATTGGTTGGTTAAAAGCAATACATCAATCAAATGTATTCTCGCTATTTCATCTGACTTCATAAATGAAAGGTTTTAATAATATCTGTGCCTCACTTAAAGTGAGCGAATGTTTGACTATTCCTTTTAACCATTAAATGAACAATGTCAAAATCAGTTAGAATAATCATATGTAACAATTTAATATTTCAGATATCAGAGATCAATTCCACAATCAATTCAAATATCTAGAACATGGTTATACATTGGTTACACCAAATAATCTTACCCAGCTTGTACCTGAGAGAGAGAGAGAGAGGGAGAGGGAGAGAGAGAGGAGAAGGGAAATAGAGAGAGAGAGAGAGAGAGAGAGAGAGAGAGAGAGGAGAAGGGAAATAGAGAGAGAGAGAGAGAGAGAGAGAGAGAGAGAGAGAGAGAGAGAGAGAGAGGAGAAGGGAAATAGAGAGAGAGAGAGGAGAAGGGAAATAGAGAGAGAGAGAGAGAGAGAGAGAGAAATAGAGAGAGAGAGAGAGAAATAGAAATAGAGAGAGAGAGAGAGAGAGAGAGAGAGAGAGAGAGAGAGAGAGAGAGAGAGAGAGACACCACCTATTCCATTCCTGTCCAGCAAAGAGCCCAGATAGAGCGAGCACACCTTCCTTTATCCTTCTGACCAGGTGACATGGGGGATGGGGGAGACCACCCTCAAATAATGGCTTAACCAGTTTTCTATAAACTTCTATAAACCTTATTACCTTTTATTTTATCTATCTGGATATGAGATATCTGTACCACTCACTTTGAGACATGAGTTCTTATTATTTTGTGAGAGGAAGTGGGGTTGTATGGGACAGGCCGAATGTAAATTAGCCAGCAGGGTCCTTTTGTCTCAGACCAGGGCCTCAACCAGTATTTTCAGTCTTACACTAGATACACAATGAATATCTGTTAAGAGATGAACAGACATTAGTATTGTGAACTTGTGTTACAACAATTAAAGGGTAAGTCTCGCCAAAATGCAACCTAGGCTCTTTTTGTTAAAAAGGACATGGAACATTAAATTTGTGTTACCAATTTATTTATTTCTAATACTTTAGTGTTTGATGAGACCAATCACTGTTCCATGGGCGTACAGAAAGAGCCAAGTGAAAGTAGGCAACGTGTGACAAAGTGGGTGAGTTTTTTTTGTTCACTTGTAAAAGGAGAATTGGAAAGTGAAAAGGAGTAGCAATTTAAAACGTGGGTCTGTGTATGTAGCAGTTCATGGATATTTCTAACTTATTTTAGATCCAGTGTGACTGCTGCAAGAGGTGGTACCACGAAAAGTGCCTGGGCATGACTCAAAAGAAGCTGAAATGGGCCAGAGTCAATAATTGGGACTGCATTTTGTGCTGTTAAATCTGTCCAGTTAACAGAATTACTAAATTTATGTTATTTATCTTTTTATTTAAATTGTGCTATTGTCGTTTTTTATGGTAAAATAATATTGCTAAGTACATTCTACATAAAAGTCCTAGCTTCCACAGACAAATTTCACCTCAGATGGTGATGTTACAACAGTGTAGTTGACACCGTGAGAAGGTGTCCTCTCCATCTGAGGTGAAATTGGTCTGTGGAAGCTAGGACTTTTATTTTTATGATTTTCTAAATGTGTAAACAAAACAGCTAATATATGAGTTTTTTGGGGGGGGGGGGGGGGGGGGGGGGGGCTCTTATTTTGAAATTCAGCATATCATGCAGTGACAGGTTGTGAGGTGTACTAAAAATCTTTCTTTCTGACTGACAGACGAGACAGAATAAATGTATGTGAAATTGCCTTCGCCGGAATATTACCTGTTTTTAGTTATGTTTATGATGTTTCCTGTTTTAATAGCCAAGTGTATACGTGCACCGCGAAATATAGGGGCGGCTAGTTTGACCGCTCATTTCGAGGTGGCGGCTGGCTTGACCGCAGTTAAAAACTGACTAGTGAAAGCGGTATGTATCAGAGAATGTCTAATGTAGAGAGAGAGAGGCCACGCCTTGGCCAAAGAGTATAGAAGTACCAAGAGGCGAAACTCCGTTGCAGTTTTGACAACAATCGCTAGATGGTGCTGCTGTCGCCATTTTGGACTGAACCAACGGCTTTACCGTTAGCACAACTACCGTACAGCATTAACATTATGCTGGAAATAATTGGAAACAAAGAAAACAGTGTTCTGCCATCAACTGCAACAACTACCAGTGTACAACCAATCAACTAGCATTTCATAGATTCCCCAAAGATCCAGAGAGGTAAAGTAGAAAAGTTTTTTATTAACATTAAAATGAGCTAACGTCAACGATAACAGGTGCTGTAGCTATCCCATAACCGCAGTAACAGTTTGCTATGTATTCCAATATTATCTGTCTGCAGAGCCGGAGGCTGCATTTTCAGGACCCGACTCGAAATGGGCTTTTTAAATCGCAAATTTTCAGAGATATATGAACACCTAACCTGGCAAATGACCACTTTATTAATTTATTGTTATCACTAAATGAACGCACTTAAATGGTTATCCAAACTTAAATGGTTATAATTCAAGAATGCTTTGGAATATAGACCTATGGTTGGTCCTGTTTTAAAAAAGACATTTGTCAGATTATTGTTGAAGTGAAATAAATTATGAAAGTGACACAGAAAAAAAGTTATGTAAGTTTGAGTTTATTAAAATGTACAAATTTAAAAATATAATTATTTATATTTTATATTTTATATATATATTACAAAATATATTTTACTCTATAACTGCAAGAAAATGAAAGCCAAAAATCTGAACAAGTTGTGTTCCACATTTTAGGTTGATATCTCAAAAAATGAGCTTGCACACTAGCACACACACACATGCTCTACATGGTTTGGAGGTGCCGCTCATTTCGAGGTGGCGGCTGGCTTGACCGCCACCCGCCACCCGCCACCTTGGTCAAGCCAGCCGCCACCTCTTGCTCGCTCGCTCTAGATTCCGGGAGATTTTAGCTAATTTGCGGGCATCAGGGAGCCGCTATCAATATGCGGGAGACTCCTGGAACTTCCGGGAGATTTTGGATGTCTGCTATAGAGATATTAAAAACTAGAAACTACTATTTAGTTCCCTTAACCGCTTTTGAATTGGAACCGGTATCGTTAAGTTGCGTTCAGTCCAAGATGGCGGAGCTGCAGCTCTGCGCATGGGTGCGTTTGTTGCAATGGAACGTTCTATTGAGTTTCGCCTCTTGGTACTTCTATACTCTTTGTTAGCGACGTACGGAAAACGGGCCCCTGATCTGCACCGGTGCATTCAGTCTCATGCTGTATGTTAACACGTTGTTGCTGTGTGTTTTTCAGTGACCTTAATGTTTCCTGATGAACCGACACAGCAACATAAATACTTTCAGTCTCTTTATAAAGTGGGAAAGAAACAGGGATATGATGATCGTGTCCATAAAGGAATTAGAAGATCGGACGGCCAGAAAGTATGTTGCTCTTTCTCTATAACCAAACGTTTCAACGTCTCTTGTTTCCTTCTGTGAACTTTGAGTCTTGTCATAAACATCAGTGTTGACAGTTCTGATCAAAAAGTGTTTAAAAAATGTAGAGTAGATGAACATGTGCAAAAAATTTTTTTTATTTTTTAGGTTGACATCAAATTTGTTGAGAGGTGCAGACTTTGGGAAAGATCGGTAAGTTGACAAGACTTTATTTTTCATGAAATTCTCTAGTAAGAATTGGTTTGTTAAATTCGGTATGTAGATAGTATGAGATATAACTGAATTACACAGCCAAAGCCTAGAAGCATCGGTTATAGACTTCATGTGAAGTTTTTTTTTTTTTTTTTTTTCAGTAGCTTAGCCTGGGAAAACCCAGACAACTTCCGGCAAATTTAGATTTGCTCTGCAAGTAAGTCTGGCAAAGAGCTCATTCAAGTCCATTTCCATGCCGAGAAATCGTGGCACCAATCAGAAACGTTGAGGCGGGCTTTACACGATGACGATCGCTCTGATTGGTTTTAGGTCTATCCAATTGCGCCCAGAGGCATTTGAGCGACGTCCACTCCGTTGGTGAAGCGCACCAACTTTTAAACGCATTATTATATTCAAATTGCAAACACATGAGGACAGTCTCCATGAAAGACCCACTGGCAGATGAACGTGCTGCTACATTTCTCTCCGAAACGGTAGGAAATTAAATTAGATTTAATAGAGGATTTTAACTGTGACAAGATGATTGACAGGGCAGTTTACGTGACAGGATGCACGCGACAGATCCGTCCGATAAAGATGACGAAGTAGTATGTCCCAAAGCTTGCCTACTTTTTTGCTACACATTCAAAAGTAAATACATTTTCTTCACAAAAAGAGTACATACTTTTATGGTGTAGTGTAACTTAGGCGAATTGGGACGCAGCATATGGCTTTACACGATGACGATCGCTCTGATTGGTTTTAGGTCTATCCAATTGCGCCCAGAGGCATTTGAGCGACGTCCGTTGGTGACGCCCCTTTGGAAATGAGTTATTAAAGGGTTAGTTCACCCAAAACTAAAAATTCTGTCAGTAATTACTCACCCTCATGTTGTTCCAACCCCGTAAGACTTTCGTTCATCTTCGGAACACAAATTAAGATATTTCTGATGAAATCTGAGAGCTGGATCAGTCCTCCATAGGCTTCTAAGGGACTGAAACTTGCTGGCCCAGAAAAGTTATTAAAGAGATCGTTAATATAGTCCAAGTGACTACAGTGGCTCAATCTTAAGTTTATCAAGCGACGAGAATACTTTTTGTGCGCAAAAATAACGACTTTATTCCACTATTCATTTCCTTCTCTCTGGGCCTTGAGTGAGTTCACGTAATGTTTTAGCGCAGCGCTTCTGTGTTGTGCGTCACACGCATCACACACATGACCAGCGTCGGCCAATAGTGAGCCTACGTGGTGACGTGCAACACAGACGCGCTGCGCTAAAACACTACGTGAAATAACTCTTAATGCTCTTAATGCCCTGACTGGGCAGAGGAAGCTTTCATCCTCATTTCCTTCAGTGACCGGTAGGGCAGACAGGGAAATGACCTGTGCCCTAAACGGTGTATTGAGGGATTTAGGAACATAACCGTGCTTAGGTTTGAGTATAACCCTAGAGTCATTAGGCCCAAATTCCATGCACGTCGCGCTAACTGAGAGCGCGTGCAAGTCCCATATGCGCTTCACTGAAGCAAGAGCCAGAAGAAACACCGTCTTGAACGACAGGTGTTTAAGATCAATCTTCTGCAAGAGCTCAAAAGGATAACCTTTCATGGCTTCCAGTACCGTAGAAAGGTCCCATATAGGGACTGTGGGAGGTCTGGGAGGATTCAGTCTCTTAGCTCCTCTAAGGAAGCGAATGACTAAATCGTTCCTTCCTATAGACTGGCCAAGCGTTGTCGTAGAGAACACTGCTATGGCCGCCACATAGACTTTGAGTTTGGAAGGGGACCTGCCCTTATCCAGCAGCTCCTGTAGGAAGGAGAGAACCTCCGTCACTCCGCAATTCAGGGGTGACACACCACGAGCTGTGCACCAGCCAGAAAACACCGACCATTTGGAGGCGTAGAGACGTCGCGTAGACGGAGCTCTGGCCTGTGTGATCGTGTTTAACACTCCCTGTGGGAGGCCAGCGGGTACCCATTGATGGTCCACACGTGAAGGGACCACAGCTCTGGGTGAGGATGCCAGATCGAGCCGTTGACTTGAGAAAGGAGATCCTTCCTCAGAGGCACTGGCCATGGGGCGGTGCTTGCTAACTGCATCACAACTGGGAACCAAGGTTGGCTCGTCCAGAGCGGCGCTACAAGCAGCACTGAATATCCTTCTTCCCTGATCCGTTCTACCACCTGGTTCAGGAGTGAGACAGGGGGGAAAGCGTAGAGAGGACGGCGAGGCCACATGTGGGTCAGCGCGTCCTTGCTTTTCGAGAAAAATTCTGGACAGTGAGCGTTTTGCTGAGACGCGAACAGGTCTACTTCCACTCTGCCGAATTTCTTCCATAGCAGCTGTACTGTCTGTGGGTGCAAAGACCATTCTCCTGTCGGAACCTGGTTCCTGGACAGTCTGTCTGGTCCTATATTCAGGAGCCCTGGCACGTGCACTGCTTTCAGCGAGAGCAGGTTGCTGCGAGCCCATATCAGGAGGCGTCTGGTCAGTCTGTACAGGGTCAGGGACCTGAGGCCGCCCTGGCGATTTATGTAGGATACCACCGACACGTTGTCTGAACGTACTAGGACGTGGTACCCCTTTATCAGGGGACGAAAACGCGTGAGCGCTTTGCTCACTGCTAACATCTCGAGGCAATTTATATGAAGGAGCTTCTCCCGTTTTGACCATTGGCCAAAGAGCGGTCTGCCCTCGAGCAGCGCTCCCCATCCTGAGGCGGATGCGTCCGTGGACACCACCATCAGTCTCGAGGAAGTCCCCAGGCTTACACCTGAATGGTACCAGTCTTTTGCCCCCCAAGGGTTCAAAGCTGCAATGCACGCTTGATTGACCTTGAGGCGAAGCCGACCGGAGGCCCACGCTCTGTGAGGCACTCTCTCTCTGAGCCAGAACTGCAGTGGGCGCATGCGCAGCAGGCCCAACTGGAGAACTGATGATGCTGAAGCCATCAGACCTAGCATCCTGTGAAATTTCTTGAGAGGGACTACAGCGCCGCAGCGAAAGGAGCCGACTGCGCGCTGAATGTCCAGTGTGCGCTGAGATGACAGGCGTGCTGTCATTGACAGCGAGTTCAGTTCTATTCCCAGAAAAGAAATAATCTGTCTGGGGAACAGCGAACTCTTTTCCCAGTTTACTGTGAGACCGAGATTCTCGAGGTGATCGAGTAAAATGGTTCTGTGCTCCACGATCTCTGAGTGAAATTGGGCTAGAATCAGCCAGTCGTCCAAATAGTTCAGCACTCGTATGCCCCGGAGTCTGAGGGGTACGAGCGCTGCGTCATGCACTTCGTAAATGTACGGGGTGCCAGGGACAAGCCGAAAGGCAGGACTGTGTACTGATATGCCTGGCCCTCGAAGGCGAATCTCAAAAATCGCCTGTGACGTGACGCTACCTCCATCCATCCATCCATCTTCTACCGCTTATCCGGGTCGCGGGGGCAGCAGTCTAAGCAGGGATGCCCATACTTCCCTCTCCCTCGACACTTCCTCCAGCTCTTCCGGGGGGACACCGAGGCGTTCCCCGGCCAGCCGGGAGACATAGTCTTCCCCGGGGTCTCCTCCCGGTGGGACATGCCCGGAACACCTTCCCAGGAAGGCGTCCAGGAGGCATCCGGAAAAGATGCCCGAGCCACCTCAACTGACCCCTCTCAATGTGGAGGAGCAGCGGCTCTACTCTGAGCTCCTCCCGAGTGACCGAGCTTCTCACCCTATCTCTAAGGGAGCGCCCAGCCACCCTGCGGAGAAAGCTCATTTCGGCCGCTTGTATCCGTGATCTTGTCCTTTCGGTCATGACCCAAAGCTCATGACCATAGGTGAGAGTAGGAACGTAGATTGACCGGTAAATCGAGAGCTTCGCCTTGCGGCTCAGCTCCTTCTTCACCACGACAGACCGGTACAGCGACCGCATTACTGCAGAAGCTGCACCGATCCGTCTGTCAATCTCCCGTTCCATCCTTCCCTCACTCGTGAACAAGACCCCGAGATACTTGAACTCCTCCACTTGAGGCAGGAACTCTCCACCAACCTGAACCGGGCAAGCCACCCTTTTCTGACTGAGGACCATGGCCTCGGATTTGGAGGTGCTGATTCTCATCCCAGCCGCTTCACACTCGGCTGCAAACCGTCCCAGTGCATGCTGGAGGTCCTGGTTTGATGAGGCCAACACGACCACATCATCCGCAAAGAGCAGAGATGAAATCGTGTGGTCCCCAAACCTGACCCCCTCCGGCCCCTGGCTGCGCCTAGAAATTCTGTCCATAAAAATTATGAACAGAACCGGCGACAAAGGGCAGCCCTGCCGGAGTCCAACACGCACCGGGAACAAGTCTGACTTACTGCTGGCAATACGAACCAAGCTCCTACTCCGGTCGTACAGGGACCGGATAGCCCTTAGCAAAGGGCCCCGGACCCCATACTCCCAGAGCACCCTCCACAAGATGTCACGAGGGACACAGTCGAATGCCTTCTCCAAATCCACAAAACACATGGGATTGGTTGGGCAAACTCCCATGAGCCCTCCAGCACCCTGTAGAGGGTATAGAGCTGGTCCAGTGTTCCACGACCGGGACGAAAACCACACTGTTCCTCCTGAATCCGAGGTTCTACTATCGGCCGGATTCTCCTCTCCAGTACCCTGGCATAGACTTTCCCAGGGAGGCTGAGAAGTGTGATCCCCCTATAGTTGGAGCACACCCTCCGGTCCCCCTTCTTGAAAAGAGGGACCACCACCCCGGTCTGCCAATCCAAGGGCACTGTCCCCGACCGCCACGCGATGCTGCAGAGGCGTGTCAGCCAAGACAGCCCCACAACATCCAGAGACTTGAGGTACTCAGGGCGGATCTCATCCACCTCCGGTGCCTTGCCACCGAGGAGTTTCTTGACTACCTCGGTGACTTCAGCTTGGGTGATGGACGGGTCCGCCTCCAAGCCCTCAGCCTCTGCTTCCTCAATGGAAGACGTGACGGCGGGATTGAGGAGATCCTCAAAGTATTCCTTCCACCGTCCGGTGATATCCCCAGTCGAGGTCAACAGCTGCCATCCTCCACTGTAAACAGCGTTGGTAGGGCACTGCTTCCCTTTCCTGAGGCGCCGGACGGTTTGCCAGAATCTCTTCGAGGCCAGCCGATAGTCCTTCTCCATGGCCTCACCGAACTCCTCCCAGGCCCGAGTTTTTGCCTCCACAACCACCCGGGCTGCAGTCCGCTTGGCCCGTCGGTACCCATCAGCTGCCTCAGGAGTCCCACAAGCCAGCCAGGCCCGATAGGACTCCTTCTTCAGCTTGACGGCATCCCTTACTTCCGGTGTCCACCACCGGGTTCGGGGATTGCCGCCTCGACAGGCACCGGAGACCTTACGGCCACAGCTCCGAGTGGCCGCGTTGACAATGGAGGTGGAGAACATGGTCCACTCGGACTCAATATCTCCAGACTCCCTCGGAATCTGGTCGAAGCTCTGCCGGAGGTGGGAGTTGAAGATCTCTCTGACAGGAGATTCGGCCAAACGTTCCCAACAGACCCTCACAGTACGTTTGGGTCTGCCGAGTCTGTCCAGCTTCCTCCCCCGCCATCGGATCCAACTCACCACCAGGTGGTGATCAGTTGACAGCTCCGCCCCTCTCTTCACCCGAGTGTCCAAGACATACGGCCGGAGGTCAGATGAGACGACCACAAAGTCGATCATCGACCTCCGGCCTAGGGTGTCCTGGTGCCATGTGCACTGATGGACACCCTTATGCTTGAACATGGTGTTCGTTATGGACAAACTGTAACTAGCACAGAAGTCCAATAACAGAACACCACTCGGGTTCAGATCAGGGGGGCCGTTCCTCCCAATCACGCCCCTCCAGGTGTCACTGTCGCTGCCCACGTGGGCGTTGAAGTCCCCCAGTAGAACGACGGAGTCCCCAGTCGGAGCACTTTCCAGCACCCCTCCCAGAGACTCCAAGAAGGCCGGGTACTCTGCACTGCCGTTCGGCCCGTAGGCACAAACGACAGTGAGAGACCTATCCCCGACCCGAAGGCGCAGGGAAGCGACCCTCTCGTTCACCGGGGTGAACTCCAACACATGGCGGCTGAGCTGGGGGGCTATAAGCAAACCCACTCCAGCCCGCCGCCTCACACCATGGGCAACTCCAGAGTGGTGAAGAGTCCATCCTCTCTCGAGGAGTGTGGTTCCAGAGCCCAAGCCGTGCGTAGAGGTGATCCCAACTATCTCTAGTTGGAATCTCTCAACCTCACGCACAATCTCAGGCTCCTTCCCCGCCAGAGAGGTGACGTTCCATGTCCCTAGAGCTAGATTCCGCATCCAGGGATCGGGTTGTCTAGGCCCCCGCCTTCGACTGCCGCCCGATCCACTTTGCACCGGCCCCTTACGGTCCCTCCTGCAGGTGGTGGGTCCACGGGAGGGTGGCCCCACGTCACTCCTTCGGGCTGAGCCCGGCCGGACCCCATGGGGGGAGGCCCGACCACCAGGCGCTCGCATACGAGCCCCAACCCCGGGCCTGGCTCCAGGGTGGGGCCCCGGCTGCGCCATACCGGGCGACGTCACGGTCCTCTGTTTTTTCTTCATCATAAGGGGGTTTTGACGCTACCTGTATTTGAAAATACGCGTCCTTTAGATCTATTGACACAAACCAGTCCCCTCGGCGAACATGCGCGAGGATTTTTCTGGTCGTGAGCATCCTGAACTGACGTTTCATAAGCGCTCTGTTCAATTGCCGCAGATCTAGTATGGGTCTGAGACCCCCGTCTTTCTTGGGTACCAGGAAGTATCTGCTGTAAAGCCCCCCTTCGCTTTGAGTTTGAGATAAGGGTTCTATAGCCCCTTTGCTCAGTAGTTTCAGAATTTCGGCTCGAAGTAGATGTGTTACTTTCGATTCTACCGTGGTCTGCGAAACTGTAGCGAATAGCCTTCTTTTATGATGTTTAGCACCCATTTCGAAACCCCGGGAAGCTTCGCCCACGGGTCTGCACGGGTAGCTAGGGGCTGGGTGCGAAGCGCGCTCTGATCGGCTCGCGATACAGCGGCTTCGGTGAACTGTGACATAAGAGTCGCGCTCATGACATCTGAGGCAGGGGGCGCGCTGATAACAGCGGGCAGAATGCCCACGCTCGACTCCTCTGTGGTGGTTAACCGAGAGGGGGAGGGCTGGGCGAGTTCCATTGGAACTGTCATGTCGGTGTGTGGACGTGGGCGCAGGGTAGCGGGCACATTTACCACCTTTATAGCATCGCTCGCCTGAGCAAAGCGCCTGCATACTGGTTTCGTTTTTACAGAAACCGTGAGACATGTAGGAAGTAGCGTTTGTGGGCACTGGTTCATGGGCACGTTTGCTACGTTTAATGCGCAATCGATCTGAGTCGATTTTATGTGCGCGAGCCCTGTGTGAGGGCTGTGCTTGTGTGTAGGAATGGGCACTGAGTAGTGGGCATTATTTCTACACATGAAACACCATCGGCCGTGGCCGGGACACCAGAAAATACACTCTTTAAGGGATTTATCTGGGTAGCCATAAAAACGGCTTTTGTGTGCAGGCAAGCGGGCAATGGAACCGGCTTGTTGGCTGCTAAATACGCTGGACCAGTCACATTTCTTGGAACTGGACGAGCGACAAGCTTTGGTGGAAGTCCGGCCACAGCGGGACTTGGACACCGTCGCTTTCCTAGGCGTGCTAGGACGACTTCGGGGCCTCTGGCTTCAACGCAATCTTTGGCCGCGGGCCACGCGGGGCGGGGCGGCGGCTGGAAGAGCAAGAGCGAGAGCGCGGTCTCGAGCTCTGGGTCTGGCGGCGTTGTGAAGAGGAGGCGGTGGGCGGAGGCTTAGGCTGTGAGCTCTGAGCAGACGGTTTCGCACGGTCTGCTGCAGAGCTGGAGCGCTTCGGGAGGAAGTGCTTCATGGCCTGGGTCGCTTTCTGTACCTCAGCGAACCTGTCAGTGAAGTCTTTGACCGAGGTTCCGAAGAGGCCGGCAGGGGAAAGCGGCGCGTCGAGGAACGCGGTGCGCTCCGACTCAGACATGTCCGAGAGCGTTAGCCAGAGATGTCTCTCAGACACGGTGAGCGAGGCCATGCTCCGTCCTATGGCCTGTGCCGCAGACTTGGTAGCGCGGAGAGCGAGGTCTGTAGCGCTCCTTAGGTCTGGCACGCAGATTGCGTCAGGTCCTTTCTCGTCCAGCTTGCGGAGGAGATCAGCCTGGTAAATTTGGAGCGTGGCCATGGTGTGCAACGCTGACGCGGCCTGCCCGGCGCCGGAGAAAGCGCGGCGGAGCAGGGATGACGTCGTGTGGCAGGCTTTTGAGGGCAGCGCCATCTTAGCACGCCGTCCAGCGGAGGGCGGGCATAAGTGCGCTGCAATAGCCTCTTCGACCGGCGGCAGGGAGTGGTATCCTCAGTTCTTGGCGTCGTCGACAGCAGAGAACGCCAGAGAAACAGAAGATCGTGTCCTGGCCGAAAAAGGGGAGCTCCAAGACTTAGCGACTTCTTCGTGAAGCTCAGGAAGAAAGGGCGCTGGCTTGGATGCAGGCGAAGGCGAAAAATACGCTCTACTAACGCGTGCAGTGTGAAACCGGCGTGAGTGTTTTAAAAATAGCGATTTTTGATGCTATTATAAAAGTGACCCATTCACTCCTATTCACAATACATTTTGACCTAGTCAGTGAAAAATTAGTCAGTGAATGTTTTCCCATGCAGAACCCAACAAGCATTAGATGAAAGGAGGCATAAACACACTTGAAGTGTGTGACGTGCAGAAACAGATGCTGATGGAGGATGAAAGTGCGAGTTCTCAATCTCGGTGATGTATTACATTGTAAGTCCTTTCGTGTGCATTTGTCTTTGAGTGTAGTGATGCACTGAAGTGTCACATAAACGCTTCCACCCACATGAACAGACAGACAGAGACAAACCTGTCTGAATGATGTGAACAGCAGACTTTGACATGAGTTGTTGACACACACACACACACACACACACACACACACACACACACACACACACACACACACACACACACACACACACACACACGCGCGCACACACACTATCAGCTAGTAAACAGAGGGAGGGGATGTTTTACTGGTGCTTCAGTGCTGTATCACATGTATGTGTGTGTGTGTGTGTGTGTGTACATAGAGTATATAGCACTTTTGCCATTGAGATGGCTGGCAAAAAGTTTCCCAAACAACGTAAAATCACTCCTATATATATAGAAATTATGTTTCAACAGCTGTTGTTTGCAGTGAATGTATGTAATGACTGAAGAAAACACTTAACGTCCTTAACTTGACTGATCTGAACTGCAGTGTGTGTCTTTTCTCTCTTTTGAGTTGAAGGCCCACACACACATACACAAACCACCTACAGTGCAATGCATAAGTGAATAGACCCATGCTAAAGTTGACTAAAAAGAGGAATAAAAAATCATATTTTGGAAATTGAACTTAATGCCTTAATTTAAAAAATTAGGAAAAATCCAACCTTTAAGGACACCAATTTTCTTTGTGAATGAATAATGTATCGTAAATAAATAAATGTTCTTCCTTAAAATACAGGGTGCATAAGTGAGTACACCCCTATGTTAAATTCCCATAGAGGCAGGCAGATTTTTATTTTTAAGTATAAAAAGTTGTTAATACAAAACCTCAATTTTGTATTAATGTAGGCCAGAATTTGTGCATGCAACAAGTAAGATGTGCATTTGTGGATCAGGTGACACGCGTGCATTCATTGACTCGTTTCTGAGTCGATCCTATTTGATTCATTTGGATTTTGAGACTTTCATTTCGCAGGTTTCGCCTTGCACGCTCCACACACAGCTGTCTGAGAAAACCTGCTACCACTAGATGGCAGTATTCTGCTAAAACAGACAACAGCGTAATCAAGCGTTCTTCCCCATTTAAGACGCTTAATGTGAGTGATATTGAAGAAACAAATTTAGGCTAGTACACAATATAGGCCTACCTTATTAATAAAGCATACTTTATAGAGGCAAACAGATTACATCAGATTATGAACAACACCCATAGAAAACCATTATAAAACGGCTTTACCTGGAACAGCATTACTGCTATCAAGTCACACAGTGGATCCAACATTCACCATTTGCGTGAGGGGGGAGCAGCTCCCTATTTCGTTGTTTTGCGATGCTAGCAGCACTAACTTACACCAATCGTGGGAAATCATGCCAACTTAAGGTCAGCTGTCGTCGCACCAGCTCAGCAGCAAACCAGTGCCACCAGCACCACCACAGCAGCGATTGTCACCCCTAACCCCTCAGGGCTGAGGTTCTCTGGTGCCTGAACATCGCAGCCAACCATCATTCATATAATTCGAATGAGGGCATTGGGGAATTAAGCATTATTCATTTAATAGTTTATATTACTGTTGCATTGTATGACTGAGCACCAGATTCATGTCAGACTCGCACACTCACACACACTCACTCTCTCTCTCTCTTTCTCTCTCTCTCACACACACACACACACACACACACACTCTCACTCTCTCTCTTTCTCTCTCTCTCACCCACACACACACTCTCACTCTCTCTCTTTCTCTCACACACACACACACACACACACACACTCTCTCTCTCTCTCTCTCTCTCTCTCTCTCTCTCACACACACACACTCACACATACAGTCTCTCTCACATGCCCACTCACTCTCGCATGCACACACACTCACTCTCTTTCAATTTTTTTTCAATTTCAATTTTTTCAATTCAAATGAGCTTTATTAGCATGACTGTGTAACACAATGTTGCCAAAGCATGAACATATTATATATAAATATTAATAAAACAAACAAAAAAACATATACAAACTAACAAAACATATATGTATAGATCATGTCATATGTAGCATAGTCAATATAAATAAATAGATAAATAAACACAATCTATCCTAATAAATGAATAAATACAGTGGGTCTCTCTAGAGAATTAGCTGACTCTGGCGTTGTGAATAGCTAACACATATTTAGCCGCTAGTGCAGCTGTAATATCATCTTCTCCCAGTAAGAAGAACATTTTCTCAGCGTCACTCAGTTCAAAGAACGATGGAATCAAGATTTCAAATCTGGGCAGAAAGGTTTCTCTTATACTGGAGTATCTGGAGCAGAAGAGCAGAAAGTGTTCCTCATCCTCGATGTGCTGTAGGTCACAGTGTCTACAGATCCTCTGCTCTCTCTCTGTCCATGTTTGTCTATGTCTTCCTCTCTCTATCTCTAGATCATGGTCACTTAATCTGTATTTGGAGAGGATTTGTCTTTCTTTAAAATGTTTAATAAATAGATAACTGGCCAATTTAGTGGTTCTATTGAGGGTCGAGTAACATTGGAGTTACTCTCTCTCTCTCTCTCTCTCTCTCTCTCTCTCTCTCTCTCTCTCTCTCTCTCTCTCTCTCTCTCTCTCTCTCTCTCTCTCTCTCTCTCTCTCTCTCTCTCACACACACAATCTCTGCATGCCAAACCATCTAAATTATGGCTTTGGAGGGCACTGAAGTGTTTATAGTGTAATCATCATCAACAGATTACAAAAAAAAAAAAAAAAACTCAATAATGGAGTTGTAATCGACAATTATTTATTATTTATTATGATGGGTGTGACAGTGTCACACTTATACCTTATAGTAAGTAATAAGTGGTGCTTTGCATACTGCCCATAAGCATCAAGGGACCCCCCATTAGGACCCAAAAATTGACCTTGGGGGTCTTTCAAGCACAAGCGTTTTGCGAATCCTGCATTGAACTCCGAGATTTGAGATGCAGTCGTCAGTGAAATAAAGGGAACACAGCAAAAGTTTAGGATTATACTGCTGTGGTATCGTGGTAAAGATTAACTTTAACCTCTGTTTCTTCACGTGCTCGTCCTTGGGCGGTGAAAATAAACTGGCTTTACCTTCACATTGTAGAGCACAGCGCCGTCTTCTCGACATGATGCTGTGTCCACTTCAAGTGATTCTCTGGTGTCTCTGTGCGCGCAATAAGTGGACGGGTAATATGCTAATGTTTCGTCTCGACGTCACAACAAAACCGCTTAGGATTCGTTTTTAAAAACGATTCATTTAACTGAATCAGAGTCGACTCTTACTTTTGAAAGACGTGATTTTCTTTCTTGAGAGAAATTAACATGCATCTACTGTACATAATACGGATCCAATCTGAATCAAGATCGGAATAAAACCACAAGAATTACAGGTAGCGCCGTCCTGAGGGCATTAGACAGAATTCCCGACTAAGAACATGGTCAGGATAACTCATGACCTGTCTAGCCTTCTGGAGCACCTGTTTTTTCCAGAGGGAGCTCAGGTCTGTCAGCTGAACTCCAATGATCTTGGAGCAGATTTTAACAATACTGCTGAGGCTATTCTTGTCCCTCACAGACAATCCATTAAACCAGCAGATGAAAGAAAATGTTAAAAGGCTTTCAATAAATGAATAATAAAAGTTACATAAGATCCCTTGAGATACATTGAAAAGAATTTATCTTCCGCATCAAGTGTCCCCGCTTAGTGATAGACTGTGTTTTTATCAAACTTGAGGTTTGAGTCAAACGTGGTTCCTATGTACAGTACTTATACGTCTCTACAATTTCAACATTTTCGCCATGAATAATGCTGGCTTCTGGGTTAAAACGGTTCTTTCTAAAATCAATGATTAACTCCGTTTCAGCCTGATGTTTCTGATGTTAGTTTTCATTTTTCCTCAGGCTACATGCAGTTTGAAGGAATGGATAGCAGCAGTGCTCAAACATCAACCAGTGCCGCTGTGTTATCACAGGAGTCTCCTCAAACATCCGAAGAAGAGCCGACTCCAGCCACAGATGCACTTAAGCCACTGGTGGTTTTCGTTCAAACATCGACCAGCGCTGCTGTGTTATCTGAGATAGGGCTGGGAATCTCTAGAATGGTTGGGTACCGACGCCCGATACTTATTAGTCCAGCCGTTTTAAAGCAAAATGGGGGTCAACCGTGAACAAATTGCAACAGAATCAAACTCAACTGATTTTGTATCCTCAATATGTCCTGATTAAGGAAAAAAAAAGCCCAGAAGAATCCCATTAGGGGAAAGTTCCGAAAAAGACCCAAATATATCCTATTCATACGCCTTTTCATTATTTTTCTCACGTGAATAGGGTAAAAACATTAACCTTTAGATATCACCATGAAAATTACTGAGCTGATTACTCATATCAAGACAAACAAAAAATGTATTACAAGTTTTTTTAAATAGTTTGTTAACATGGACAAACGGTGCATAATCTAATTACAGATGTGCTTATTTGCATAAATACCACAACAGATCTAAACATTGGGTATAGCCAGGAGAAAATGTCTTGTTGAATCTTGTTGACAAATAACAGTAAAATACTTAATATTAAGGTCTGAATGGAACCCATTTAGGCTACACATGAACATCAATACAAAGAGGCAGGAAGAAGTACTTTAGAAACCAGCCTTTATTGACTATTATTGCAGAGATGGGGTTTGGGGCTGGGTCCGTGGGACTGTTTCTGGGGATTTACTTTTTATTTTACCTACCTTTTGTCTTCTGCATTCTCCTTACCATTGTCTCCTGTTCTTGCCTCAGACTCGTCCCCCAGAAACAGTCCCACGGACCCAGCCCCAAACCCCATCTCTTAAAAATTAATAAAGGCTGGTTTCTAAAGTGGGTACTTGCTGATGAAAATTCAGCTTTGCATCACAAAAATAAATTACATTTTAAAGTATATTAAAAAAGAGAACCATTATTTTAAATTGTAATAATATTTCATAATATTACTGTTTTTTTTTTTTTACTGCAGGCTTGATGAGCATAAGAGACTTCTTTCAAAAACATTAAAAATAATAATGTTTCCAAACTTTTGACTGGTACTGTACACACATATATATGTATATAGACATATAAGGCAGGCAAGTTATGATGAATGATTTGTTTTCTTTTTAAGAATGACAGTACGCTGAGTACAATGTACTTGATGGGTGATATAATCAAAACCCTTCAGACTCAGCAGTTTCAGATCTATACTCTGTTATAAGCATCCCTTTTAACAATGTAATCTGGAAAGTAATCAAAAAGGCAATAAGGTTGTCAAGCTTGAACAGATATAAACACCAATCAACACACACTATATATAACAATATAACAATATAATGAGGTTCTAAATATCACACGCCATGCAAACCTGAAGAAGCTGGGTAAAATAAAAACAACACTACCTTTTATTAAATAGTCTCCCCCAGCCCAAATAAAAAATCTAAATTCTGTCATGATCACTCACCCTTAAGTAGTTCCAAACCATTTTAGCCTTTCGTTCATCTTCGAAAGAAAAACTGACATATTTTACTGAAACCTGAGAGATTTACATCCCTCCGATAAACGATTCACCAAATCTTTTTCACGTTTTCTCGCGTGGTTTCCTCCGAGTCCTCTACAGAGACACCAACGCGCTATATATTTCAACAGTTTAAATTTAGACTTCTAATGTAATCACATTCAAGTAACATATACACACGCACAGCATATATTCTTGATAAACGGAAGCTCTAAGTGAGGCGCGAGGCGAGCTCATTATCATAAGAACCAATCACAACCATTCAACGGCTCTGGAACCAATCAGGAAAATTCACAATAGGGGCACTTTAAAGGTAGCCTGACTACATCAGACTTCGGTCTTCCGCTCAATTTCAGTTCGCTTCTGTACTCAGTCTGAGATAGCGCCCTATCTCTCCGTTTTCCTCCGGCCTGAAAACAGCCAGCCAATCAACGAACAGAGGGCGGGCTGACAGCCGTGACGTAGACGCTAAAGGCCAATTTATACTTCTGCGTCGGGTGCGCGTAGTAGGTACGGCGAAGCATACGCATAGACGCGTATCATACGTCGTACCCTTCGCCGTACCCTGACGCGCACCTCCTCAAACATTTAACTACGCGTCGCGGCGACGCGGACCGCGAGATCTGTGATTGGTCGGCTTGGTAGCATCGCATTTCCTCCCACACATTTCCGGCGTGTTCTTCTGCACCGCCCGTCATTTTTAAATTCGGTTCAACCGTCAACAGGTTCACAGGTCGCACGTACCATCTCCTCCGACACTCGGACAGGAGCTGACAGACCGTGAGTGTCCAGTTATCATGCAGTGCTGTAGTCTAGTTTTTTTGTAGCGAGTAAACAGAGATTTCTACACCCTTAGTTCTAGAGACAATTCAATATAGCAACAGCCCCCTGCTGCTCCGGTTACGTTAATGAGAACATATATGCTTGTTCTGCATATATGTTGTTCTGGTTTTGTTTGTAATCTCCACTCATACTGGCTCCTCACCTGATCTGCACTGGCCCGTTCAGTCTCATGCTGTATGTTAACACGTTGTTGCTGTGTGTTTTTCAGTGACCTTAATATTTCCTGATGAACCGACACTGCAACATACATACTTCCGGTCTCTTTATAAAGTGGGAAAGAAACAGGGATATGATGATAAATGAATTACACAGCCAAAGCCTAGAAGCATTGGTTATAGACTTCATGTGAAGTAGCTGGGTTTCCATGAAACGTGAAGCAAATCTTTTTCAAATAAAAAATGTGAATTAGGTGTGTTTCCATTTGGCAAATGCGTTTCCATCTCCCAAAATTCACATTAATCCTTTTTCGCACAAGTCAAAAACCACCTCAAGCGAGTGTGTGAACTTTTTTGCGACTTAAAGGATTTTGTTCTCATTTGCCGTTTCTGATGCCTTCATCAGACTTCAAAATGTGCATAAAAAACAGGCTGATGGAAACATAGCTAATGCTTTCATCTTTTATTTCCCTCACTCTTTAATTAAGAGATTTGAAATTAGCGAATGTTTTGTCAATCTCTTTTCTTCAGCCTGAGTTTGTCGAAGAGGGCACTACATTGTTGGAAATGCAAAAGCATCCAACCTGCGACCTTTTCATGCGGTTATATGAGCGTTTCATCTTGAAAAAACAAATTATCCTGATAATGGAACATCTTCCTGCCTATGAGACCGTGAGTGAGTTCGTCGAAAGAAACAGATGGGGCCTGAAACGAAAAACATCAGCCTACATCATGGACCAAATCATGGTTGGAGTGCGTCACCTCAAGGATAATGGTCTTCAATACCCATCACCCATTCTAGAAGTACTGATTAACCCAAAAAACCTGCATATAAAATATCCACACATTGCCGAAAAATACATCAAAAGAGGTGAGTCGGCTTTTTGAACACAGATCACTGATGACTGGTGATGTTTTAGTAAGATTGATAACAAGAACGAAGTGGAAATAACATTGCTTGGAAAACATATAAAGCTCTGACACATAAAATGACAGTAAAATGATGTGTCAAACCTTGATGACGAATGAGCAAAGTGTAAAACACGGGGGACTGATAATGAATGTTAGCGGTGATTAAATGTTCATGTCATAACAGCAACAAATTTACAGAAACTGCAACTGCAATTTAACAAGTAAATATGCCTTTTTTCATCAAAAGGCTACGTGACTTCAGTGGAATATGGAAGCAGTCAAAAATGTAAGAAAAATATATGTTTTTTTTATTTAGTCAATTCAGGCCTTTAAATCAAAAAGACATTATTTAAAATAGAACAGACTCAGACCTGACAACCTGTACGCATTTTGACATCAAAGTACGCTGGTACGATTTGTCACTCTAAACTACGCAAAAACCTGGTGCACGCGCTGTACTCAGATCAGTTTTGACCGATCATAGCGCTGGTTCATTCCCCAAATAGCAAGCCAGGATGATTGACAAATGTGTAAGGCTCAGTATTTACTAATGAGAATATAAACCACACTAAGTATTGATGAGCTGCCGGGTTCATGAATATTAATCACTGCATTCGCTCAAACTGATTTGCTGAAATCAAAACGATGAGATTGCCGTTTGCGCATTAGTTTCTTGCTCATAAAGGCTGAATAACTTAAATGAACAGCATTATTTTTACAGGACAATACAAATAATATCGTTTACATGTAGCACGTCAATGGACTACTTGCACAACTACTTCCGCGTTCTAGTTAGTAGCCTACACATCGGGAGTTTCCGGTTAGAGCGTTCAGTGCACCTTCACAATTTTTTATGGCTGCCAATTGATTAAAACAGTGAATAATGATCTCTGTATTAATTATCTTGAGCCTGCTGAAATGTTCCTATAAATATATTTTCTTTCCAACTGTGCATTTGCAAAGAAGAACACGCCACCGGTGGACGCAGATCCTGCAGATCAAAGATCAAGAGTCGGTGTGTGAGCCAGGTCCCTCCAGGATCAAGCAAACGCCGGACGCAGATTATGACTGGGGGTGTTTGCCAGGCCAGGTCCAGTAGATCTGGTTCCCAGGTCCCTCCAGGATCAAGAGCTGCCGGCTGTGCCAGATCTCTCCAGTTTAGATGACAGTGAGTTATTATTACTTTGGTTCATGTTATATCTGCCATCTGTTATTTTCTATGTTCTATTCTTTTTGTTATTACTTTCGGTTCTAAATTTGATTTGACATCGCTTTAAGGAACTGCTTAACAATCTGAAAATGATGACTGATGGCTAAGCCACGATTGGCTTGTGGCGGTTTTCGGGCGTGGCTTAGCGAAGGGTCAATTAGGCTAATAAAGTAATGATTAAAAAAACACAAATGCTTGATCAACGACCCGGCCCGCGGGAGTCTCTGTGTGTTCCAGGTCCCTCCAGGATCAAGCAAACGCCGGACGCAGATCCTGAGTCGGTGTGTGTGCCAGGCCAGGGGCCTCATGTATCAAACTTGCGTACGCACAAAAACTTTCCGTACGCCAGCTTTCACGCTCACGGTCGTATGTACTAACAGTGAAAATAACGCGAGAATGTGCGTTCCTCCACGCCAATTTCATGTCTGGCGTACGTACATTTCTCATTGTTTTTGTCCGTTGGCGACTCTTACAGGCAATGAAGTGAAGTTGCAAACATTACACAACGAATTGTTCTACAAGTCTAAGCATTGCTATTAATTTGCAATTTATAAAATAATTTACATATATTGTCACACGAGCCTTATGGGAATATTCTATCAATTATGCAATTAAGTAAGAACATATAAAAGCATATGCAAACTGATACAACCCTTAGTCTATGGCAATGACAGCTTTGGTTTAATGTCCACCTTTATATCAGACCATTTCTTTTTAAGGTCATTTAGGGTAGACGGTGTACAGTTGAGACATGTGTACAGTTGAGACACCTTAAACAACTTGCGTTCGCAGCAAGCACAAGTTGTGATTTTTGCTGTGCATATTAGTGTCCTCTTTGATCGTGGGAAATTTGAACAACGGACGCATCTCCGATCCAAAGATAGATCTTCTAAGATTTTCTAAGATATGATGTTCACTTCACCATGCACTCTACACAATGAATAGCTTATTATCCTTATGTGACTGTTAAACGTAACTGGTATCACCACAAACGTTATTCTGTGCCCTAAAAACTGGCATATTTCATGGTATTGTGTCATGCAAGGTAATTGCAAAATCTAGAGAAATGTGCGAGGTGGCCAGCGGGGGATAGTTGAGTGGTGTAGTCTACGTGATACGCAGGTATACGCCGTATACCCACTAGAAAAGGCCAAGGATTTGCGTATACCCACTTAAAAAAAGCGTGAGGATACATATCAACTTCGTTTTGTGTCAGAACTTTCACACTTACATTCATAAATTCACCCCGTCTGTGTTTGCGAAGCGACGGATCGAATCGCGGAATCCAGTCACAAATGGAACTTGCTATATAAAGCAGAACGTCACGGAATTAGGCTATTTTTGAACGAATAAATCAAAAGTAGCTGCTGTACAATGAATCAAATCTCGATATGGACTAGTGTCTATGAATATTAAAGCTAAAAGAGACTGCAATTGTTCTACGCGTCTCTGGGAATGAGCGCTCAGTGTATGCTCCACTACACACACACACACACACACACACACACACACACACAGAAGCACGCGTGACTCACGCTCGTGGTGTTTTCAGCGTTTCACTGAGACATGATGTAAGCTACACATGTGCATTTCATCGCAGAGCTGCTATTAGAGTCACTTGATGAGAATTTCACCATTTCATTTGATAAAACTATCGTCATTCATTCGTTTCATATACACACAGAAACTGTTATGTCTTTAAGACAACCTGTCAAAATAAAAGTTCTGTATAACTTGAAGAAATTATAACAGAAATATATTACTATTGCACTGAGTATACTTCAGGCCTAATAATAATAATAATAATAATAATAATAATAATAATAATAGTTTATTAAAACACACAGAAACTCAAATGTCTACAACCCACCAAAATAAAAGTTCGGTCTAACTCAAATTAATTAGAAAGGAATTGCACAGTAAAATGTATTTTAAAATAAATTTTTTTTAAAAAAACACAATTTCTAAAAGTAAATTTGTATTTGTGCCTATAATGTTTTTTGTTTTTTTTTAATTGTTGATAATTGTCAACTGATAAAACCTGTGCTTCAGGGACCATATTCATATAACAAATAAATAAGTTGATAACACTTAGTATTTCATAATGCTCTCAATTACATGTCGATGCATACCGTATGCATTAGTGAGTGTGGTGGTGCTTATGGGGTGACGCTCTGGGCTGGGTGAGTATGCGGGCGGGGGGGGGGGGGGGGGGGGGGTTATATTAGAGTATACTCACTACAAAAAACTAGACTACACCACTGGGAGACCCATATCTACTGTACCCCCGATAGAGTTCTATTAGGAAACACACTGTTTAGTTGTTCAGTGTTATGATAACAGATTAAACGTCATAATTAGCCAGCATAGGACGCAAATTAAAATAAAATTAGATATTTGTGATATTTAAACTGTGTAGGCTATTATTAATAAATATTGTTACATATCTTGTTCCTGCTTTATACATTTTAACCAGTGCTAATTTAAATAAAATGAATGAATATAAATGGATGAATAAACAAAAATGTTGCCCGATTGTTATTTTCTTCTTTATTTATTATATTTACAATGAATGGTTCGTTACCTTTACATCATTAAAAATGGGTGTCTCAACTGTACCATGCACTGTCTCAACTGTACCACATATTGGTACAGTTGAGACAAATTTGAGACAAAAAGCACCTTATTTTTGTGAGCTAATTGTGGAAAATATAAACTACTTGTGGGTATTATTGATTGATAATATCTTAGTCTACAAGCTAATGAAATGTAATGTGGCGTGTCATGTGGAAATTCACTTCTTTTCAGTGTCTATTTTTGTGTGAAAAATCAAAATGCAAAAAGTGTCTCAACTGTACTCAGTCTACTCTACAGTACGACGATCCCACCGCATTGACGGCATCAGCCAAATAGTTCCAAATATTTTTTTTTTCGTTTCTACCTCCGATAGTAGCACCTCCAATTCACTTTCTGTAAAGTTTCGTTTCTTGCCGCCATTTTCTTACTGCTTTCTTTTGCCAAAGTGGACTCATTACCATATTTAAATTAATTTAATTAAGGGAGGAGACTGGGTGGGGCGTTGTGCTCGTGCATGTGCGCTCAATTTTACGTTAACTGGGATGTACAAAGAGAATATGCGTGGGATCCTTCGTACGCAGAGATTCATACATCTGGGTTTTTTTGTGCGTACGCACATTTACAGCTTTGTCCGTACGCAATGTTTTAGTATGAATTCAACGCAAGGCTTTGTACATGAGGCCCCTGGTCCAGTAGATCTGGAGTCTCTGTGGTTCCCAGGCCCCTCCAGGATCAAGAGCTGCCGCCTGTGCCAGATCTCTCCAGTTTAGATGACAGTGAGTTATTATTACTTTGGTTCATGTTATTTCTGCCATCTGTTATTTTCTATGTTCTATTCTTTTTGTTATTACTTTCGGTTATAAATATGATTTGACATTAAACTGCTTAAAAATCTGTACATGATATTTGTTGTACTATTTTCATCTTTAAAGGGGCTATATGTAGTTTTTAGCGTTTTAGTTTTCACTCTAGTGGTGATGTTTCAGATTGCAACCAATACGTTTACAAGCGAGTGCCGATGTTGATCCGTGTTTTCGTCCGAAGTTGACCCGATTCACGTTTGGCCTGATGAGCTTCAGCAGATAATTTTTGTTTTGTTTTTTATCATTATGTGGAGTTTGTGTTGGAGTCTGTGTTGTGCTGGGGCAGGTCGTTTCTTAGTGTTAGCAGACTCCATATGTCACAAGTTGCAGTGTCGTCACTGTTGAGTGCAAAGTCAGCAGACGAGGCGAGAGGCTCGGGAGTGTGCATGCAGGTCTCAGTTATGTCACTGGATTTTGTGGTAAATCCGACCCGGAGCCTTTACATAGAAATAGGAAAACTTGCTTTCAGAGGTAATAGCAAAACCCGCCAAGTGGATTTTAATGTGAGATTACTACCCCTTCACACACAGGCAATAAAAAAAGGATTCATTTCAGTAGAAAAACTACATATAGCCCCTTTAATTGTATTGATTAGTTGGTGCTGCTCTAATAGTCATTCACAGAGATGTTTCTAATAATTTGCTAAAAAAAATTCTTCATTTTAGAAAAAGCTAAAAAAGGAAGAATATAAATGGACATAAATACAGATATTAAATAGAAGATAATAACTGTGTGACTTCTATGTTTCAGTCAGGATTCAGGCCGCATCATAGCACAGAAACTGCGCTCGTTAAAATTACAAATGATTTACTTCTAGCTTCTGACCAAGGCTGTATCTCAATACTAGTTTTACTCAATCTTAGCGCTCCTTTCAACACTATCGATCATAAAATACTCCTAGAGCAACTACAAAACTACACTGGTGTTCAGGGACAGGCATTAAGCTGGTTTAGATCGTACTTAACAGACCGCTACCATTTTGTCTGTTTAAATGGGGAAAAATCAAAGATAACGTCAGTAAACTATGGAGTCCCGCAAGGATCTGTGTTAGGCCCTCTGCTATTCTCAATATATATGCTGCCACTTGGTAATATTATAAGAAAACATGGAATTAATTTCCACTGTAATGCTGATGACACTCAATTATATATTTCATCACGACCAGATGAAAATGCTAAATTATCCAAATTGACAGAGTGTGTTAAAGATATAAAATACTGGGTGACGTGTAATTTCTGCAATTAAATTCACATAAAACGGAGGTATTACTTATTGGTCCAAAAAACTGCCCACAAAACCTCTTACAATACAACTTTAATTTAGAAGGATGTGCTGTTACTTTATCCACTACAGTAAAAGACCTGGGTGTTATACTAGACCGCAACCTGTCTTTCGAAAATCATATTTCATATGTTACAAGAACAGCCTTCTTCCACCTTAGAAACATTGCTAAGCTACGTAATATGCTATCTGTTTCTGATGCAGAAAAGTTAGTTCATGCATTCATGACCTCGAGACTAGATTACTGTAATGCTTTATTAGCCGGTTGTCCTGCATCCTCAATAAACAAGCTACAGTTAGTCCAAAATGCAGCCGCTAGAGTTCTTACTAGATCAAGAAAATATGATCATATAACACCAATTCTATCATCTCTACACTGGTTACCTATTAAGTTCTGTATCAATTACAAAGTAATACTACTGACCTATAAAGCCCTAAATGATTTAGCTCCTGGGTAATTAACGGATCTTCTATCGCCCTACAATCCATCGCGCTCTTTAAGATCACTAGATTCAAGGCTTCTGATCATTCCTAGGATATCTAAGTCCACTAAAGGAGGGAGAGCGTTTTCACATTTAGCTCCTAAACTCTGGAATGGCCTTCCTGATATTATTCAAGGCTCAGACTCGCTGTCCCAGTTTAAAACTAGATTAAATCTCCTCAGCCAAGCATTCACATAATACTTACCTTTTATACTACAGTTAAATCGGATCAAATGCATTAATATTATGAACAGCAGCTATGCTAATTATTTCCCATCTGCTCTTCTGTTGTTATCTCGGGATGCTAGTCCCAAGGTAAATAGAGTTCGTCAGCTCCAGTTTGTATCCAGCCTCCCATGGAAACTTCAGATGCCCCAACGCCCGTGAAGAGACGACTCGAGGCCCGTGAAGAGACGATTCAACGCTGGCGATATGTTATGCCCTAAATTAATGCATGATTAACTAACTTTATTTTTCGATGTACATCTCTGAAATGCACTTTCTGTAAAGCTGCTTTGAAACAATGTGTATTGTGAAAAGCGCTATACAAATAAATTTGAATTGAATTGAATATGTAACACATCATATCAGGACTGGTAATCTCTCTAGTGTTCTTGGAGATTGGCTGAGCAGGAACATGAACTTACATGCAAAAACCTGCTAATTATTCATATGTGTCAATGTCAGCCTGTGTCCTGATTTTATTTGTAATCTTCACTGGTTGGTCCCTCGCCTGATCTACACAGGTGTGTTTAGTCACAAGCAGTTCAGTCTCTCATGCTGTTGTGTGTTTTCCAGGATCCTTTGACTCTCTTTATGAAGTGGGAAAGAAACTGGCATCGGGATCCCATGGCATTGAATTGAAATTGAAACCCAGCAAGAATTGGGCCAGAATTGAAGGATATGAGGCACAGAGGTGAGCCAGACAAATTTAGCATTTTTTGTTCAGTTCTTAGCTAATTTGATGTACTGCAATATTAAATATATAATCCTTCAATGTGTATATAATATAGTGTACTGACTGCTGCTTTGTACATTTAAATCGGGAACGGGCAACCCTTTTTTAGGTGTCCGTTTGAGGTGCAGAGTTTACCTCCAACCCTAATCAAGCACACCTACATCTTTTAACCAAAGTCTAGATCATCAGACTTTACGAGTGTACAAATGCACCGTTTCATACAGCATGTTTGTGTGTTTTGCAGAGTTCCTCAGCCAGTCCAGTCTCCTCGTCCACCAGGTCACGACCCCACCATGCCAAGGGGAAACGGTCCTCCTCGGCACATCTCCGCTGACTGCATCATCTAGGCCTTAGGATGGTTCCACAAAGAATTGACTGCAAATACAACATGATTTACTTCAAACTAAAGATTTGACTTTACATAAAGACACTGCATCTATTTGTGTCTCATTAGTTAATCCAGGATGGACCTAAAAAAACTTGTAACTTTCTTTAACCTTACAGTTCATTAAAAAGTTTAACACAGCTAACTCAACATAATTTTTTTTTTTATCTCGTAATAAATATTGGAAATGGAGAACAAATGATTGTGAATTCTTCTGATATATGAATCCCCAGAAATGGTATATATTAAAGACTATCTGCATGCTTTGAATGTAACGATGGAGATGAGCCTGAAATAAGACTAAAATAGGTTAGTCTAATAGGTTAGACAAACTTAGTCCCGGTCACGTTGGAAGTTACCGAGCTGGGGACTATTTTCAGGCGCTGCGTCATGTCATTACACCTGCTGGACTCATGGTACGGCAGCAAAGTTTCTTGATTATTATGTATAGTTCCTAGACATATCAGCCTAGAAAACTTTTCATTTTCCGTTGGTCATAGTACACGATGTAACTACAGATAGATGTAACCTATCCCTTTAAATAGGAAAAATATCGAAACTCTTTGGTCATTTTTTTGAGAGAGATGCTAATGGTCTTGTCCGATTCAATGATCTATGCTAAGCTATGCTAAAAGTGGTACCGCCAGACCCGGAGATCGGCTGAATGGATTAGAAAACGGTAAAACTCAACTGTTTAACTCTGGGGGAGTTGTAATATGAGCCTATTTCCAAAAAAAGTGGAGTATCCCTTTAAGAGATGAACAGAGATTAGTATTGTGAACTTGTGTTACAACAATTAAAGGGTAACTCTAACAAAAAGAGCCTAGGTTCAATTTTGGCGAATCTACCCGAGTCAAACTTTAGTTTAAAAACATAATTAGAATGGAAACGCCACTTTTAAGTTTGACAATATTTTCGTTTTAGGTTAAAATGCCTTTTGAATGGGAGTGCATGGGGCACTTCTATGATAGCATCAAAATTGCTATTTTTAAAACACTAAGAAGGTTCGACACAACATGAAACTGTGCTGGAAGTATCACCAGAGGCTCTACACATGAACTTGACCATTGACTACATTGTTTGTGTACACAGAGTTTAGTTTACTAAAAAGAAAGGTTTTGTACGACTCACTATATCAGTTAGTGTTTCCGGTGGCTGGAACTTTGTCAGTCAAAAGTAGTCCATCTCCGAATGCAACGTAACATGAGGAGAGTAAAGATGAAAAGCTCCTAAAGCTTGTTTCTATATAAATTCCCGGATAATTTTTTATTAAGTTATCATGCTTTTCATTGAAATTACAAGTTCATGACATTTCCTCAGATGGAGTCAGTTCATTACGTTGCATTCGGAGATTGACTACTTTTGACTGACAAAATTCCAGCCAACAGAAACACTAACTGATAAAGTGAGTCGTACAAAACCTTTCTTTATAGTAAACTAAACTCTGTGTACACAAACAATGTAGTCAATGGTCAAGTTCATGTGTAGAGCCTCTGGTGATACTTCCAGCACAGTTTCATGTTGTCGAGCCTTCTTAGTGTTTTAAAAATAGAGATTTTTGATGCTATCATAGAAGTGATATCATTCACTCCCATTCACAAGGCATTTTGACCTAGTCAGTGAAAAATTAGTCAGTGAATGTTTTCCCATGCAGAACCCAACAAGCATTAGATGAAAGGAGGCATAAACACACTTGAAGTGTGTGATGTGCAGAAACAGATGCTGATGGAGGATGAAAGTGCGAGTTCTCAATCTCGGTGATGTATTACATTGTAAGTCCTTTCGTGTGCATTTGTCTTTGAGTGTAGTGATGCACTGAAGTGTCACATAAACGCTTCCACCCATATGAACAGACAGACAGAGACAAACCTGTCTGAATGATGTGAACAGCAGACTTTGACATGAGTTGTTGACACACACACACACACAATCAGCTGGTAAATAGAGGGAGGGGATGTTTTACTGGTGCTTCAGTAATTGCTGTATTACGTGTATGTATGTATATGTGTGTGTATAGAAATTATGTTTCAGCAGCTGTTGTCTGCAGTGAATGTATGTAATGACTGAAGAAAACACTTAACGTCCTTAACTTGACTGATCTGAACTGCAGTGTGTGTGTCTTTTCTCTCTTTTGAGTTGACGGCCCACACACACACACAAACCACCTCTTCCTAAACCGCTGCTTACATATCTGTCACACTGCGAGAATAAGACGACTATTCAGGAGCGCTACGTCTGTGTGTGTGTGTGTGTGTGTAGAGAGATTTGTAATACAGCTGATTCGGCCTCAGAGCATCCATCATTTCGTGACAGATTCTAGCAGTGCATCTCAATAGGCTTGTGTGTGACCTTGTGCTATTGCACTTTTCCACCAGCAGAGGGAAGTCTAAGCATAAGCTTTCACAAATCCAATCCAAATAATGGTTGGATTGCTGGTGATGGTCGATTACCATATTTATTCCACATTTGATGAGATTTAGAGTTCTTATATGATGCCTCCCAATGAGATGTCAGTAGTAGTAAATCTTTGCAAACGTCTATGAAAATGTTCGAGCTCCTGCTGAAATAATAGCTGATTCTCAGTGTGACGAATCTGACAAGTGTCCCAAACCCTTCTAAAACCATCAAAACATAAAAAAAATCAGAATCACGTAATAACCCAGTTAACAAAAATATTTAGCTAATGTTCCCAAGTTATGAAAACATTTCTGAATGTCTCTGAACGTTTAAAACGTCCAGTTAAAAAAAAAAAAAAAAACGATTTTTTTTTTCATTGGTTATGCGAGCGTTAAGGAAACATTCCATTTAATCTTTTTAAATGATAAGAATGTTACTATTTGAATGTTCTCTAAACATTCTGGAAACAAGTAGTAACATTTTAAAAACGACAAACATCCAACTAAAGCTTTTCAGAAAAGAAAAAATATATATATAATGTTTATGTGCTGAAGATTTGAGAACATTATTAAAGACCAGATAACTTTGAATAAACGTTTTGTTAACGTTTCTGGAATTGTTCATTACTTTGAGAGACGCTTGCCAGAACGTTAGACTATATATAATAAGTTGAAATGTCATTCAGTTATATATTTAAGATTACACTATCTGAAAACAAGTCAACTTTTGGAATTTTTGGAAGAATAGATGAACTTGATATGAGAAATGTTTGAGTACATTTTGAGTTACTCTCATGGCAATTCATAATTATACATATCGGCGAAAAGCCTGTTCTCACCAAGAATGATAACAATATGATAATGTTCTCCCTCTCTAAACGTTCAATCTCTCCAGAGCAGGATCAATTCTGATTCTAATTCAGATTTTTTTTTTTTACTGAATGTAATTCCAATGATATCGTTCCTCTGTGTCGTTTTTGTTGTTATTGTGTGGACTTCCCCATTCTCATAGAAATAGAACATTGAATTATTAAAGTTATCGTTATATCGTTTTCCTTCAGACTACTGTAGCGTGACTTAACAGATAGGACAAATTGCCAAACATGGATCTCGCGGGATCTCGGATCGTCATCACACTCCATCCTTATGCTTCGCTTTCTGCCAGGACTTTTACTGACTTTTCACAACTCACAGAAGTGACGTCAACGTCCGATCTAGCAGTAGCATAACCCATCAGGCAAGTGTTATTTTAACATAGGCGTAATTTGCGGGTGGGACATGTCCCCAATTTTGCTAAGGTCGATACTGTCCCCACCACTTTTGAAACATCTCGCGGCACTAATATACCAATACAAATAAATAAAACATCTTCAGTTAACAGAGCATTCATTTAGTTCGTTTGTTAAATAAGAGGCGATCTAGCGCTGAAATGTGTTGTTTTTTGTGTGAAAAGTGATCAAAGTGCTCGTTGCCGCTGCGATCAGTGACGCGGATGCTGTGTTCTCTTGTGGCTCGCGCACAGTCTTCACTCGGACGCGCGATTCAATCCGTTGTGGAGACTCTCTATTCGTTCCGGTGAAATTACAAAACAAAATGCACACAAACGTGTCCTTGCCTGATATGCAACCACTGATAAACATAATTGGTTTTGATAAAAATAAAAAATAAACTATACGAGTGCGGATTAGAACCCAGAACCTCTGACACGTTTGGCAAAAGTTCTGCCACTGGACCATTTAACCACACGCTTAGAATTGTCAGTCTTCTTATTGTCTACCACTAACAACATATATTAGACCTAATTAAACGACAAATTTAACCAAATGTACTATTTAAACTGAATTGTGTTAGCAACGCTTTTTTATTAAACATTTTTATTTATTAACATTAGTAAGCTAAGCTACACCGCGCCTGCTCATAGGCTACTTTTTTTTTCTTTTTTTTTAAAGAGACCCCCACAAAGATGAGATCATAATTCGAACCCTGCCCTTCATGCTTAAGATTTTTCTAAAAACCATACATTTCCGTACAAATCACATCATGCAAATTCATAATCACCACCTCGGAAAATAGTTACGTTTTCTCATGATATACGGTAGTTCAGACGTTTTCAGTTTGAGACATCGATGAGATCTCTTCTAAGTCTTTACTGAGGAGACAAACATGACTTTTGAGACGCAGATGCTGAGACTTCATTTGCTTTTAATTTAATATTTTTGCTTTCTAGGAGAAACAATAATGGTACCAATCTAAAAACCATGAGAATTTTTTATAGGGACCCAACATGAAAGAAAAGGTATTTTCAATCTTGGAATGAGATAAGGGACTTTTGACCTTCATTCTCTTCCAACATTCACACACACACACACACACACACACACACACACACACACACACACGCTCATAAGACACACATACAGGCCTTTTCTTTTCTATTATCTCTATGCAGTGGCGGTTGGGTCATATCAGTCTGAGAGGCGACGGCTTCAGGGAAAAGAGAGCCTGGGTTTGCGGATCTAACGGGAATTCAGTCCAGCTGACTCGGTTAGCACAGTCTCTCTTGAAACTGAACCTGCAAGGCCGCGGTTCAGATTGTATCCCGAGTCGTGATGATAAAGGTCACAGGTCTTCGAAAGCGTCCCGCCGAGAGACAGCAGGTCCTCTAAACACGGATGGATGAATCCAGGATCGGCTCGTTGGCCTCAGTGTGAGCTGGGATGTTTCCCGCCTCAGGGAAATACTGAGAAAGTGTCTGTGTGATGTTGGAAATGCACTTCTGTTACTTTGGGTCGATTAACAACCACTTCAGACCTCGCAATGCAGGATAATAGCGCTGTGCATCTGAAAAGAGATGGAAAAAGAAGCAAATAGTTTTTTTTTTTTTTTTTTGAAGCAAATAGTAAAGCAAATATACGGAAATTCGAAGATCAAGAAGGTAAGTACGAAATGCTTTGCTTGATTAATTCAAATCAATGTAAAGTCAACATGAAATAAAAACGTATTCATGTTTCTGATCTAATTGTGAACGATTCTTCATAATCTCTTTAACAGAAGTTGCTGAAATGACTTAATATCGTCAGTCCCTCTTATTAAACAATTTTAACATGGCCTTACAATTGTTATTATTTTTTTTAATATCCTGTTTTATTTAGAAATACAGTGAAAGTGAAATACTTTGTAAATGCAGTTTCATGTTGACTTAAACGAGTCATATTAATATTAAAGGGGTGGTAAAATGCCATTTTCACAAGATGTAAAATATATCTATGATGTCCCCAGAGTGTGTGTGTGTGAAGTTTTAGGCAAAATACCCCACAGATATTTTTATATAGCAAGTTAAAGTTGTCACTTTTTGAGGGTTTGCAAAAACGCACAGTTTTGTGCCTGGCCCTTTAAATGCAAATGAGCTGCTGCAGAGGGCGGGGTTTCAAGAGCTCGTGTGTGTTAGCAGCTGCTATAGACCTTATGCACAAGAGAAACAAGGGCGCCGCCATCTTTGGAATATTGTCTTTTAACTTCCGTTTTGCGGTTGCTCTGTATATTTATATGGCATTTCTGTCCAGGAGTAATTAGCTTTTTAAGTGGATTTACTTAATGTAAAGTTAACGAAAGTTATCATGAGGACTGTAATGTTTAAAGCAGATGACTTAACAAATGTAAATCGACCGGGAAGATTTTAAACCGAGCCGTTCATTAATAAACACGCAAAACGCTGTGAAAATACAGACTGGAAGTCAAAAGACAATGAGCGCAGCGCTGAAAAGGGGCGGAGCTACATAAGGTCTATTACCTCAGCAGACACACTAAAATGACAGAAATTGTTCTGCCTTTAATGTTAAAACGGAGTCAGACAAAGATGGAGAGACTCAAGAAGAAGTGACAACATGTAGAATGCAACAGGACGTCTCTGAATGGTTAGTTGATGAATTTATGTCGCTGATGTGGAGTTAACTATCTTCAATTAAGATATTCTGTCATGATAAATCTATAAATCGCTCATATAGGAACTGTTGTCAGATGCACACAGAGTGACTTTCTATTGCATGTGAAAAGATGGATGCTAAAGTTTGAGCTGACTCACAAATGTACTCTTAGACAACAACTTTTCCTCTTCTCAACATGGACTGCATGTTCCCGGGGGCGGGGTTTATGTAAATTCTAGGGTTAGTGAGGTCACTAACCCGGGAGGAATGTCATGTAGTCCCAGTACCAGCCGTTTGTTGTAGTCCTTTTCTTTAAAAGCAAATATCTTCCTTTACTTTGAGTATTGTAACTTTGCAGATGTTGTTTATGCTCAAACAGCAACATTACACACTAACTAAAGTTAGAAAAGTCAAATCATAATCAACCACCCCTTTAATATAAGATTTACAAATTACAAAGAAATTTATGAAACATGACATTTTGAAGTAGAAAGATTGATCTTTTCTTGTAAACGTACTCCAATAATCTTAGATTTGTTTACAATTTTGAAAATATTAAATATATAGCCGGAAGTTTTAGTTGTTCAAATGTCATTGTGTTACTCATTGCTGTTTATTTTATGTATTTTGTTTAGATTCGTGTATCGGTTGATATTACAGTAGAGTAATTGACGTGTTCATCTGTTGCTCAAGTCAATTAGTTGGTTTTAGTGTCCACAAATGGACATTTGTCTTTGGATGCACCCTAAACAAGGACAAACGAATATGAAAGCAACAGAAACATTCACTATAGCTCAACCTAAAGAACTGAATATCACCACAGATCAGTTTATGCTCAATTGATTTGACTCGTATCTCTAAACATTATTTTACGTCACTTTAGCTGTACGTCATGCATTGAAAGGAGTACATAATTACAGTAATTAATATATCTTTTCTTATATTTTGCAGACAGTTCTTTGACCTTGACCCGTCGCCCGTCTGTCTCTCATCCCCGAGGACGACAGATATTGGCAGATGTTATCGGTCGACGGCTCACTGAGGACACATCGGCGCTGGATTTGTTCAGGTTCAGGATTATTTCATGGCTCTGTTACTATGGCACCGACACATGCACAGTTTTCTCTTCAAGGAGTGGAGGGTTTCATGGGTAAACTAGCCATATTTCTGTCATGACAACTCTCTGAGTGTTTGACATGGTAATGAATATGACAATGTTGTATGTTTGGTCTTAGCAGAATAGATTTGCTACGTTGCAACCGGTATAAACACGTGTTTAACACTGCAAAATACACTCAATGTTCCAGTCACTGCCCTTACCGTCCAGAATACAAGAGAACATCCCAATCGAGTGAAGGCATTTGTGGAAACTGGTTCCTAATTATTGTGATCCAACATTTGCCTCGCATTTCAGGATGAAAAGACAAACATTTCAGGATAACGATGATCCACTTCTCACCTCCGACACGGTGTTATGAACTGTATGACCTTATTATTTTTATCGTGAGTACTAGGCTTATCATTATTGCTGATCACTGTTGATATGCGATATTTCTACTATAAAACTCTTACGAACATGTCTTCTAATATCTTCAAGTGTTGCGTTTACCGAGCTGCAGGACACATTTGTGAACGACTTTACTCGGACCCCTTGTGCGAGCCGTCTCTTTAATCCCGCTTTTTTGTTTTATGTACATGTTGCTGCTGATTGGGCGGACATTTTTGACACACACACACAGCAAACAAGAGAAAACATGTCTCTAACCCCGTTACACACCGTTTCCAGGAAACATGTTGTTCGACCCGTAAACCGTAGCAAAACGTTGCACACCGGTTTGAGCTTGAACGTGCTCCAGGTTGAGTTGAGGATCTATCAAATATATTTGTATTTGAACTCACACCTGACTTGCTGAAGAAAATATGAGTGTTTTTTTTTCTGTGCGAAACTCACCACCTTAATGCTTGAGAGTTTTGGGTGGTTGCTAGGGTGTTACTAAGGCATCCTCTGTAGTTGCTTGGAAGGTTAATTGGTAGGTGAATTATTGCAGCCTGTTAAATGAGTCCATGGAAGTCTAAAGGCATCATTATAAGAGAACTGGAGACATAATTGATAAATGCAGCATCTACGGTCTGATTAATATTATAAACACGCTTAGGGTCAAGCTGCTAGCGCATTGATCTCAGTTTGTTTCTGATGCTATATGACAGGACAAAACACACACACACACACACACACACACACACACACACTCCATCTCATTTTCATTATTACTGACATCTGTCACTGAAAAAACGCCATTATTAACATTTTGGAAATGTGTTTGCAAGCTTATGAATTCTGGCTGTAAACTCCTCCATCTGTTCAGGGAGCTGGCAAATTTTCTTTCTTTCTTTCTTTCTTTCTTTCTTTCTTTCTTTCTTTCTTTCTTTCTTTCTTTCTTTCTTTCTTTCTTTCTTTCTGAGTAAGTTAAGTGCAGCTCCTTTGGTGTTCCGAGTAATTTTAGCACATTGCTATGGGGTTGCTAGGGCGTTCTGGGTGGTTGCTAGGTGGTTGCCAGGGTGTTCAGGGGAAAATTGTGCATCTGATCACTAAGCAACAGCACACTACCCATCATTTATATACTATTTAGTGTTTATTAATACTTTGAATTAGCTTTTATTTTTATATTTTAATTTTAGTTTATATTTTAGTCACTTAATTTCCGTTTTAATAATTTTAGTGCCTCAATTTAAACTGAACTTATTTCACTTAGTTGCCAATGCAACATGTCTAATGGTCTAACATTTTTTTATACAGTTTTGAATCTAATATTTGTTTAATTTCAGCTTCTTTTTTTTTATTTATTTTTATTAAAGAAAGCAATTTTTAATATACTGTTCATCACAAAATTTCCAGGTTCACCCTTACAAACATTTACCACGTTAACGATAGTTTCAGTCAAAATACCAAAGTCGCTAAAGTCGTTACACCAAAACTACTGTACTTTTGTCAAAACAAAATGACAGACATATTCCAAAAGCTGCTTATGCACCATATTAATATTTGGTGATTTACATGGAATAAGTGCAACATTTTTTTTGGAAACCATGGTAATTTTTGTAAGGTCAGACACAGTAATTGTGTGGTTGCTGTCATTACAATCTCTTTCTGTCACCACCGTGCCCATGTGACCGACCCTTAACCCCAAGATGTTCAAGAGAGGCTGTTTCTCTCATTAGTGAACTGTAAGACGCCTTGAATAAAAATTTCAACCGAATACTAATTACCTGCTGATCATGGCAAACTTACCCATTTCACACATTATTTATTAGTGTATTTGACCTCAGAGGTACAAATTGCGCTGGAAATGTATAAGCTATCGCAAAGCCAGCAGAATGATTTATTCACTGTGTGCTGTGCCAGTGAAAGCATGACCCCTTTTTCACATTTTATATAGCATGCAAAAATGTATTTAATTGAACGTTTTTGCTTCATATCAACACCAAATATTATGTGCAGTCAAAAGCAAAGTGACATTTACCTCCAGAGTTAATGCATTTGAAAGTGGCGTTTTTGTTCTGCTCGCAGGATAAACTGCCGAAGCTTCATCCAAGCTCCATTATGAATAGTAATATCTGTCATTCAACAGCCGCTCAAGTGGATTTGGTTTAGGCTTTGACTCAATTTACTATAATAAACATTTGCTTTTTACAGACCCAGTGTCCAAAACGATATGGCCATAAATATGTATTACTGCATGCACCAAAAATCATGTATTTTGCATTATTTTCATTTAAAAATGAATAGTTTGTTGCTTATCTTTGTACATAATTGTGTCAGTGTAGGCTACAACAACAAATATTATGTTCCTCATTCATTAGCATACGGGGTTTTACTTTTTTAGTGCATTATTTGCATCTTTTTGATTAGATTAATTTAAGTAAAAAAAAAAAAAAAAACATTTGTAAGCATGTTTCTAAAAATATTCCCCTCCAGCTGATTTTATTTACTCATCAACCCCATTTTTACTCACAATTGGCACTTACAGAGTCACAACTAGAACCCTGTCCACATCAGTGCAGCTTTTGCAGTGTGTTTTACATCACTGGTGTGTTCGAAGGCTGTTATTTTAAGGAGCTGTTATGTTTACACAGTATATTAATTGCATTGGTGCAATCTAATATACGCTATTGGGAAGTCTGGGTTTTGTTTTAAATTAAATTAACTCTTTTTTTTTCAGCAAGGATGCATTAAAAGTGACAGTAAAGACATTTATAATTTCACAAAGATTTCTAAGCTTTCTATTTATCAAAGAATCCTGAAAATATGAAGCAGCACAACTGTTTTCAACATTGATAATAGACATCAAAATGTTTCTCTAGCATCAAATCATCATATTAGAATGATTTCTGAAGGATCATGTGACACTGAAGACTGGAGTAATGATGCTGAAAATTCAGCTTTGATCACAGGAATAAATTACACTTTACTATATATTCACATAGAGAACAGCTGTTTTAAATTGTACTGCTTTTAAGGTATTTTTGATCACAAATGCAGTCTTGGTGAGCAGAGGAGACTTGGTTGATTTATTCATTAAAATCATAAATTTGACTTTAAAAATCGAATAATTTGGATGTAAGCACATAAACCACATTTTTCGATTTTTTTGACATAATATTTTGATTGTTTTTTAAGTGTACACACTACGGTTGTCTTCACTCTCCAGTGGCTTTAAGTGTTTCTTGCATTGACCAGTATTTTTGGAAAAATGTTGTCTTGAGTTGTGCTCCGATTGATTCTTGGTCACTAGACCTCATGAATTTCTTTTCATTGGAGTCCAGCAACCCTACAAGACACCATCGAACTCCCTGAGTTTGTCACTCCGCTGAACCTAATGAGCCGAACACTGTACTCAGTGCATGGAGTTTGTCAGCTGTGAGTGTAATGTACCAGCTCCTCCTGATTTAGGACCTGCTCTCCAGTCCCAAAGTTTTCCCTTAGCCATTACACGGGAAACTTTAAAACTGTCCTCAGATCAGACACAAGGGTCGGTCTGCCGGCGTTGACTAATGTACCAGCATGCCTGGAAAATGGCACAGGCTCCATGCTGAGCTCATCATCTGTGGGAAACCTGGAAAATGGGACATCGTTTCATGGTCTGCAAATTTTAGTGTTATATTTCCAATCGGGAAAAAGCCATGAGTATATCACCAAATGGGAACTTTAATGATCTGTTGACTGTGAAATTGGTGAAGCATTTGTGCCTGTGTTTGCATACTTGCGTATGACATTAAAGTTCAGTGTGTGTGTGCTCCAGACATGAATGATTCCTAACAATCATGTGCCTTATTGAGCTGTACTGTTAATAAGAGGCACCATTTTCACCTTGTTACGGCCTCAGCCTTATGGGTGTTGCCTGTGTATTTTTGTGTGTGTTTGTGTCGTCTTCTAATTGGGGTTTCTTTCTGAGTGTAGGCTCCGCCCTTGCGCACCTGTGGCCCGTTGCTCTGATGGCTCGTGCTGAGCATATAAGTGGAGTGCGAAGGAGGGTGAGACACGCAACGGTGAACTCCGTGCGCGTCATGATGCCTAGCCGCTGATCAACTTAAACTGTGTTCTTTGTACTGTGCTACTATTTTGTTCTATGTGTTAGTGTTTGTTATGTCTATGTTAACTTTAGTGTAGAGTAAATGTGTGTTTACATGTGGAGAGAGAAAAATTGAGAGACGTGAGTTTGTGCAGTCATTTAATAAATGTCTTAATAAATGTTTTAAACTGCTCTTTGCCTTGCGTCTCCTTTTATGTTGCTGAACCCTCTCGAAACGAGCATTTTAACAACAGGGGTTCGTAACAACCTGATGGATGCTAAAACAGGTGAAACACAATAAAGTGCAATAAAACTGCATAGCAACACCCTAGCAACCACATATATCACCCTAGCAACTGCATAGAAACGCCCTGGCATCCACCCACAATACCATATCAACTGCATGGCAAGTATCCTAGTATACCCTAGAAACCACTCACAACATGGAACACTTACTTGGAACACCCTAGCAACTGCATAGTAATGCCCTATCAACCAATGAAAACACCCTACCAACTCAATTGCAATACCATAGCAACCACTCACAACATGCATAGCAATGCCCTAGCAAAAACCCTACCAACCGCATAGAATCAACCACCCAAAACACCCTAGCAACTGCATAGCAACGCCCTAGAAACCACCCAAAACACTATCAACTGCATAGCAAACACCCTAGTATTCCCTAGCAACCACTCACAACATCCTAGCAACTGCATAACAAAACACCCTAGCAACTGCATAGCAGTGCCCTAGCAAAAACTCAAAACACCCTAGCAACCATATAGTATCAACCACCCAAAACACCCTAGCAACGCCATAGCAACCGACTTCTAGGATGGGCTCTTTTGATTTGGGTGAATAAATGGCTACATGTATAAAGACCAATATTAATTATATATATATATTTTTTTTTACACACACTCTCACATCACAAACCGAAAGTTACACAAAGGTTTTCACAGCTTTAGCGGCTCAGTTCCCTAGCTTTCATCTCTGTGGAACAAGAATCTTCTTGACCAGTCAGAGCTCTTATTTCGTGTCAGTCTCGGGACGTTCAGCGTGGGAATAAGTCTATTCAGAGGTTAGTGAAATGCCAGTCAGTTTTCAATCTCTGGGTTTCGAACTTCAGATGTGAATCAGCGAGTCTCTCTATGAAGCAGTGACATTGGCTGGTCAACGTTTAGTTCTGAAGAGAACGAGAGCAAGATTGGTATCTCACCTTCAAGGACCCAGAGGAAAATTACATTTAAATTTGAGATTGGTGACCCTGTTCTCCTTCGGAGCATTGTGGAAATGAAATTAATGGCCCATGGGTACGACTCCATGGTCTGAGGACAGAGATGAATAAAAAAAAAAAAGAAGAAAGAAATGAAGACTTTTTGATTACACTTTACAATAAGGTTAACAACCTAAGTTAACATGACCTAAGAATGAACAATACTTCTACAGCGTTTATTAATCGTAGTTAATATTAATTTCAACGTTTACTAATACATTATTAAAATCAAGATTTGTATTTGTTAACATTAGTTAATGCACTGTGAACTAACAGCTGTATTTTTATTAACTAACATTAACAAAGATTAATAAATACTGTAACAAATGTATTGGTAATTGTTAGATCATGTTAGTTAATGCATTAACTAATGAACCTTATTGTAAAGCATTACCAACATTTTCATTGTGAAGGAAACATATAGATGACTTTTTTGGGAATGGAGAGGTATGAAGGGCAAGAACGTTCAAAAACACTGAAACGAGAAGTAATTGAGATGGAGGGGAAGCCAGAGATAGAGCGAGGAACAGAAGGAAAGCTGGATATTTGCTCTTTTCCCCCTCTAGATGTAATTAACACCGGCTGGCTCACTCCATAAATCAACACCTGTGAGGCTTTCCCAACAGGTTCACCACAGCTTTCCTCAGGAGAGCCATCAGAACGCCACCTCTACTGAGTGTGAACTCACTCGTGTTGAGTTTTATACTAGCTGGACAGCTTTTTAGGTTGATTTGGTGAGATAAAACTATGGCAATTTTTTCAGCCAAAAATAAGGCCCCAAAATGTCATGCGGTGACATAAGTGTAGTGGCAACCAATCAGACTGGAACTAGTGAATTTAGCTAATTCTTGCCAATGTTGTGTGCACTAGATGGTCAGTGAACAGACTGTGGATGTGCTGTCTAGTTTTAGATACTGAATCTATTGAACAACAGGACTGGTGTGTAGTCATTGCATGGATTTTTGTTGGTCAGCAGCTCAGAGCAACTGCATAGCAACGCCCTAGCAACCACTCAAAACACCCTAGCAACTGTATAGTATCAACCACCCAAAACACCCTAGCAACAATCCATAGCAACCACCCAAAACACTCTAGCAAATGCATAGCAATCCCTAGCAACCACCCAAAACACCCTTGCAACTGTATAGTATCAACCACCCAAAACACCCTAGAAACTGTACAGCAATGCCCTAGCAACCACCCAAAACACCCTAGCAAATGCATAGCAATCCCTAGCAACCACCCAAAACACCCTAGCAACTGTATAGTATCAACCACCCAAAACACCCTAGCAACAATCCATAGCAACCACCCAAAACACTCTAGCAAATGCATAGCAATCCCTAGCAACCACCCAAAACACCCTAGCAACTGTATAGTATCAACCACCCAAAACACCCTAGAAACTGTACAGCAATGCCCTAGCAACCACCCAAAACACCCTGGAAACGGAATAGCAATCCATAGCAACCACCCAAAACACCCTAGCAAATGCATAGCAATCCCTAGCAACCACCCAAAACACCCTAGCAACTGTATAGTATCAACCACCCAAAACACCCTAGAAACTGTACAGCAATGCCCTAGCAACCACCAAAAACACCCTGCAAACGGAATGGCAATCCATAGCAACCACCCAAAACACCCTAGCAAATGCATAGCAATCCCTAGCAACCACCCAAAACACCTTAGCAACTGCGTAGCAACACCATAGCAACTGCACAACAATACCTTAGCAACCATTCGAAACACCCAGGCAATGCCCTAGCAACCACCCAAAACAACCTAGCAACTGCATAGCAACATCGTAGCAACCACCTAAAATTCCATATCAACTGCATAGCAGAAAACAAATACAGAATATTATGGTGACTTATGCAACCTAGCAAACTACCTAGCAACTCATGCTGTCTAGCTGTCTCTGTATTCACATGGTATTGAATTATTTCAGAAGGGCAGGTGTGTAGTCACTGCATTGCAAGTTGCAAGTTGAAATTGTTGTGGGTACAAACACGTCCACAACAAAAAATACTTCTTTTCTTGCAGTCCAGCAGCTCATTTGCCGCTGTGAAGTGTCACCAGCGAGGTGTCTGCTCCACGTGACATTACACATCACAACATGAGGGAGCCGCTGTATGTGTGAATATGTGATGCATGAGATTGGGAAGTGTGCTGAGCTGTTGAGGTAATCAGGAAGAGCCGGATTTAAGCTCTGATCAGATCGCAGATGTGCAAAGCATGACTGCATCTTGTTGTCGGACCCTCACTCAGGATTAGAAGCCCTTTGTCTCCGATGTGTGATAAAGTTACTGATCTGTTGAAATCTGATTGATTTATACTTTCTTGGTTTCTGAAAGTGATTTCACAGTTTGCACAGAGTATTTTAACTCTGGCAGTGCAGCTTGTCCAATCAAATTGGAGAGGAAGAAACACCATAGCAACCAAAAAAAAAAAAAAAAAACAGCCACACACTAGCAACTCAATAGCAACACATTAATACAGAATGGGTGGGGTCCTTTGATTTGGGCCAATAATAAACAGCCTAACAACCACCTAGCAACCACTCAAAATACCCTAGCAACTTAATAGCAACACAATGATACAAAATATTGTAGAGCCCTCTATGGGCTCTTTTGATTTGGGCCAATAAGAAACAAACTAGGAACAACCACTGTAAAACACCCTAGCAACCACTGTAAAACACCCTAGCAACTTAATATCAACACACTAATACAAAATATTATAGAGACTTATATCATAGAGTGGTGGGCTCTATAGCAACCACCTAGCAACCTAGCTTTTCTTTGGAAGGTGTACAAATATTTTTTAGTTTATGTCTCTCTGTGCAGCTTCCTCAATTACATTAGATACAAAAAGTAACAAAAACCACATATTTAATCAAGTTTCGTTTGTTAATGATCTCATTAGTAATAATATTTGGCTTCTTCATTGTACTAGGTGACATTATTTAAATTCAACACAACATGATGGTGATGTTATTTGACTAAAAGCAGATTTTTTTATGCAACTGAACTGGCCTCAGTCTTTTACAAGCTAGTTATTTATTGGCTTTCTCAAAGAGAGAAGTGTGTAGTACTTTATAAATCACTGCATGTTATAGATTTACAGGGTTCGGAAGTCAGAACAGAGTAAATGGAGGAGTTTAAAAATAAATGACAGTAAGTATGAATGAATGTTGTAGCCCGATTTCATAAATACAGAAGAAACCAGAGAAGGCTTGATCTCTCCAGTGCAGGCTGCTTCTTCAAAGGGATCAAAGTTCCTGTTGAAAAGGACTGAGGCAGTAAACTAGCTCAAAAATGATTTTTAGAAAGTACATTTAGAGAGGTTCATGCTTAAAACAAATGAGAAAAAGAGATGTTTTATATATTTACGGTAGGAAATTTACTAAATATCTTCATGGAACATCATCTTTACTTAATATCCTAATGATTTTTGGCATAAAAGAAAAATGGATCATTTTGACCCATACAATGTATTGTTGGCTATTGCCACAGATATACCCGTGCGACTCGAGACTTTTGTGATCCAGGGTCACATATTAAGTTGCAATTGCGTAATATAAAGTCGCAATTGTGTGTTATAAAGTCAGAATTGCGTGATATAAAGTTGTAATTGTGTATTATAAAGTCAGAATTGGGTGATATAAAGTCAGAATTGCGTGATATAAAGTCAGAATTGCGTGATATAAAGTCAGAATTGGTTGTTATAAAGTCAGAATTGCATGATATAAAGTTGTAATTGTGTATTATAAAGTCAGAATTGCGTGATATAAAGTCAGAATTGCGTGATATAAAGTCAGAATTGTGTGATATAAAGTCAGAATTGTGTGATATAAAGTCAGAATTGTGTGATATAAAGTCAGAATTGTGTGATATAAAGTCAGAATTGCGTGATATAAAGTCAGAATTGCGTGATATAAAGTCAGAATTGCGTGATATAAAGTCAGAATTGCGTGATATAAAGTCAGAATTGCGTGATATAAGGTCGTAATTGTGTGATATAAGGTCAGAATTGCGTGATTTAAAGTCAGAATTGCGTGATATAAAGTCAGAATTGCGTGATATAAGGTCGTAATTGTGTATTATAAAGTCAGAACTGGGTGTTATAAAGTCAGAATTGGGTGATATAAAGTCAGATTTGCGTGATATAAAGTCGTAATTGTGTATTATAAAGTCAGAACTGGGTGATATAAAGTCAGAATTGCGAAATATAAACACAATTGCATGTTATAAAGTCAGAATTGCGAGATTTAAAATCGCAATTGTGAGATAAAAAGTCCGAATTGTGAGATAAAAAGTCCGAATTGTGAGATAAAAAGTCTAGCCTGACGTCGTCATACTCAGATTCTAGTCAGAATGTGAGTCTGATACTTCTCCATAGAGATTTGATTATGGGGCGTGTCTCAACCGAACCAGAAAAAAAAAAACTCTGCACTCAATTGGATAGACCTACAACCAATCAGAGCAACGGAGTAAATGACGCATGTTCTTCATTCATATTTTCAACCAACAAAATGTCGCGGCTTCTACAAGCATTTAATAAAAAAAAAAAATAAAAAAAAAATGTCGCGGCTCTCTGTTCCTCTTTTAAAATGAATGCGCTGCCGATATCTTCTATAACAGACGCGATGGCGGAATCTACACGATGTTTCATAAACAAAGTTCGGGAGGAGCACGTACAAATAATCAATCCAATATCAACTTGTCATCAAACAATACCATGTCTAACGTTACCCTATATCAGCATGAGGAAGCATATTCACTCTGTCAACTTACCTAACACTCCTTGACAGTTTTTCAGCATCCCTCCACCACCCCGAATCCTCACTCTTGTCTTGTTCTCTCACAACCAGGAATACGGGGGAGTATGGCTACCGAGCCCACAGCCCTCTCCTCGGACAGCACGTCATATACGCATTTATTCTATTGACTTATTTGTGTGAACTCTTATATCCTACGCATTTATTCTATCTGACTTATTTGTGAGCTCGTGAAATCTCAATTCTCCAGCAGCAGTCGTCTTTGTTGTAAACTAATTCAAATCAAGCGCTCTTTGGTGACGTGGATGATTACGTTACCGTTGCTCATCTGTCCATCATCGTATAAAGCCCGCCCTGACAATTTGATTGGTCCGAACAATTTTTGTTCGGGCATAATAGCTCCTCAACGGAGCGAGTCCAGACCGAACTTCCCGACCAAAAAATGTTGTGGGCGGGGTTCGGGCTGGCACCCAGGCTATAAAAAGTCTGAATTGTGAGATAAAAAGTCCGAATTGTGAGATAAAAAGTCGCAATTACCTTTATTATTTTTTATTCTGTGGCGGAAACAAGCTTCCATAAGAATACCTTAAATAACAGATGAAAAATCAAACATAAACAATCATGTGATGCTAATACACACAGTGGCCTCAGGATAAAGGTTATGGTCAATATGTTGCATAAACACATGAAAGGCACCGGTTCCTCGGCTGCGGTCAGTGTGAGTGTTGCTTCCAGAGATTATGATGGAGCTCCAGCCCGTGTCCAGGTAAGCCCTAAATACCATTAATCAAAACCTACTTTAAACCATATTTTGGCTGTCGCTCAGACAGCATTGATCGCACTCACACTCCAAAGCCTTCGTTCTCAGAGGCCGGTGTGTTTGATACGAGACGGGACTTGACAGGCCTCTCTTTCACTCACGTTCGTTCGCTCAGAAGCATTGATTAGCGAAGATCGCTGGCTTGCTCGGTGTCAATCTCACACCCTCACGGCATGGAAATCTGACAGGCACTGTTGCCGATCTGAAGTGGATGTGGAGAAACAGGGTTTGCTCTCGAGAGGAAATGAGGGTGAAAGTAATTCTTCACGAGACATAGACGTACAGAGCCTCTTCATTCTAGGAACACCTTTCTCCACTATACACTTGTTTTTCCCACAATAATGAACTCTGGTGTTGGGAAAAATACAGTCAAAACCAAAAATTATTACAACACCAGATATCATTTTTTCAAAATAAAGTAAACTGTGACATATTATACCCAAAAATTCTTCATACAGTGACTACCAGTAACATTTATAAACATTTGGGACCAAAAATGATTGGGACACTTTGAGCTGATCATGTGTGTTTTGTCTTTAATTGCTAATGCTCTTTTTACACACAGACTGAACACAATGAAGCATTGCTTGGTGATTGGTTGAGCTAAACTGGTATTATCTAATTGTGTAGTTAAATTTAACAGCTGACAGATATTCAACATAATTAATTTGTGAGACAGTCTAACAGTGAATATCATCTGAGTTCTTGTCATATTTCATTATCATTTTCTAAACTATAGCGAATAAACTGTGATAATGTGAGAAGTGTTGAAGGTGTCTGAATAAATTTAGGTTTGACTGTACTTCGAAACTGCAGTTGACCAAGCTACTCATAAATTATAAACTCTATTAAATAATTTAACAGGTGCCGTTTTCTTTCACACATTGCCTATTAAAGCAAAGGAAGATGTGCTCATACAGATTGCCTGAAAGACATGAACTAGAAACCACAAAATATTGATTTTCATGACATAGTAGTTAAACTACATTCAAGCTGCCCCATTGAAGCAATGATGAGGCAATATGGTTTACATTAAATAATCAGATTTATCAGTTCCAGTCCTCAGATTTCAGTGGCTGAGTGCTGATATAACTCCATCAGTTCTGGGACTTTTCTCAGTTTTTATCACTCCGCTTGTCTGTGTTTGTTCCAGACAGACTGTCAGTCTGTGCATTAATGGTGGGGATTTTCAATGGCTCTCCCTGCAGGTTACACAGTTACTCCTGTTGGCAGTGAAAGAGCGAGCGATTGAGTCTATGGGCCCTATCTTACACCCGGCGCAATGCAGCGCCAAGTGCGGCGCAAGTGTTTTTTTGCTAGTTTCAGCCCGACGCAGTTATCATTTTCACGTCCTGCTCCACGTTGTTTAAATAGCAAATGCATTTGCACCCATGGGTGTGCTGGTCTGAGAACGAGGTGTGTTCTGGTGCATTATTGGACCGTTGCTATTTTGAGGCAACAGAAATAGACTGAGCCGTTGACCAACTGAAACCTGGTCTAAAGTCAATGGCGCAATATTTTAATTTTTGTTATTTAAAGAGCGCGTTAGTAATGTGCGCCTATAGGCGCGTCCACAACGCACGTACACTCTGATTATTACACACACAGGGACGCACAGCAGCACACAAACATGCCAAATATTAAATATAAAAGGATTACAATGTAAAAGATTATTATTGTGTACATAAAGATATGGTGAATCCGGCTTGTCCCGTAGATCATCTGCTAGCGCACTTTAACCTCGCGCACGAGCAGATCCGTTTGCGCTCTGGAGACGCGTTCAGTTACTCCGCTTGTAAATTCCGTCACGTAAATAGCGAATCTGCCATGGCGTGAGTGCACCTGGCTTTTAAAGGGAATGGGAGATGAGACTCTGGTTGGTTTATTTCACGTTACGCCCAAAACACACCTATTACTCATTAAGTCGACATGAAATCAAGCGCATATTACTAGTCTTGTGGTGAACAATTAATCCGTGCAAGTTAATACACAGAAAATAATTGTTTGCCGTGGCAATCTTTAATCAAGATCTGAAAAGTTACTCCCGGTCTGGAATGGCGTTCCTTTTCTGATGACGTCAGTTTGACGGCTTGGGTTGAAAACGCTTAACCACTCCCCTCAAACCGTTAGTCTATGAGCAGAGATGGAGAGGAGGAGCGCTAAAGTAAAACCCTGCCCTCTGTCCAATTTTCCCTTTCACTTGGAAATACGTCACAACACTGGAGAAAAGTCGTTTGCAACTTCCGGTTCACGGGGACTTTAAGAGAATAGAGACAACCCTTTTAGACCATGCGCCGGGACCACCGACCATTTTTCCCGTCATTAAACTAGCAAAAGTGTATTCAGACACGACCTAAGTGCACTTTTAGACCATGCGCTTAGATCGTTAAAATAGGGCGATCTAAGAGTGAGCCATTGAATCATTCATTTAACCAATTAATTCAAACACGCTGATTCATTCAGCGATGAAACATCACTACTGTGTTCAGTGATGCCAACGTAGCAAATGTGTTGCTAGATTTCACAACTTTTCAGACTAGCCTGGCAACTTCTTTTTATTTTCTTTTTTTTTTCTTTTTTTTAAAGCACCCAGCAACACATTTATCTACTTTCAAAATTTATTTGGCAACTTTTAGTAACTTTTTGAAAAGGTGCTAACTCAAATACTAAAATTCATACATTTCTCCTCTAAATGACAGAAAATCCGTCATGTTGTCATTTGACCTACAGCGTCAGTTGACTTGCTTCATCGCCATTCATAAATCCTCTCACGCGTCCATTAAAGGCATACATCCGAATCTCGCCGGAAGTAGTAGGTCATCCGGGTACTTTTCGCCTACTGTTTTTCAAATTCTATGTATAATTTCAGACATACTATGTTGGCATACTTTTTTTCGCATAAAATATAGTGTAGGATTTCTGACTTTTTCGTACATTTAGCAACTTTTAGCAACAAATCCTGAAACTGTGTGTGCGTGTGTTTCATCCCAGAAATTAGCTATTTTCTGCACTAACTTTTACGATTCAGTAGCTGCTATAGGTAAATAACCGGAAGAATTACAAAGTGCAGTAAACTGTGTGCAATTTATGCTACAAACCTGTGTAAGAAAAAACATTAAAACAATATGATAAGAAGTAACCGTTTGCAATATCATGCAGCATTAAGAGATGTTTTCTACTCCTAAAATAGCCCGATCTCACTGGGAAACGTAACTATAGTCTACCTCTCTACATTAGTTTATCTCTCTCTGTTTCCACCCTCAAAACTTCTTTAAAGACCTATTTTATTCTCTTTGGCTTTCAGTACTCTTTGATTTAGGTACGATTCGTACGTGAACTCAAACTAACTGAACCCAGCGCTGGAATTACCATCGTAACTGGTTTGACTGACTAAAGCAGGGATGTGAGTGGGTCTGTGTGTTGTTGTTGTTGCGCCAGCGCAGTCGAGGGCTGGAGTCCAGGTAATAAATCATCTGTCCGCGGATGACAGTTCTAAACGAGCGCTCTCATTGGACGAGACAAGTACATCACTTTGCGTGTTAGTTACTTGAGGCTCTGCCACTCCATCTGCGCACATTAAATTCAGCTGCAGCTGATGTGTGTGTGTGTGTTTGTGCATTCATGACGGTGAGAATTTATCCCATTAGGAGAGAAATGAAACATTTCTGATTAATTTCCGACTGCTCATTGTTACAGCGTTGTTATTCATGCAGTTTCTCTGCTGCTCTTTTTATAGTTTACAACTAGTGTGTGTTCAGAATGGAAGTAACTGTACTTCCTACTCTTAAAAAAAGTATGTGGAAAAGTGTGCTTTAAACAAATTACAAGTCACATTTCACCCCTATATATATATAGGCTATTGCAATTATTTTATTTAGGATCATTGCATTTATTTATTTTTATTTAATTTTTTAGTTATACAAATTCGCATTTTCATATTTCTTTTGATTTTGTGTTGAAATCTGACCCAGACATGTTATTTGACACAGATTACATACTCAAGGCATGTTATTCAGGTATTTAATGCATACTGTAGATGCACAGTATGCAGCTGCTGGAATATAATTTGTACGGTTGTACGTCTGAGAAATGTATTTCTTTTTTTCAGTCAGTCCTGAAGACTCTCCAGAATTACATTTAGTCTGTCTGTGGGAGATGGATTCATGTTTTTATGCTCGGACAGGTTTTTCACTTCAAATGGAGGTTGGTAAAGATGAGAGCAGCAGGTTTGGGCCTGTGTCACACTTTCCTGTGCAAAGCTTTTCTCAGCGTACGGGCGGTTGCCAGGGTGTTGCTATTCAGTTTCTATGTCATTCTGTTTTCATGACTGTGGCTGGGTGTTACTGAATGCCCAGTCTGATCTCAAAGTCTTTTTTTTTAAACCTGTTTTATCTTCCAACAGATAAATATCTTCTCTAAATTCAGTCTAAATCTTGGAAAGAATGAAAGAGAAATCTCTTTGATCTCAAAATTATGTCATTTGATTATATTATCACAAATTATTACAATCGATTTTTTTATTTTTTTATTAACTAAATATGTTAATATGAGCCAAATTACAATAGGACTATTAAGCACATCTCAAAATGAAATGGTTTGTTATACAAAAAGTATATTATTTGTATGTGAATTATTAAAATAAATTATTTGTAATAAAAAGTAGCTATATTTGTAAAATGTGTGTCCCAATTCGTGTACTATTCTATGCAGTTTTGTAGTATAAACAATGTGATTAGTGTGTTTTCACACTGAACATTCCAAATAGAAAAAGTGCACTTTAAATACCTGGATGATGCACTTAATTAACCGAAAAAAATAAAGTGTTGAATATTGGACACTTCATACTCTCAACTGTCGCAGCTTTAATTGTGTAGCGGAGGGGGCGGAGCCATCAGACTCCGAGGCTCAATGACAAAACTTTTTTTATTTTTATTTATTATTTAGCATTGTTTTTTTTTTACCTGTTGCTCATTTTTGGGCCAAAACCCAGCAGAAGTAAGAGGCGTTAGAGGGTCATATAAAAGTTACAGACTGAATTTCAGATTCTAGATGGATTTGGATCCTGCTGCACTGCTTCTCTGCTGTGACCTTGAACACTGAACTCTCGCAAGTCTGTTTTTCTGTCCATATATATGAATCTGCTCTCAGAATTGAGTTTGGAAAATTACAAATAATAGAATTCTTTCAGTGTTCTTGTATCAGATGTTCACAAAAATCCATGAAAGAAGGTTTTCTCTTCCTCTCCAGAAGGTCCGTTTCCATTACAGTGCGACATTAAGTGAACATGACACTCCCAACAGCTCAAGGTTACAGTAATGACTTTGACAGATCCGTAACTGAATTCACAAAGACTTGCACTGTGCTTTTTGATAGAATTATCAAACGAGGTCTTCTAATGTAGAAAAAACTCCTTCATCCTTTCAAAAAATCTGGATTATAGTTAAAAGATTCTTCCTTTGCAGAAGCAGACAATATCCAGACATAATGATCTCTATCCATCTATAATCTATTTGATATTTTAACTGTAGTAAGAGGAGCAAGTTCAGACATGTTTTAGGCTGACCAGTATGACACAAAGGACATTTCAAGGTGAGTAATCTGAGTTTTATTTCATTTACAAATAAATTCTCTCCATTTAACTAGAGGTTTAGCTACACCTGGTAATACAGTTGATGTTAGCAGTGTAATTTGACCAGGATAGCAGTGGATAAGAATGTACAAAATATGCTCAGCCAGAGAGGGAATTTCATTTGTGCTGTAAATAGGAAAATAATTGAATGCACAGACACATTTTTAAAAGTCTGTCGTCATTCACACAGATAGCATTCAAGTTGTATTGTAGGCAGTTTGCTGTTTGACCAACATTAACAGACTTTTGATCTCTGTAAAAAAGATAGTAGAGGCAGGGTTTTTTTTTATACAGTGTGTTTCTGTGTTAGTACAACCTGCAGAAAGAGAGATTCTGGATTTCCAGAAAATCACCTTGAAGTTATTTAAACAGGCTGCAGAAAAGTCATCACCGTTCACATTAAGTTCACTATTTAATTTGTCATTTGTAAATAAACAACACAGACATTGCAAACATAGTATTAATTGGTGTTTGCATTGAAAAAGCACTGAGAACAGGGCTGAACACAGTATTATTTAATGTATAAGAACATATTACATGTAATTTGATGTTACATATGAAATGTTCTACCATTCCTGTTTTATACAGATAAATGAAGAATTCAAGAGAATAAACACTGTAAGCCTTGAAGCCACCTTTATGGCCAAACTTGACAAGTGTACCCCAAAACTGATGGCCCTGGCCTTATCAAAGGGAGGAGCTAAAGGAGACAGAATCAGAAAGATCAGGGACATGCTTCTCGAGGTATTGACCATCACACTAGAATAAATTAGATTTGTGTTTAAAATGTCAAGTTGTTGTCATTCACCTGTTCAGATTAAAGTATATTTATTTACTGTTGGCACTTTCTCTTTATTCTTTTTTCATTTGTATTAAATAGCACAAAACAATTGAAGTACGGAGAGAAGTAGCTATCCGCTGCCTTGTTGTCTATCTTGGAGAGAAAGAAGAGGACCTTTTCAAGGAGTTTGCTGTGAAATGCACTTTTTGGTTGTGGTTGTCGATGTCAAAACACTATATAAGCTGTGATTCAAATATTAAATAATGTTATGTCATTTTTTTTACAATCTGACAAATGTCTTGTGTGGCTCAAAAATGGGTTGAATACATGCGGTTCATGTATGTCTTCTTTAGTCTGTTGGCTAACGTTATTTAGTTTTTTTTCTTGGCACAGTCACTTAACGTTAAACATTTTGCACTTACTGCGGAGTCTTGAGACTGTTTACATACATATTTGTGCCCATATGTACATTTTATGTACTGGTGTTATTGTTGAATAAATATTTTCTAAAATTGTATGATGTTTTTGTTGAGTTATTAATAATAACTTAACAAAAACATCATACAATTTTAGATACATTTGTCAGGGGCAACCCAAATTACATAAAAAGACTAAACTAGCAAACCCACTTTAAAAACTAATTAAAACTAAACTGAATTTGAAAACAAAAAGTCAAAACGAAATAAAAATAAAAACTAGTGAAAAATGCAAAACTATAATAACCCTGCTGGCCACACACTGGGTCTACCCAGGTCAGTGATAGCATAACAATGGGCTATTTAGTTTAATAAAGAGATGTATGGAAAAAGACTCGTATGGCTGTTGCTTTTCACATAACCATTTGAATTATTTCATGAAACTTACTATTATTTTTATGATAAAATATTTTTGATCGTTTCTTATTGATGCAACCTATTTTGGCCATTTGAGTAACTAGGTGCATGGTCATTAAAAAAAAAAAAGTTAAAATAGAGTTAAAGTTAAAATAGAACAAAGTTTTCAGTGATTAACTGAATTAAGTAAGATTAACTTAAAAAATCAGCAATAATAATCCAATTCATTAGCTCTAACATGCTATCTATATTTTCTCTTGCGTTACAAGAACACGCAAGAGTTTGAGGAAGACATTGAAAGGCAAGTGATGACAATTGCCATCATCGGTGATCAACCTACTTCAGGATCTGACCACAAGACAGCAACCATCAAAATCCTGAATGGAATGGATATCTCCAGGTGCTGTGCTCTGCTGATGGGCATAATATATGCTCTGAATCTGAGTTACCCCGAGGAACTTAAATATCCCTGTGAAGTGTTTCAGAAGCTGTTTCTTGAACTTGATGGACTGAAACCCAGTGCAAAAGTAATGCGTCTGAAGAACAGTATTTTCTGAAATCTCTACTTGTTCCAGAGGAAATTTTGTTATTTTTTACAGTCTACTGTAGGCTGATATTTGTGTTATATTTCATACTGCTTGAAAAACTGAGGTTAATATATGAATGTTAGTAGCATTTATATATGCTTGTTTGTGACAGTAGCAATCTTAGATGTTTTAAAAATGGGGTTTACTGTGAAGAAATAGTTGTAAAATTTAAAGTTTTACAGATTGTTTGACACTGTGGAAAAATATGTAAATGCCAATAACTTTGCTGTGTTGGAATTTATTCATTGTGATGGAGTAACTGATGTTTTAAATGTTTTAAATTGTGCAAAGTGCAACATTTTGAAACTCAATTTTTGAAACTGCAGTTCAAAATAAATAAAAAGTTAACTAACAAAATTGTTGTTGAATGAATACATTTCTTACAAGCAACTAAATGAATGAACAAAAACATGAAAAAAAAAAGCTAAACAATTAAAGCAACTTAATTTTTTATAGGTTGTGAACCTGAAAACTTGCATTTATAATTATGGTAATTAAGTACATAATAATGAATTTATTTTAAAATTTATGTAAAAAAAAATAGTTGGAACAACTTAATTTTTCAAGTGCTCAACTTGAAAAATAGAGTTTATGCTACTGAGTAAAAGGTAATTTGTCTAACTCAATATAGTTTGTTGGCTGAACGTAATGTCATTAGAAGTTGTCATAACGCAAATATATTGATGCAAACTGTTGCGTTGATTTTTTTTGTTTGAAGTGTAAGCAATTTATTTGTAATGCGCTGCATAAGCAGCGACACACTCTGCAGGTCTTCAGTGCACTGGATTCAAGTTTAATGTTAACATTTTGCTAAGGTAATTATCAGATACAATTCAAAAATATACATATATATTTATTTAGAGATAGACTGTTTTTATCAGTACTTTTTAGTATTGATTTGAAATAATGTTTATGTATAATACACTTTTCGCTTACCTTTTTTTACAGAGCTTGTTGCAATTCACAATAGGATTATCATTACACTCATACCTCCATGTTGCTTTATAATTTGGACAAAATAAGTTATCTTAGAGGCCTTCGCATTAGGAGAAAATGATTATCTGTCCTTTTTCAGTAAAAATACCTCAGAAAAATAACACAAAATTTAGATAAAAAGACTAGAGTTTCATTTTCTTATCCTAATGGCAAATTATATATTTTTTTAAACAAGAAAAATATGGGCTAAGAAAAATAAACATAACTCTCTGAAAACAAGTCTTATGACCTTGGCATTTCATTACACAATTCTCGTGTGTATTTACCGCAATCTGTAAACAAACTCCCACATAATTAATATGAGAATGAAACCAGTTGTGTTTTAACCCTTATATTATTTTGAGTTGTCAGAAATACTGAATGAAATACCAATGATGTTTTTCTGACTTTTTCTCATTCAGGGTCATGAACACGCTGAAATGTACAATTATGAAAGCACACCGAAAAAGTGCTTTTCAACACTTCTTTTGATAAAAAAAAGTTATTAAGAAAAATATTGGAAAGTAGTTACAATACTGTTTATAATATTAAGAATTTGTAAGAACAAAAAAAGTTGTTTTATACAGTTTTGAAAATCATATGTACATTTTTTGTCTCTTTTTCATAGTGTTATTTTTTTGTGAAATTTATTAAATACATTTATAGGGTCGGTTTGACCCCCTCCATACTAAACATAGCCAGAATTTGAACCTTATACAAGAGAAAATGAGTTTTGTTCAATCAATATCCGAAGCATTACTGAGAAGCAAGAATAAGGACAGAGAAGAGCCGCAGTTTGAGACTGACATTGAGTGAAATCACACTGACATGACATTTTTATGACATTTTTAGAAGCCAAGCCCGTCCGTGTAAAGCTCTGCAAGAAACAATAGACTGGAGGAAAGTATTAGTTGTGTCCTCAATAACAGCGTCTTTGTTCCTCCTCTCCCCGAACAAAGGCCACGGTGCAGGAAGAGAACATGAAAGACAGCCGTCGGATGGCTCCTGTCTTTGAGTGCTGGGTCAGGACAACATGAACCGCTTCGGGTCAGACACAAAGATGCTTTTCAAGTGAGAGAGATGAGCCTATACTATTGTACTATAGGAGTGACGCTATATAAAAGGCACCACGCATAAAAAAATAGTTTCCATTTCTCTGCAACAATCATGAACTATATGCATAAACTACATTTGTACATTCATGGAAGAAAACGTAATGTGTGCCTGTGGAAACCCACCACCATGATGCTTAATACTGGACTTATTTGTTTTGAGTGTGTTGCTATGTGGTTGCTAGGGTGTTACTAAGTGTTTTTAAGTAGTTGCTTATTAGCAGAAGTCAAAATAGGCCATCTGCATGTTTCTATGATATTCTGGTGTTGCTATGTAGTTGCTAAGGTATTCTAAGTGGTTGCTAGGGTTTTACTAGTTTTTATTTGTATTTTTTAAGTAGCTGCTTACTAGCCCAAGTCAAAATAGCCCACTTGCATGTTCCTATGATATTTTGGCTTTGCTATGCAATTGCTAAGTGGTTGCTAGGGTGTTACTAAGTTTTTTTAGGGTTTTTCTTTTAAGTAGCTGCTTACTAGCCCAAGTCAAAATAGCCCACATGCATGTTTCTATGATATTCTGGTGTTGCTATGCAGTTGCTAAGGTGTTCTAAGTGGTTGTTAGGGTGTTACTAAGTGTGTTTTTTTTAAGTAGCTGCTTACTAGCCCAAGTCAAAATAGCCCACTTGCTTGTTTCTATGATATTCTGGTGTTGCTATGCAGTTGCTAAGGTGTTCTAAGTGGTTGTTAGGGTGTTACTAAGTGGTTTTTTTAAGTAGCTGCTTACTAGCCCAAGTCAAAATAGGCCACCTGCATGTTTCTATGATATTCTGGTGTTGCTATGTAGTTGCTAAGGTATTCTAAGTGGTTGCTAGGGTTTTACTACGTTTTTTTTTTAAGTAGCTGCTTACTAGCCCAAGTCAAAATAGCCCACATGCATGTTTCTATGATATTCTGGTGTTGCTATGCAGTTGCTAAGGTGTTCTAAGTGGTTGTTAGGGTGTTACTAAGTTTTTTTTTTTTAAGTAGCTGCTTACTAGCCCAAGTCAAAATAGCCCACATGCATGTTTCTATGATATTCTGGTGTTGCTATGCAGTTGCTAAGGTGTTCTAAGTGGTTGTTAGGGTGTTACTAAGTGTGTGTTTTTTTTAAGTAGCTGCTTACTAGCCCAAGTCAAAATAGCCCACTTGCTTGTTTCAAATGTGTTCTGAGTGGTTACTAGGGTGTTACTGTTGTGTTTTTTTTTTAAGTAGCTGCTTACTAGCCCAAGTCAAAATAGGCCACATGCATGTTTCTATGATATTTTAGCGTTGCTATGCAGTTGCTAAGTGGTTGCTAGGGTGTTACTAAGTTTTTTTTATTTTTTTTTATGTATCTGCTTATTAGCAGAAGTCAAAATAGCCCACATGCATTTCTATGATATTCTGGTGTTGGTATGCATTTGCTAAGGTGTTCTAGGTGGTTGCTAGGGTGTTACTGTGTTTTTTTTTTTTTTTAGTAGTTGTTTTCTGGCCCAAGTCAAAATGGACCACCTGCATATTCTGGGGTGGCTTTGCTATGTGGTTGACAGGTGTTGTCTGGTCGTGATGTAGCCAAAGACTCTCTTTTTAAAGTAAGTTTCAGTGAAGCGTAACACTTTGTGAAAGGGGTTTGATCAAGTCTATAAAAGCAATAGTAATAGCTACACTTGCTTTAGCAAACACAACTAATTGCGGTTGTTCTGTAAGACCCATTTTATCACTTGATCTCCTGCTGTTAGTTCAAAAACAAACTTTATTCACATATCGTGAGCTGACGTTGAGCTCTGATTGACTCCATCATTTATATTCAGACACACAAACGCTGCTGATGAAGAGATCTCATCAGCCATGAGAGATGCTTCACTGTCACAGACAGAAGAAAACAGTCAGTCAGGAGGTGGAAACTCTTCAAGTCTTGTTCAAATCATAAAAATATGAAAGTAAATCATCAAGTATGAGCAACGGTAAAACTCACAGCAAAAAAACAAGAAAAACAACAAAACAAAAACGACAAAGACCCCCAATCGATATAAAATATGTATATAATAATTATGTCTAAAATATTATTTGCTAAATATTTAGTTTCTATCAAGTTATATTATTCGACACATTATAGTACTGTACTGTTGATGTATTTCTTTATTTACACATTTCTTTTTTCTTTTTTTATGTATTAATATATTTTGATCTTAATTTTTATTTATTTACTTATTTATTTAAATTGATCAATGCATTTATTTTAATATTTTAAGTTTTATTATTTATTTATTCATAAAGAAAAATTGTACTGAGAAAAATGTATATTATAAAGATGTCTGATCTATTTCTATTTCTATTATGTTACATTATTCTTTATTCTCACTATACAGTGCTGTACTGTTGGATGTAATATTTATTTAACTATTTCTTTTATTTTTAAATATTTATTTTAATTTTTTAAATGTCCTTAACTTTTAATTTATTTTGATCTTATTATGTATTTAATTAATTATGTTAAGCTTTATTTTTATTTAACAATTTTATTCATGCATTTACTTTAATATTTAATTTTTTATGATTTATTTATTTCAACATGTATTATTATTATATAACTTTCCCACGGATTCTCTAATGCAGAGCCGGACAGTAACGGAGTACATTTACTTGAGTACAGTACTTAAGTACAATTTTGAGGGATCTGTACTTTACTCGAGTATCATTTTTGGGGAGTACTCATGACTTTACTCAAGTACATTTGAGAGGCAAATATTGTACTCTTTACTCCACTACATTTCTATCCATAACCGTGAGTACCCGTTACTTCTTCTAAAAAAAAAATTAAAAAAAAGGAAGAAAGAAAGAAAAATCTCGGAAACCCTCAATTTGTTGTTTCCCTCTCAAACGTGATTGGATTGTGCAGGCGCCACTGATTGGGACAGCCTATCAGCAATCACCTTCAGCTTTCCGCCAAAGTCAACTCCATGGTCAGATTTAGATAAGAGACAGTCACGAAACCATGGACGAAACAATGGATGAAGACGCAGCAGGTCCATCCCAGGAATGTGCCAACCCGTGGCCCCTCGCCAGACTATTTCAATTTTCTGAATAAGTTAATGATAGTTTTCGCTTCAAGTGTTTGCTGTGTTTACCAATGTAAGCACTGTGGCAGTAGTAATGCAATATTTAGATCAGGGGTCACCAAACTAAGGCCCGCGGGCCGACTCAGGCCCGCCACCCCCCTTTGACTGGCCCCCCAGCCCCTCTGCCCCCCACTACTTGAACCGGCCCTATGAGGCAATCCCCAAAAGTCGTCATGGACGGTACGTCATGGTACGGGCGTCACAGTTTGGTGCATACATTTACACGGAGAATACACGGTATAAAAATAAATAAAATCATCATCTCCATCCGTAGTGTTTGTCCAGAGATGAATCTGTCGTCTTCTGATAACATCGAGGCTTCGCATCAATATTGCGTTTCTCTGTCTCTCAAACGGATCCACAAATACAGTTCGTTAGGCAAACCTGACGCTGTCAGCACAGGAAGGTCATGATGTCGACGGTGTGGCATTACACATCTCTGCAATAATTTGAGCACTTAAGAAAATAAGACGCACAATTAGCCGCTTTGCAGCGTCAGATCTGTTACCAATATCATCGGCCGCTAGCCGTTAGTTATTGTCTTCAAGAGAAAACTCAATCACACTCCTGCACCGCAAATGAATCAGAGGTGACATCGCTTGACATCATTATCCCAGAGAAAGATCATGTGAGGAGATCATCATCCAGGCTTTGAGCTCGTATGCCGTCTAATTACCGATGCTCGGGTTTGAAGGCTTTATTTTAGGTCTCAAAGTGAAAAATTGCACCACCTTGTTTGGATAGAAAAGGTTTGGGGAAATAAATTAGAACAGCCGACACATTTTCCCTCAGGTTTGCTCTAAAAATAAAGGTACTTTAATGCATCTTAAGTTCACAGATATTGAGTTTACGTGCTATTAAACACCACAGACAGATCTCTGGATAGACATTGTTCGGTTTTTGCATCAGCGGTTGTTTGCCGGTTTGCTTTTTATCGTTGTTTAGCGGATTTTCACGGGCCAAATCCAATCCCGTCTAGATTTTCGACCCACAGAAAGTGAGTTTTGCTTCATACATCACTACAATAGACAATAGCCTTTTCATAAATTAGACTTGCTTTTGACGAAAATCTCCTTTAAATGTAGTCAATATTTCTTCGTCATTTTCAGTTTGTAAATTGTACTCTACTTTGCTCTGACTAAAATGGCATATCATTTTAGTAGATAAAAACAACTTTTAGTCCATGAAAATATCAGACAAGTTGAATATGTGCAAAATTTCAAACTAACAGACGGCAATTTTGAAAGCAAGAACATTTATGTTTGGACTTTTGCTGATTAATCTTCTACTCATCAGATGTGGTCGAGGTAATTAACTCGCTAGTAGTCACTGTTTATCTTTTTTACTTGTCATATTTTTGCCAACAGTGTTGATGAAATGAAACCCTTTATGAACAAACATTTTTTTGTCAGAAAGTTAGTTGAGAGATGAGATGTTATGGAACAGACACTCAAGACAAAATGATACTGGTAAGAAACGGGTTTATTGAAACAAGTAGCGGTGAGCACCAGTGGGTGACGATAATGGAGAATGTCTTTGAATACTGACAGTCGGTGGTTCTTTTGCAGATGATGGAGGAGGTCGTGGATGCTGTGGTGAGAGATCGCTGGAGGACACACAGTGGAACGGAGAGAGGTCAGTAGCTGAGTGATGATGGGAACCAGGAAGACGATGGAGACTTTGGAGAAACAGGACGGTAGACGATCACACTAAACATCAATCATTGGAAAGTGAGTCCTTACTCAAACAAGACCAGACAAAGGGACTGTGTGAGGTGAGTGCTTTTGTGATTGGTCAGGTGATTGGTACTCAGGTGACAGCGATCTCTGTGATTGTGTGGTGGTGGAGCCTGGCTGATCCCCGAGGCTACGTTTATTTCACCCTCTCCGTGTTCAGAAATAACATCGTGCACACCTGTCAGTTTTCAGAAAAGTGTTCGTTTACACAAACCCGTGTATATATGCCCTCAAGAGCATGCCAAACCTGTAGGTGGCAGTGTAATGAGAAGCTCAAGCCCACGTTAGCCAATCAGAATCCCGAAAATCGCAACAACAGCAACGAATCACTCCCTCTTTCTCTTTTTAACAAGGTCGCACTATTGACGCAGGTGCAAGTTCTGTCGCATACGGTGTCGTCGGCTCCCTAAAACTCAGTTTTTCTCAGTTTACATGAAAATGTACAAACTAAGTTTTCCAAAATCTCTGGTCGGAGTTTTTAGAAAGAATCGGTTTCAGAGGCGAATTCTCCGTTTGCGTGTAAACGAAGGGCACAAACGAAAGGAAATGTCTCAGTTTTTCAAAATAACCATGCATGAGGGAACCGCACTTAGTGGCACTAGGGCCTAGCTACTTAGAATAAATGCAGCTTTAAGAAAACCGACTACGCCACACAGAGAATGATTGATACACTTTATCTTAAGGCACGCAAGTTGGTTGCACTAGTAAGGAACAGAGACATGAATATCATACAAAAGAGTTCTATATTACTAAAAATCACACAAAAATAAACTGAGCGTACCAGGCAAGACTCGCCACAACATCTGACCATAAAATAAATATGTTATGCTATCAGTGGAGAAATACAGTCATTCAAAAGTCAGTCACTACAAAATTAACGTACGATAAAACATTACATTGAAAAGCTTTTTGGCTGAGAGCTAAAGGACAAGGAATCCAACCACACACTGTAGAGTAAACTCTTATCACTCACACACAAAATCCGTGCGTCTCCCTGCACACAGCACCCAGTGTTCAGACCACCACCAGCACGCGGAGGAAACAAGGGAGGATTCCTGGCTGAAGCCCCAGCATCTAGCAGAAGACTAAATCAAGTCAATATAAACACAGCAGACAAACAATAATAATAATAATAATAAACCAAAAAAAAAACACTTGACTGAAAACTATAATTCACACTAACAAATAATCTCAAACCAAAGAAAAACAAAACAAATTAATAGCACCGTCATTCAACTCACATATAACTAACCATACTTACAAATCCGACTAAATAAAACAGCCAAAAAAACCCAAAAAACGTAGGTTGTAGGACAACGGCGATTCCTCGCATTAAATACTGACAAAAAGGCAGAGGGGAAAGATCTCGACCACCCGACGACAGAATCAGGTCAATCACTCGGAACAGACCACTTTAGATCGTTTGCTGATTCGTTTTGATCCTGCAGCGCCGCATTAACTGGTTTGCGTATGCCTGAAACAAGCGAAAGAAATCGCCATTTCAGGAGCACGCAAAAGCTGGCGTACAAATCACCCGCATTTGGAAACAAATGGGAACACGACAGGAATGGAAAGAGGCTATTTATAGCCGATCGGAAACAAGGACTAAAAGGAAATTTGTCGGCGACAAGCTCTAATTAATTTAATCATTTCTACATGGGAGGAGAGCATCCGGTCACACACGTGTAAACGGGGCCTGACATGAGAATTGTAACATTCTTGCGTTTTCCTATGAACCAATCAGATGCCAGAGACAACGTATGCTCTGTTCCTATTGGCTGTAGCACTTGCCAGTACAGTTTATGCAAATTAGCCCTAGAAGGTTCAGTTGTGTACTTGCTGCTACTCATGTTGCGTATCTGAAAAAGGCATTTATTAAATTAGTATTAAAAGTATTCTGCGTGCACCTCATTGTACACTTCGTCATCGTAACACAAACGTAACAAGAATGAGATAAACTCTGTGAATATCTGTCAAAGAGAGCGACAGAGTTGCTGGTTTTCTATAGGGTTTTCATCAGACACATTCAGCCAGAATCAAACTTCACATGGAAATAAGCATCACTGTTTGTCTTGCAATGTACAATAGCTTATAAACCAAGAGATGCAATCATTCCTGTAAGATTTCACATCTCTCTCGCCTAGAAATAATCGGTGTGAGCCGATGGCTGAGGTGCTTTGACCCAGTTGGATGGTGGTGTGCAATTTTGGCGAAAAAGCCCCGTTGATAACAGTGTAATTTCAGTGTCCTGCTGTGTGATGCTCATCTTTATGTCCTGCTCCTCTCCTGTTGGTTCCTGGCACCTGTTACACTGATACAAAAGAACTCAATTTAGTTTTAATTTGCAAGCGCTTTTCACAGAACATACTGTCCCACAGCAGTCACAATGAATATTGCCTATTGGAGACTTTCCGGGCATTTCCGATGAAATTTACAGGAGCTGATGCTTTTCCAATCATGGGAGAGATGCAAAACATTTGATTAAATGTTAAATGTTATGATGATTCAGCATGAGTAATCTGAGAAAACCCAACCGTGCGTGTTTTTGCTGATGGTGAGCTTATTTATCATAAACAAGAACAGCGTCACTGTTTATTAAAGCTAAAGTAATTGAAACCGCATCGCATGCATTGCACACTGATGGATGTCCAATGCATTTCTTTTATGAAGAAATATTTGTGAGTTTGACTTAGTTTTCTTAGTTCTTGTAAAGGGCTGAAAGCTTTAAATGTGCCATTTAGTGTATAACATTATAGGTCACTGAACAATGAATTCTGGAGGTCACCCTTATGAAAAGGAAATATATTTCCCTATATATGTATGATCAATATATTGATATACAGAAAAATATATTGTGTTAATATAATATATTGAATAATACATAAGGAATTGCCGCTTTTCATATATTGAAAAAATATGTGACAATATATTTACGAATATATCATAATATATGTATATTATATATATTTATATATTATAGTAATACACTTCATAATATATAGATGTCTTCATTTATAAATATTTTATATGTATTAGGCTGATATATAGCCATACATGGCCAATGCATATATTGCAGTATATTGAAAAATATAAGCAATAGTTTCCCATATATGGTGTAGATTTGAAAACCATGCTTTCCCCTGTTATGGTTGAATCACGGAAGCTACACCAGTTACTTTTGCAAAGAGATTTCTATTTATTATTTTATACATGTATCAGACAGAGAGAAACAGACATAGCAGAATAAGGCTATAGGTGAGGAGCTCTTCATCTTCTCTGTTCCCCATTTCTCTTTTCCCTCACCCCATCATGCCAGCTGTTAATGGTTTCTCAGTGTTTCTCCTTCCTCACCCCGTCATGCCTCTACTTCTCCTTCCTCTCACCCCATCATTTATGTTTCTCTGAGGTGGTACAGTAAGGATTGAGCTCATAGACATAATAAATACATAGACACATAGCTTTGTCAATTCCTTTTAAAAACAATATTTTATAAGTCTAACTATCGAGATTTTAAATAACTAGAGATGGAACTTTTTGTACACCACGTACAAACCACTGAAATCGGTTGATAAATGTTTTTATCCAGAAAAACCGCAGCTCACCCGTTTACTTGCATTTGTTTACCGCGCAGTCTTGCCCGCAGCAATATGGCGGACGCGTTGACGTATCGCAGCTACGTTCCAAAGCGACCAATAGGGTTGTCCATGTATTTATAATGTCTATGATTGAGCTTATATACACCACTGAGGGACTTACAACTTCCTTGTAAGGTAGAAAAACATGTTGCTTATGTTTAAAAATGGAATGTGTACTTCGTGCTTACACATGGTACAATCCACTTTCCCTCTGTGTATACATTCGTGGTACATTTGCACCAGTTGAAACATTCCTTTCCTTGTAAAGAACACGAAGTATCATCATTAGTGGAACATCTCTGCTCAGTGAACGTGTTGCATTGCACACATTCCTCTAAGCTAAATATAGCTCATCCCAGATCTCTCATCAGCACACATGTACATACTCTGACTCATAAAATACATTATGAAATTATTATGAAAATGAATGAAGAAAAATAATACTAAAAAATAACATTAAATAGTAAATTTTTAGGTCTTCATATGGAAATGTATTATGTAATATTGCATTATATTTTGCAGTATATTCCCATATATATTTTTTCCGTAAGGGCACCGGCTATTGAAAAGCTCTGGACGGGACGGTTTAGTCTTTGAGAAACAAAAGCTATGATGCTTTAATGATCAGAGACGGTGAATTCAGTGTCTCGTCTTGCACAGGTCAAATCTCATCATCACGACCTTCAGATGAGGGTGATTTTTTGTTTTTTTTAAATACTGTTTTTTGTGCATTTTCTTAAACAACACATATAATGTTAAAAAATAAAACAAACAAACAAACACCGTGGCTCATATTACATGAAAAGTGCAATAGCACAAACCAACATTGGATAATGCAGTACGTACTTTGGAAGTCAGAGTTAACAATACATCGCAATCAATAATAGCCACAGATATAAGCAAGACGAGGGTGTTTTTAACTCAAAGGTAAATGGGGAATTACCATATTTCAAAGAGCATTATGCAACATTTTGTGAGACGCAATACTGTCGTGCGTTTTCTAGCTACAGAGTTTGTGTAAAATAGACAAAGCAAACGCAGTTCTCCAGCTGCGAGAGGGAAGCATGGCTCTTTTTATTTGTTTTTCATTTGCAGATTTTTCTCCACTGAACTTTTTTTGTGGGCTTTGAGGTGTAAATGCAGCGGTTAAATCATCTGAAGTATATGCTGCTATCATTTGTAATTGGATGTTGTCAGAATAAGTCATTTGAAAGCTCCTCGCACGGCCGCCTGTGCCGCTGCACATGCAACTCTGGGATGAAAAATTGTTTTGTTTTCCTTATTTCAGCTGCCTACATCTTTATTGTGCAAACACTTGACACATTTGCATAAGAAGCCTTGCGTGTCACGACTGTATGAAATATTAATGGATTTGTCCAGAGGAAAAAAATAATAATAAATCGAAACTTTCTTCTGCATATTTGGAAAAACTGAACTTTGCAATATGACGCATCTCTGTGAAACTCTAGAGGAGACGTATGTGAGATTACAGGTTTAATCTCATTTGTAATTTTAAGCCACTTTATTTTGTGGGCTTTGCATCACTTTTCATTTCAAGTGAATTTAAATTGATTTGCTTGTGAGTTTAGCATTTGTAAAGCATTGTTTCGGTTTGGTGGATATTTTTAATAATATATATTCGGTGTCTCCCGTCTGGTTTTGCTTCTTATGTCTCTGGTTAGGTTTACATTTATAAATAAATCATAAATCATTTATTTATCCCGGGTGCCCTCATGCCTGGCTATGACTCGAGCCACGAACATTATAACAGAGAACCTGAATAAATAAAACACAAACACTGCAGTCGGCCTGGAGATACAGAGAGAGAAAAACACCAGCAATTAACTAAGACAGTGAGAGGGCAATTAAATGTGTTAATCAGGGATGAGCTTGTGCTGACAACAACCCTGGAGACGCAAGCCGAGCATTTTACATCTGCTCACCATCATCGCTGTGCATGTTCTGTCTTAGCATCGACATACAGAAACTTGATTCTGACACGGTTTGATGCTGATTCACGCTTACACGGTATCACTGAAATCCAGCTCTGAATGTCGACGAGGACTGTTAGTTTGTTGTCATTCGTGCCTCGTGTTCCTCCACTCATCTGTCATCATGGACACTGACACAATCATCACAGCTGTGAGTCGTTTAGTTCATCTGCTCTGTGTGTTTCAGTTCCTGCCTGTGTTGCTTCCCGTTGTATTGTTAATAAAACTTTGTGTTGGATTATATTCGTCAGCAACCAGCCGTGTGACAGATTCAGAATATTTCCATGAATTGTACATTATACTGTACAATCTGTCAATTATAACACTAACCTTACCCATCACAGAAAACTTTCTGCATTTAGATCCATGCAGACACTTCTTATATTTTCAGAAAAATATCACTTATGATTTATAAGCTGTTTTCTTCATGGGGACCAAAACATTTCCAAGGATTTCAGATATTGGCATCTTTGTGGGGAAATTTTGTACCCATAGGGTTTACCAAGACACACACACACACACACACTCACGCATAGACACACACACACTCACTCACTCACACTCTCTCTCACACACACACAGTTCGGTTCGCTATCTTTGTGGGTACTCTCCATAGACATAATTTGTTTTTATACTGTCCAAACTGTATATTTTGTCTCCTTAACCCTGAACCTACCCATCACACACACACACACACACACACACACACACACACACACACACACACACACACACACACACACACACACACACACACACACACACACACACACACACACACAATAACCCGACCCCTAAACCTACCCATCACCCACACACACACACACACACAATAACCCGAAACCTACCCATCACACACACACACACACACACACACACACACACACAAACACACACACACACACACACAATAACCCGACCCCTAAACCTAAGCATTTTTACATTTTCAAAAAAAAAACTCATATGATTTATAAGCTTGTGTCAATTTAGGTCCACAGTGACACGAGTCCCCATGAGTCTTCAGGTCCCAGAGTCCCCACCAGGATAGAAAAACATGTACACGCACACACACACACACACATACACAGGAGGATTGAAAAACTTCTGCAAAAGGAAGTAACTTGTGTCCTTGAAAACAGATTGGACTGGCCCACAAAAGTTGATAGAATCAGTGCGATTAATTTTTTTTATCATGATGAAGGATGGAAGCCCATCGAGTGTCTCGCTCCTCGATCCGACACGCGGAGCTGAAATCGGCCTTTAGCCGCTGAGTTATAGTACAGTCAAACTTCAAATTGTTGTGTATTTTTCAGCCGCCAGAGAGACAAGGTTTTTCTCCGCTTCCCGAATGAATCCTGAGCCTGAACGATCACTCTTATCACTCCCATGAGATCCGTCAGAGATCGCACTGATTCTCCTCTCCTGAGCTTTGGGTTTTACAGAACCAGACGTTTTCCTTCTGAGAGGGTTTTGATTACAGTTTGAGCTGCTTGTTCCCGTGGGAATATCACTCAGGCGAAGAACTCCCTGCTTTCTAAAACTGAGAGAGGGATGGAGATGTAGACTATTGTGTCTGTGCTTATGGAAAATGATTAATCAAATCTCTTCATATCTTGATTGTTTTTACTAGATAATTTAATCATTTTAAGATAAGATAATAATCTTACACTCCGAGGAAAGTCTTTAAAAATAAGGCTCAATGCACATGCATTTTTTCCAGTATTTTTTTTTCCCAGTATTTTGTTGTTTGACTTAATGTAGATCTCACTTAATTGTCAACTTAAAATTTTAGGAGACGTTTCCAAAAGCGGAGGACAATTGATCATAGTAACAGAATAGAGCTATAAAATCTGATGAGAAATGCTTGAGTTCATATTGAAATCTTTGACTTTTGAGACAGGGTTGAGATCTCGAGACACATTTCTCTGGAAAAGCAGGAGGAAAAATCTGTAGCAGGAACAAATCATCTGATTGATGTCTTGCAGAACCAACTGAGACATTGAAAAGGTCACATTTGTCACTTTTGGCAAAATCTACAATCAAATGTTGAAAATCTCAATGTGAACTGACTTACTGAATGTCAGAAATTTGGCTCACTTGTGTGTGTTTTCTCCTTGAGGCTGTTTTTGTTTCTGAGTCTTGAAAGAGCATCTTCTGAGATTCGGATGATTCGGATATTCAGCGTTTAAGGTGGGATTCGAATGTTCAGCATTTAAGGTGGGATTCGATCTGGATGTCCAGCGCTTAAGGTGGGATTCGGATGATTCGGATGTTCAGCATTTAAGGTGGGATTCGAATGTTCAGCATTTAAGGTGGGATTCGATCTGGATGTCCAGCGCTTAAGGTGGGATTCGGATGATTCGGATGTTCAGCATTTAAGGTGGGATTCGATCTGGATGTCCAGCGCTTAAGGTGGGATTCGGATGATTCGGATGTTCAGCATTTAAGGTGGGATTCGGATGATTCGGATATTCCGAATTTAAGGTGGGATTCGGATGATTCGGATATTCCGAATTTAAGGTGGGATTCGGATGTTCAGATGTTCAGCGCTTAAGGTGGGATTCGGATGATTCGGATATTCCGAATTTAAGGTGGGATTCGGATGTTCAGCGCTTACGGTGGGATTCGGATGATTCGGATGTTCAGCATTTAAGGTGGGATTCGGATGATTCGGATATTCCGAATTTAAGATGGGATTCGGATGTCCAGCGTTTAAGGTGGGATTCGGATGTTCAGCGCTTAAGGTGGGATTCGGATGTCCAGCGTTTGAGGTGGGATTCGGATGTCCAGCGTTTGAGGTGGGATTCGGATGTTCAGCGTTTAAGGTGGGATTCGGATGTTCAGCGCTTAAGGTGGGATTCGGATGATTCGGATGTTCAGCGTTTAAGGTGGGATTCGGATGTCCAGCGTTTAAGGTGGGATCCGGATGATTTTTTGCTGTTCTTCACTCATATTCTTCAGTTCTCCACCATGGACAACACAGGCCTTAGCATCTCTAGAGGTACACTTTGCATTATTAGACATCTAGAGCAAATGCAAAACTTTTGTTTCCTGAATTTTGGAATAGATTTGTTTCTTTGGGGCTGAAATAACAAGTTTACCTTGGATTCACCTCCCCGATAGGGATTTTTAGCTGAGCTGCAATATCATCCACAGTCTCATTGCCTTCAGAGATGATGCCGACACCTTTTGCAATAGCTTTAGCTGTAATTGGATGGTCACCAGTAACCATGATAACCTGTAATTGATCCGGATGATCAGGGTTTAAAGGGTAACTCTCGCCAAAATTGAACCTAGGCTCTTTTTGTTAATCTACCCGAGTCAAACTTTCGTGTAAAAGCATAATTAGAATGGAAACGCCACTTTTAAGATTGACCGTATTTTCGTTTTAGGTCAAAATGTCTTGTGAATGGGAGTGAATGGGGCACTTCTATGATAGCATCAAAAATCGCTATTTTTAAAACACTAAGAAGACTCGACACAACATGAAACTGTGCTGGAATCACAGTATCACCAGAGGCTCTCCAAGTGGCTGGAATTTTGTCAGTCAAAAGTAGTCGATCTCTGAATGCAACGTAACATGAGGAGAGTAAAGATGGAAAGCTCAGTTCATTACGTTGCATTCGGAGATCGACTACTTTTGACTGACAAAATTCCAGCCACCGGAAACACTAACTGATAAAGTGAGTTGAACAAAACCTTTCTTTATAGTAAACTCTGTGTACACAAACAACGTTGTCAATGCTGGAGTTCATGTTTAGAGCCCCTGGTGAGACTTCCAGCACAGTTTCATGTTGTGTCGAGCCTTCTTAGTGTTTTAAAAATAGCGATTTTGATGCTATCATAGAAGTGCCCCATTCACTCCTATTCAAAAGGCATTTTGACCTAAAACGAAAATACGGTCAATCTTAAAAGTGGCGTTTCCATTTTAATTATGCTTTTACATGAAAGTTTGACTCGGGTAGATTAACAAAAAGAGCCTTGGTTCAATTTTGGCAAGAGTTACCCTTTAAGGTGGGATTTGAGTATCAGATGTCGAGGGATGAAGTCAATCAGCAGACGAGGTTTGATCACTGAAGTTTACTTTCTACTAATATAACAGATGTGATGAGACTCTCTCCTATAGATATGTGTAAGTGTGTGTATGTGTGTGTGTGTGTTCAGGTTCGGTGCGAAGTTTAATCTTGTTGGCAAGGCAATCGCAAGCTTTACTATATCTTCACTAGGAGGGTTTTGACCTCACTACTTGGAAACAGAATCAATGGGTGTCACGTTTTACCTAATGAATCAATGCATGCTGGGAAAGATACTCAATGCAGAAGTAAAAACACACACAGACTCTTCAGAGATCAATTATTGCAGCAGGTCTGTATCAGCACGGTGAACAATCGAACTGTTTGGGAAATCATCGTTCGCACAACAGCAAACAATTTGCAGGAAACCAGCTGTGATGAAAATATAGTTGCACTGGCTACAAAAGAGCAAACTTGTTAATTGGTTATGCTTTTTGGGATATGACATTTCATGCAGTGTGTAATAGAGTTGTTTGTGAATGTAAAAGCTCTGCAAAGTTTCAAAGATCAAAGATCAAAGATAAATGGATTCTGAACTGAAACGAGTCGTCAGTAATTCAGTCTCACTTCCTGCTGAACACGTGTAGGTTTGTAACTAATTTGCATAATACCAGCCTGTGGTCTTGATTGGCTGAACAGCGTCTCTTAGCTCCGCCCTCAAACACTGTAGTGTATCTGAGACTGGAAGAGTTTGGTTCGTGTTGTTCGTGTCGAGAAGATGCTGTTTTCTGAGATTGATACGGTAAAACCCACGCCATCGTTACCGTTCGTATCACTGTGATCAAGAGCTGAGATTCAGATATGATAATGAGCGTTTGCTTTCTGACCAATCAGAGCAGAGCAGCTCTCAGAGAGGCGGGGCTTAGAGAGACTGTGATCAAGAGCTGAGATTCAGATATGATAATGAGCGTTTGCATTCTGACCAATCAGAGCAGAGCAGCTCTTAGAGAGGCGGGGTTTAGAGAGACTGAATCCTTGATCGAAGCGTTTGAGAAAATAGGCGATGCTGTAATGGATGTTATGAGAAAATTAAAGTGTTTTTTGACCTTGGATGCATGTAAATCTAAAGAGACGTTTTAACCCTCTTTTGAAACCTTAATTTTTAAGAATGTACCGTACAATGTCTGCATGAGATTTAGTTTTAAGATGTTTGCCTTCACTAATCACAGTAAAACTCAATCTATACGACACTTGACTGACCTGATGGATGACATCACCTCATTAGCCACATCCGCGGTTTTCGGGTTAATGAAGTTCACACTCGCATTCCAAAGAAAGGCATAAATGGGGGAAAAAGTACCAGTAATTATCATTAATGAGGCTAATTTAGTGTGAAAACAGAAATAGCAGACAGTTTGACGTTCCACGGCGAGAGCTAATAATCACACAGGCTGTTCTTGGATGATAAAATGTAATAGTAGCTGATAAAATATGTGTTAGTTTTGCAGATTAATCTGCAGTGCTTTGATTAAAGTGCTCAGCTGGGTTAACCTGTTTGAATAATTAACAGCTTCACATGGATTCAGTGACTCCCAGTGTGACTGAGAAATTCATCAAGATACAGCGCTCTCGTTTAATGCTTCCATAATGGAGGTAATTTAAAGATGCAATGGATTACGGTATTATTACGAGCGTCGCAGGAGAAAGAAGCTTTCTGCTGCTGTCTTACACACTGCAAACTCGAGAGTAAAATAACGAATGATAGGCTAAATATCATTATGACAGTTTTTTTAAATGCAATTTTAAGTCTTTTAAGTTATATACTCACTCACATAATATATATAAAGTTAATATCACTGTAACATACAGTAAATATATGTAATCTTTGGTGTAAATACAACATTTTACATGATAGTGCAAACTAAAATGTAAGAAAATGTAATAAAAATATATAACAATATAATCATATATATACACATGTACATATAGATATATATATATACATTTCAATACATAAATATAAATAAATTTTTCATTTATATATATATATATATATATATATATATATTTATATTAATTAAAATATATATGTGTATGAAAAATATTAAATTATATGCATCATATATATAAATTGTATATAATATATATATATATATATTTAATATTTTTTCGATAATTAAAAATAAACTGTATATTTTTTCAGTTATATGTGTGTGTGTGTTATAATATATTATAATTATAATATTAACAATATATATGTACAGATTTTATTTTGTTTTAATGAAAATGTGCATATGTTGAAACACTGAGGTTGAAATGGTCTAAAAGGCACTGTCATGAATAAAGCTAAATAAATAAAACCCCACATTACACTACAAACAATATGAACATGCACTTAGTTTTTCTCTCTCTCTCAGTGTTTTACTCTCTGACTGTGATTAATGGCTGCGAGAGACATTAAAATAATGATTATACGGCACGTGGAGTTCCTGGTTCTGCGGTGCGGCTGCTCTCAATGCTTATCAAGGACCAAATCTTCTCAGAGCAATTCAGGGCCACCGCGGACCGCGGTAAATCACCACGAAATAGAGTATAGAGATTGAGGTGAGAGCCAGAGAGTCGGGGAGAAATAGAGAGCTAGACCGAGAGAGAGAGAGAGACAGCAAATGAAAACAAGCTACCAAAGGAACACTAACAGTCCTTCACTTCACCATGATGAGCACCGAACAAAGGCTAAGTGCTTCATTTCAACAGAACTAATATTGCTGATAGAGTATAAATTATTTGCTCAGCATTGCATACATTTGCTGTGGATAAATAATGCATTGCAATGAGATAAATAATTCAATATTTCATGCACTTGTGCATTGGTGTTGATATAGTCAATGCATGTTCATGTCAAACACACGCTTGATTACTGTTATTAAACTCCTGCAGATGTTTGCCAGCACTGTGATGCTGTTTATGAATGTTTGCACTCGTCACGTCAAAAAAGATCAAGATGAATCATTTCTGATTATAGAATAACAGTCACTGACATTCAGACGTTAAAGAGTTGACTGTGCCGTCCCCATTACCATATCTATTAGCACCGGTAATTACGTTTCTCAAAGCAATAATGAAGCTCCGCTGCTAATTTGCAAATGCTATTAAACTTTTTGAAAGAACCTTTCAAAACGATTTTAGAGAGAGATCTGGTTACACACGTGTACGAAATTGTTTGCATGATGAATCAACTTCTAATCATCATTAATCGGAGTTATGAATGCAAAAAAATACATTTTGATTTGCCTTGAGTGAGTTTACACGCATGATTTTATACAGATTACGCTTAAGCTGACAAAATGTAAGCTCAATGAATGCTTTAAATGATGTTATTTTATCAGGAAATGTCATAACATTTATGCAAAATGTAAGATTTTTCCCCAGTTTTGCTTTGCTTGTAAACACCATCCTGTCAGATGTTTTAATTTGCGCATGTTTGTTCGTGTTTTGATGATTTCTAGAGGAGAGAAGATATTTCTCGCATGCTTTCTTTACTGATTAGCCAAACTTTAACACTATAAACTCTGATACGAACCCCTGCTCGTTGAAAAAGCAACATAAAAGGACACGCGAGGCAAAGTGCGGTTTAAACATTTATTATAAGGCTAATAAATCAATGCACAAACCCACATCTCTCTTTCAACAACTCTCAACAGATGAAAGAACACTTAAACTATACTGAAACCAAAATATACTTAACAAGAGGACTAACAAACAGATCAAAAGAAACATCAGATAGAACACAACTTGTCTTCAACGGCTGGCTGGGCATCATGACGCGCAAGGGATTCATTCTGTTTCACACTACTCTTAGGCCTCGTTTACACTGCAGGTCTTGATGCCCAATTCTGATTGGTTGCCTATATCCGTCCGTTTTTGTTACCGTCCGTTTACACGTTCTTTCAATTGTGACCCATATCAGATTCATGTGTTTACACTCGACATACTATCTGAAACATCACGCATGCTCAAAGGGGATTCTTGCACAGATGGACGAACGCGAAATATGCTAGATGCTAGCTATAGAGCCCTGCACGGGCCAAAAACTCCAGCCCTAACCCGGCCCTGGCCCGTGGTGTTCAAGCCCTAACCCGGCCCCAGCCCGACAACGGCTGCAATTTTTCAGACCGAACCCGAACCCGACCCGAGACCAACATCAATATCACTTTAAGCTCTCTCTGATGCACGCAAACACACACACGTCACACGCTACTAAAAGGTAAACTTTTTTTGTAGGCCTGAAACATCATGCCCAATCATTCCCACAAATATTGAACAGACTGTCCATTAAAGAGAAGCATAAGCATGCGGTAGAGAATATAGCGCTACGGGATCCAACCGCAAAAACAGCCTACCTTTCTTAGCTTTTAAGTAACTGAAGAACAATGTTCAAAAATGAAGAACTCTTCGCCAACTGGCTAATGTTAAATAATATTAATAATAAATAAAAAAATCAAACTTCTCCTTGATCCTCTGCATGGTCAACTGTCACCTGTTAATGCACGTGAGTGACGCGTGCGTATGCATATTGCGTTTGTGTTGCTTAGGCGATGTATAATATTTATAATATAATAAATATAACAATATTTCATACACACTATGTGACGTGTGCTCTGCACGTATACTATGGGCACAATGAAAGGAGAGAAGCTAAATAAGCCCGAGCCCGATTTGTAAAAAAAAAAAAATGGCCCGAGCCCGGCCCGAATGGGCTTAGCGTGTCGGGTCCCGACGGGCTTGCAGACCTCTAGCTAGCTCTGCTATATAAGTTCGCCAAACATCACCATGATGCGGAGGAGGAGGAGGACGAAATGGGCCATCATTGCAGCATACGCTTCGGTTATTGTGTGCGAGAGAGATCTCAGGACTGGTGGGAACATACAACACGATCTCATGAAAGTGCGGATCTATAGCACTAATTTTATTTCTCGTGCCATTTATACGCCTAAAATAGTTTTTGCGTGCATGATACGCACTGTGAACCCCTTGGGTAGGATTAGGGGTGTGGAGTGTGTGCGTATTACACGCCATAAAGTGCGTATTATATGCACGCAAAAAACATTTTTGGCGTATAAATGGCACGAGAAATCAAATTTGTGCTATAGATACGCACATTCATGAGATCGTGGCGGGCTTTAACGAGGAGCAGTGGGTCTGAGATTTCAGGATGAGCAAGCCAGCCTTTTATATGTTGTGTCAACGTGTGTCCACATTCCTCTCCTACGACGACACAACGTTTCGTAGGGCCATCCGTCCCTTTGCAGATGCGCAAAGGGTTTCTCTCGTCATTAAACCGCGGAGACGTAATGCCTCAGAAAATCCGATCTGCCTGTTTACATGACAGTCGCATTGGCACATATCTGATTTATTTCCAGCCTGAAACCGATCTCGAAATATCCGAATGCATGCATTTTTTCCCCGTTTACACGGTCATAGAACACATCCGATCTGTGTCACATATATGAGCAAAAAATCGGAATTGGGTCACATTTCACTGACAGTGTAAACGAGGCCTTAAATACTCTGGAGCCATTAGAGCAACGGGGCACAGGTGTGCAGGGGCGGAGTCTAACGGTGCGTCCCAATTTGCATACTATCCGTCCTAAATAGTATTCGAAAATAGAATTAGTACATCCCAAATCGTAGTATGTTGAAATGAGTGTTCCAAAGATACCCGGATGGTCTACTATTTCCGGTCAGAATCTGAAGTGCAGATCGAACGACTAATATTGCCCACAGCCCATCACGCGTTGGACGAGGATTCATTTAGAACTACAAACACGAATGAAAAGTGTTAAAAAATAAAAATAAAAACAAAAAACTACAGACATGGAGGACGCGCGAGTCTGGCGGTTATGTATAGAGGTTTAGATAAAGGGGTTTGAGTGATTAATTATCAGTATCTAACCTGACGAAAATGTATTTATTCAATGTTGTCCACATTATATTGCATCTGCAGATGCATTGTGAACTTTTGTCAAGATACGTTTAGCCATTAACTTTTAAATGCATCATTATATTCAAATTGCAAACACATGAGGAGAGTCTCCGCATGAAAGACCTACGACGATAAGAAATTAAATTAGATTGAATGGAGGATTTTAACTGTGACAGGATGATTGACAGGGCAGTTTACGGTGACAGGACGCACACGACAGATCTGTCCGTTAAGATGACGAAGTAGTGTGTCCCAAAGCTTGCCTACTCTTTTGCTCTTTTTCTTCACAAAAAGAGTACATACTTTTCGGGCGTAGTATAAGTAGGCGAACTGGGACGCAGCATAACGGGGCAGAGTCTAACAGGGGCGGAGATTAACAGGGGCGGAGCCTAACAGGGGCAGTGTCTAACAGGGGCGGAGCCTAACAGGGGCAGAGTCTAACAGGGGCGGAGTCTAACAGGGGCGGAGTCTAACAGGGGCAGTGTCTAACAGGGGCGGAGTCTAACAGGGGCGGAGCCTAACAGGGTGGAGCCTAACAGGGGCGGAGCCTAACAGGGGCAGAGTCTAACAGGGGCGGAGTCTAACAGGGGCAGAGTCTAACAGGGGCAGAGTCTAACAGGGGCGGAGTCTAACAGGGGCAGAGTCTAACAGGGGCGGAGTCTAACAGGGGCAGAGTCTAACAGGGGCAGAGCCTAACAGGGGCGGAGCCTAACAGGGGCAGAGCCTAACAGGGGCGGAGCCTAACACAGAAGAGAAATAAACTAATCAGAGCACAGAAACAGATACACACAAAATACAAATACAACACTCATAAGGCTCAACTCAAAATCTGCTCATTATAAACACTCAATGCAAAATAACGTAAGTGGAAATATTGGATTAAAACTGCACAGAAATGTTTTGTGGCTGTACGTTCAAAACAATGTGCATTTAACGTTTATTGCCTTTTGCTTTCTCTAAGGATGAGTCTAAATTGCTAAATTGTCTGTGGTAATCGACGTAATGCCACAGATGCTGAAGAGCTGAACTTGTATTGAACCTGAGACATCACTGTAAGTATAATCAGAGGAAGATCGTGCATGTAAAGGTGTTGCACACAGTGAGCTGGAGTGGGGAATATGTAGAGCTGCCAATGAAACCTTCAAGGCAACTGATTGGCTTAATCTCGACCCGTACGATGGCGTCGCAGGAGGCCTTCTGGCTGTCAAAACACAAAGATTAACATATCTGCTGCTAAAAAATGAATCTAAGGGTCACTGAGATGCACAACTTCTACATTATCTTCACCTTTCGCCTTCTGAACTGTGTTCATCTGGAATATGAGATGCTCTTTCCCGTCCAATGAGTGCATGTATTTATTTCCCAGTTTGAAGCCTTTTATGTTACACGTTTGATTGCTGGAAACTGCTGATTGCGAGGAAAAACACGGTGCCGTTGTCACGCGTAATCAGGAAAACTCCACAAACGGTGGCGGAGAGAGTTCTGTCAACTCTGACAGCTGGAAGCCTCAGACTCATTAATAAAATTAAACACATGCAAATGAACTTTTTTGAGGTGCTAATGATGCGACGCTGCATGTTTATCCACACAAAATGTGCTGTGATAGATACTATTAGAAAACAGTCTTTTTGCGCAAAAAAAAAACATGTTAAAGTTGCATTTCACCGCAAAATCTAAAGGAAAGAAATCAGAAATATGATTTTGCATGATGGAAATTAAGCGTATTTTAGGGCTGGTAAGTTAATTCTGGTATTTTGACATTGTTCTGATGGCAACTGCTGCAAAGTCCAACACAATCACAGCCAATCATATTGGATGACTAATGTAGAGCAATGCCAATTTTGGACCAATGAGAGTTTGCTGTGGGCGGGACTACAATAAATGTACATACAAATGTATATCTATGTATACCTATACATGCACACTTTACACAATGCAAAATGGTAAATTAACCAGACAGACAGATAGAGGTAGAGTCCACGTTTTTGCCTCACGTTACTAACGGTAAAAATAAGTTTCCATTAAATACGATCCTTGAAGTGTTTTTATATGTAAATAACATTCAGAAACTGTATTTGAAATGAAATTAATAAGGATCAATAAATAAATGTTGATACAGAAAACATAAGAAATGACGTTTACTGATATTTGACATGCGCAACATGGACCGATGCTCACGGCGGCGCGCTGTTTAGGACGGGTTCGTGTTCAAGAGCCGCTAACAAAGCAATCTTTTCACATAATGTTCTCTCTCTTAGAATGTAAGCGAGTGTAAATGTCAGCGTTATCATATATGTGTAAAGAATTGAAGTCTGTCCGGTAAAAGAAGAGCTTATTGATGCAGTTCAGTCTCTGTGATATTTTATTCCAACCATGACTCCTGATCGGAGGCTGCCGTAAATATTTAGTTTACATGTAGAGTTATGCTTCAACTAAGTTTAATGGTGCAATGCAAAAATATTTAGAAGTGCGTGAGTCGTAACTTAGTGTCCATTTAGATCAAAGCTAGGCTAAGTTGTAACTTACGCACAGCTGGTGCAACCGGCCCCTGATGACCTTCAGCCCCCCCCACACACACACACACACACAGATCTCAGACTCAACACACACCGGCGTCTGTCTCTCTCCTCTCACACACACTGACATCTACACATCAGTGATGAAGACGGATGGACACACTCCTCCCTGTACATCCATCAGTTGCTCATCTCCAGCTGCAGGATCTTCACTGAGCTTGAGTGTGTGTGTGTGTGTGTGTGTGTGTGTGTGTGTGTGTGTGTGTGTTGTATAATTCAACCCGCGGATCGATACCGTCTCTCAGTTCCTCTCCATTTAGCCTCACGATTCACAGCTGTTCAATGAAGCTGATTCATCGTTTCTCTCAAAGACAAGAGACCCTGATCTCCACCTGAAGTTAGAGATCTCGGGATATAACCCGTCGGCCCCGAAACTCCCTGATCCTCGGAAACGCTCAAACAGACTCAAAGCCTCAGAGTTACAGTACAGCTAAAACTCAATCAGATTGACTGTGTGATGCGCAACTTAAATCAAATCACAATGAGTAGTGGCTGATGCCTAGAGGGATATTTGTTTTTTATGACCCTACAAGTTCGATTAAACCATCACAATATGATGAAAACATTTTAGATTTTTTAATGGAAGAACAAACACTGAACTTGTTTAAGGTATTAGTCTGACAAAATGATTTGGCAAAAAGCCAAACTACAGAGCCAAACTACTTTTTCTATTAGAAAAAAAACGCTGAGAAAAAAGCATACAATGACTACAACATAATCTTATATGTTATTACATGTTTTTGCATATGTTCATAATTTCTTTGTATGATGGTCTGGCCAAAAATGATGTCATTAATATTTGAATAAAGGCTGAAGATGTCGATTTTCCCATAGACCAGATATCACTTTTGGCCAAACTCTTCAGGGTTCTGCCCTGACGGCCTTGTCTGTGCTGTCCTGGTTTCATGTTTCTATGTTTGTCTCGTGTTTGAGCACATGACTCTGTCTTGGTCTACGTTTACACGTGGCCGGCTATCAACGGACTTTTCACCCTCTCCGTTTTCAAAAATAACATCGTGCACACCTGTCAGTTTTCAGAAAAGTGTTTGTTTACACGAACCCGTGTATATATATATATATATATATGCCGTCATGCATGCCAAACCTGTAGGTGGCAGTGTAACGAGAAGCTCAAGCCCAAGTTAGCCAATCAGAAACCTGATAATAGCAACAACAGCAACGAATCACTTCCTCTTTCTGGTCGCACTTTTGACGAAGGTGCAAGTTGTGTCGCATACTGTGTCGTCGGCTCCCTAAAACTCAGTTTTTCTCAGTTTACATGAAAATGAAGGTTTCCAAAATCTCCACTCTGGCCGGAGTTTTTAGAAAGAATCGGTTTCAGAGGCGAATTCTCCGTTTGCGTGTAAACGAAGGGCACAAACGAAAGGAAATGTCTCAGTTTTTCAAAATAACCATGCACGTGTAAACGGGGCCTTGGTCTGTGTTTGCTGTGTGCTCCTCATGTCCCGCCTCCTTGTTTCCCGTGACCACGCCCCCTTGTTTTCTCGTGACCACGCCCCTTGTTTCCCGAGACCACGCCTCTTGTTTCCCGTGACCACGCCCCCTTGTTTTCTCGTGACCACGCCCCTTGTTTCCCGAGACCACGCCTCTTGTTTCCCGAGACCACGCCCCCTTGTTTCACGTGACCACGCCCCTTGTTTACAGAGACCACGCCCCCTTGTTTCCCGTGACCACGCCCCCTTGTTTAGTCCATGTCTTGTCCTCGCTTCACTGATTGTGCTCTCCTGATCCTCATGCGCTCTGGTCCCTTTATACTGGGCCTCTTTCCCTCATGTCTTTGCTGGTTCGTTTTGTTCGAAATTATCTTAGCGCTTAATCTAGTTTTTTTTTATTTATCTTTCCCAGTATCAGAGTATCCTTGTTGCTATTTTGTTTACTGTGCAACAATATTTGCAGAGAAAAGGCCGCAATTTAAGATCATTCTAATACATTGTCAGTCGCGTAAAGCATTACATTAGAAGTCAATATAATGTTCAGTCTGTCAGTCAGTTTAAGGTTGAGTGCCACAGAAACGTCAAGTCAAAAAACAGGTCAAATTTTCCAAAGCGTCTTCTTGAGAGCCATTAAATTCATGCATATCCGAAGCGACCTACATTACAGTCAAGCACACATTTGATCATGCATTTCTGCAAATCAAATCCATGACCTCGGTGTTGCTGGACAGAAACGAATGTGTGTGAACGGCTTCTTCTCATTCGTTCTGTCTGCAGGAAAACGCCTGATTATGTACGGGTCAGGGACATCATTATGCGTGTTCGTGTGTTTAATGCTTAATTAAACTTTTAATGCTTTATTATAATAAATTAACACATTAAATCGACAGCCCTAATTGTAACGTAAAACTGTCAAGATGATATTGAGATTATATTGCATTCACATGTATTCCTGCTTGATATATATATATATATATATATATATATATATATATATATATATATATATATATATATATATATATAAGGAATAATCTAGACAGAATAAAAATACATTTTAAATAAAATAAAAAATATAGTGGATTATTAGTGGATTATTACATGGCTAAAAAATAAATAAAAATTAAGGGATCATCAGTGGAGCATTAGACAGATACTTAAATTATTAATAATGATAAAATAGAGGGATTATTACATGGTTACTTAAAATAAGTAAGCAAATAAATAAATAATAGGATCATAAGTGGATTATTACACAGCTAAATAAATGAAGATGATGGATGGATGGATGGATGGATGGATGGATGGATGGATGGACATAGAACGATAGATGGATGGATGGATGGACATAGAACGATAGATGGATGGATGGATGGATGGATGGATGGATGGATGGATGGATGGATGGACATAGAACGATAGATGGATGGATGGATGGACATAGAACGATAGATGGATGGATGGATGGATGGACATAGAACGATAGAACGATAGATGGATGGATAGAGTGTTGTAGAAATTTTAAACTGTATATTAAACTAACCATGTTTCTAACATCTAACCTTATTTAACATCTAATATTTGAACATGATGTACTGTACGAAACCAATGGAAAACTTGTGTCTTTGAGTGTGTGTGTATTAATAACATAGTTTGGGAAATGAAACTAGACAGTCTGTTAGAATCTTGTGATTAACAAATGAAGTCATCATTAAAACAAAGTTTGCTTTACCTAGTAACAGAGGGGTTTGCATATGAAGAACCAGTCAAATAGTGGGGAAATTATGTAATGCAGCCTGACATTTATGCCATACCTCTATACTATAAAAACTGTTGTATTCTTGTGCACTGTGGGATTTTCTCAATGGAATTTGTCTGAGATCCTCCGGCCTTGATTCTTCTTGGGAGAGTTTCTCTGAGAACTGCTCGAAGACTCTCCCGGCCGTTATTAAAGCATTTAGAGGACATTTGCTGATGTCTGTCTGTTAATTTCTGCTGCGCAGCAGGTCAGTTTAGGGAAGCAAGTAAGTCAGAGTAAGAGACTCGGCCAGTTGTCGACGGAAGACGCAAAGAGCTAGAGTATAAAGGTTATTAAGTGTCGATTTGTAGACGCTAGATTGTCGGGTTTTAAGAAACATCCACTACAATAGATAGATAGATAGATGGATGGATGGATGGATGGATGGATGGATGGATAGACATAGAACGATAGATAGATAGATAGATAGATAGATAGATAGATAGATAGATAGATAGATAGATAGATAGATAGATAGATAGATAGATAGATAGATAGATAGATAGATAGATAGATAGATAGATAGATAGATAGATAGATCGATCGATCGATCGATAGATGGACATAGAACGATGGATGGATGGATGGATGGATGGATGGATGGATGGATAGAACGATAGATAGAACGATAGATAGATAGATAGATCGATCGATCGATCGATAGATGGACATAGAACGATGGATGGATGGATGGATGGATAGAACGATAGATAGAACGATAGATAGAACGATAGAACGATAGATAGATAGATAGATAGATAGATAGATAGATAGATAGATAGATAGATAGATAGATAGATAGATAGATAGATAGATAGATAGATAGATAGATAGATAGATAGATAGACATAGAACGATAGATGGATGGATGGATGGATGGATGGATGGATAGAACGATAGATAGATAGATAGATAGATAGATAGATAGATAGATAGATAGATAGATAGATAGATAGATAGATAGATAGATAGATAGATAGATAGATAGATAGATAGATAGATGGACATAGAACGATAGATGGATGGATGGATGGATGAATGGATGGATGGATAGAACGATAGATAGAACGATAGATAGATAGATAGATAGATAGATAGATAGACAGATAGATAGATAGATAGATAGATAGACAGAACGATAGATAGATAGACAGAACGATAGATAGAACGATAGAACGATAGATAGATAGATAGATAGATAGATAGATAGATAGATAGATAGATAGATAGATAGATAGATAGATAGATAGATAGACAGAACGATAGATATAACGATAGATATAACGATAGATAGATAGATAGATAGATAGATAGATAGATAGATAGATAGATAGATAGATAGATAGATAGATAGATAGATAGATAGATAGATAGATAATTAGTGGATTATTACATAGCTAAATAAACAAAAAATTAGTGGATTGTCACAAGGCTACTTTATGAATAAATAAATATAAGCAATATTGATATGAATTGTGAAGCGCATCGGAATAAAATAGATACACACAAGGACGATCAAGTGACGCACATTATAGGAGTAATTGATGCTTTTGTCTGTGTGATTTATGATTCTCGTGATGGTAAATGTGTTGCACAAGCCTGTCAGCTCAAAGTGTTTACTGTCAAGCTTCATCGCTATAGTCTTCATCAACAGCAAACAACACTGACAATTACAACTTAATTATAATCAATCCCGCTCAGCTTCAGCCATGATTCTTTAATAACTCCCTAATTTACACGTTCATTTACAGGTAAGCATGACCTTGAGTTGATGGAAGATCTTGCAGATGGGTCGAGATGCCTACAACTTTTTAAAAGTATTTAAAGGCAAGCATTTCTTTAAAACCAGTTTTTTTTCCAAAACTAATCAATCATTGATATTACGCAACATTATTAGGCAAAGAAAAGGAGTTTTAAATGAGGACAGACACACTTGGAAAGTGTTATGAAAACGCCACACAATTTAACGCAGCGCTCAAGACAAGAGCAATACTTTAGCAATATTATGGCATGGCAACATGACAAGCGAGCCTTTTGAAATTGCTATCAGTGAATTTAAAAAGGAGAAATAAATGTGGAATCCAAGGTGTTTTTGTGTGCTAAAAAGTGAGTGGAAGCTTTAGCACAGCCGAGATAAGGCGGACAATGCTATCAGCTCCCAGTATGAGCGGGTTTAACGGTTTTATTCTTTCTGCTGGATTAACTCCAGCGCAGGAGATCCCAACCAGCGGTTATGGGGAGAATGAGGATTCAGATAACACACAAACAGTGTTTGTTTAACTCACTCAGACGACACATGAAGAGAAACAAAGCAAGCAATCAACTGTTTTCATGACTCTGGATTTAAAGGGACAGTTCACCCAAAAATCATTTGTTTTACCAAAACATGAAACAAAAGAAGAATGTATTTGTGTTTTTGTACACGAATGTTATATTGTCACAACTGCGTGCGTAGATAATCCAAGGGAGATCACACTGACAATCAAATAACTTTTAATAGACAACAGGAGAACTTTTACAGGCTTTTCCCTAATCACGGAAGTGACATCGACGTCCGGGTTAGCGGTAGCGTTAGCCGTCAGGCAACTCCTGATGTACTTACAAGCTTTCCAATGCCTCGTTTTATGAGTACAGAACCTATTTGTACTACTGTAGAAGTTTGGCACCATTCTGGCCATTATTAGTGGGGTAATTTACGAGATACATCCTTGGATCCATTAGCGCCTGCACTAAACCATCCGGCTGATATCTCTAAATAAGCTCTAACTTTAATAATGTTCAACCAAGGGGAGAAAAGGCTTCTGGGGGGGGGGTTTGGCTCGAGGTCGTGGTGAAAAGGACCAAAGGTTGATTTTACTCCGAACCATCCCTTTAAATACACAAGGGAGATCATTAACAGAACAGGGAACAGGCGAGTGATTCATTAGGAAACTAATAGGGAAATAAGGAAGGCAAACAGGGAAACCAAAACACCATGATAATACAACAGAACATAACCGTTACAAGTATTGTAAAATGTAATTTATATCCTGTGATCAAAGCATCATTACTCCAGTCTTCAGTGTCACATGATCCTTCAGAAATCATTCTAATATGATGATTTGATGCTCAAGAAACATTTGATGTTAACAGTTTCCGTGTTTTCACTGTTATACGGTAGGGGGCGCTATGAGACATCTTCTGAAAGAGTGCAGAATCTCCTGATCAAAACACATGCGAAGAACACGCAGAAACAAGCGATAGCAAATGTAAGCAGATGCATATGAAAAATAGCGTGATTATCAATATTAAACAGCATATAAATCAAAACGGCCTAATGTTACTGAATGAAATGTCGACTCAGGACGAGCTTTAGGACTGTGAAGTTTTGGGGGTGTTGATGAACTCGATCGACTCCTTCTGTGTTTAAATCTCATCTGAATGTAGTTTTTGACAAAAGCATGTTTTTCTCAGCTTTTTGCTCAACATGTTGTTTTTTTATGAAGCTTACCCATATTCAAGTGTTGATAAAAAATGCATGAATCTAGAAGAGAATGGCTTTTTGTTGTTGTTTACAGGCAGAGGCTGTTCTTTCTTTCTTTTGATATATTGCATGTTTAGATAATTCATTACACCAAATATTCTGGGGGCAATGAAACTTTTGTGAAATGATCAAAAATGCTGGCAGTGGTTGGAAACTCTTTTCAGAAACGCTGGCGGGGAAAGAGTTAAAAACAGTTGAGCTGCTTTATATTTGTGTGGAAAACGTGAAACATCACGATTCTTTGATGAATAGACGGTTCAAAAGAGTTCAACGGCATTTATTTGAAACAGAAACCTTTCGTGACATTATAAATGTCTTTTAATTGCTTTCCCACCAGCGTTTTTGATCATTTTCACTAAAATGTCAGACCTGAACTGACAAGTTCCTGAACTGATGAATCGTAATTAAAAATTTAATTCAAGGAAGAATTGAAATGTAAAGTAATGAATGAATGTGCTTTTAGTCATTCCAGAGTCACTGCCGCCAGAGAAACTAAAACAAAAAGGCACAAAAACACATCCATCCGAGAAGCCCATGAAGCTGTTCACTTTCCACTTCTCCTTCATGAAGAAAGTGTGTGTCAGGCGGAGAACAAACTCTCCATGTCGACGCTCATATTCTATAATCCACAATCACAAACAGCGAAAGTGAGAAACGCTGCTGACAAAACATATTTATCAAACGCACAGGTTTTGTTTATTTTATGAGGCGCGTTTGATTGGCAGTTTGGGGGCGGCGAGGAGCGCCTGATAACACACACACACACACACACACACACACACACACACACACACAAACGATGAAAAACAACACCTCCCTTCATCACGCGCAGGATTGTGTGCGTTACGATGTCAGCTAAAGTGTGCAAGTGACTGACATTCAATCAACACGCCGCTTTGAATATGAATGCAGGTTAATTTTTTATAATTCACCCTGTAATTATCACACAGAACAGGTTGAGTGTTTATACACAAACCTCATGTTTTGCATATTACAGCTCAGTTTGGTTAGTTTTAATAACCAAACACGTGTTTCGATGCACATGTGCATTATCTATAAGCAACTGCACGTTTATTTGTGCAAAACTCACCACTGTATGCAAGGGTGGTTGCTAGGGTGTTACTTTGGTCTTCTGGGTTTGTTTAGCACGTTGCTAAGGAGTTGCTAGGTGGTTTCTTACCAGCTCAAGTCAAATACACATGGCAGTCTCTACACATGGCATGGTGAAGGCATCATTCCTGCTGCTTTATGCAGAAAATAAAGTGATTTATGGGTTTCTACATCAATTAATTCCTTTCATAACATGCATTAATTATAAAATTGTTATTGGGGAGTGAGCCTCTGAGAATTATTACAAACCTGATCGCTATTAAAATCTAGTTCACACAAGAAGGATCCCATTTACATCATGGTAATTCAATTACACTGAAAGCAAGCTTTAGTGTTGCTTCAGGAAAATATAAATTGCACAAAAATAATGATAGCTTTGTGTGATTAATAGAAATGTATAAGTTCTTCCTCTTCGTTGTAGCTCTCAAAGCCTATGGAAACCCATTTCTGCCAACAAAAATACCATGCACTGGTACGTCATTATTATGACAGAAACAGAAATTATGAGGCAAAACGTCAAAGTTCTGACATAAAAAGTCAAAATGTCAGAAAAATTTATTCTTCAAAAAAATCTTCATGCCTTAAAATATCTTGAATGTAACTCGACACGCTTGCCTCATTTAGTATGCGTGGTTCTATGAATATGCAAATGAGCCCCGCCTCCACTCACTCACTCAGCTCAGAGATCCACTGGTTGACGATCACACGTTGATCTGATTGGTTACAAGGTAGTTTGTGACGTCGTGTTTTTGAGACTGTCTTTGGTTCACTGCAGTTTTAAGGAGGAAATACTCAGCAATGGTGTCGACTTATGAATTTACACATGCTTTGTCTTAAAGCAGATTAAAAACACCACATAGACACATAAACAACATTAAAAGCTGGATTTACACCACAGGGGGACTTTAACATGATGTTTCTCCAAGATGATATGCGATGGGAAAAGGGAAAAGACTGAGTTACACCACTCTTCTTCCTCTCCACACCACTGAGCCTGTTATCAGACAGGTTTCTTTTGTAATTTACTGTAAAGTTACTGTAAATAGCTTCTGCAAACAAACCAATTTGCCATTGGTGAAAATAGCCACTCCGAACACATACACGTATATACATAAATATGTGGAAATGCACATAAGAGCGCTTCTAATTTTCAGTCAATAAAGAAACATGGGTGTAAATTGACATTACTATCCCATTATTCCTTTCATGCTTAATGTGTAAAGGTTCAAAATGGTGCCTCTTTTTTTTTTTTTGTCTTTAGCAAGGTTTTGCTCTTCATCATGACCTTCTTAACGCAAGCGAACGCTCCAGTGAACAAGTGTGCGTTTGTGTCTCACAGCTCACGTTTGAGCCGTCGGCATCGGTCCGGTCTGACGTTCCCCCTCAGGGATCATTACACACGTCAGGATTCCCTGCTAATAAGTACTTTAAGCATTATCATTTAGGACAAGCTCAATTGTGACCTACATGCTTTTCTCCTGCGTTCATTTACATTTAAATGATTCTCGACTCTGAGGAACGACTGCGTGTGCGTTTCAACCTGCCCTCATCTGTCCATTCTTTCTTAACCGTATCGAGAGCATACGCAGTGAGCATCCAATAATACACTCCTGACTGTCTTGCACACACACATTTGATCAATCTCTGAGCCATTTTTCACACAGAAGGACGTCTATAACAAATACACTGAGTTTGTATTCAAGCAGCAAGAGATGTGCAGCGATTGTCAATCAACTTGTGATTATTGATCTGTTTTTTTACAAACCAAGTGTAAAATGCTTGAAAACAGGATTGATTCGTTCTTTCAATGCATGTAATGATGACATCAGTGGATGAGGACGAGTGTGTGTGTGCTTGATCTTGTCATCGGCTTCCAGCTAAAACACACACAATTCCCATAAATGCATTTTGTTCCAGTTAGTGAAGAAATAACATTTGGATTTGTCTGAAAGCAGCGTGTCATGCGGAAAGAGGTTTATTGTGGGACACACTGCGTGCGCCGCTATCTGAATGGAAACAGAAGATGGAATTACTTGTTATCGTCAGTAAAAAAGGACACACATAATGTTCGAGCTAAAGCCACTTTTAGCCAGAGAGGATTTGCACAGTTTTCTTTACTGGCGTCCATTTGATTCCATTTAGAACCTTCAAGTCAAGTCTTCATTTATACAGCGCTTTAACAATATAGATTGTTTCACAGCAGCTTTACAGTGATAATAGGAGATTACAGTAACAGAGATTGTTTAGGCTTTAAACAGCAGCTCTAGAATAAAGTTATTGTCCAGCTAAAGTTAGTTTTGATTGATTCACTTCCGTTGCAAAGATCATTAGTTATTAACTTAGGGGCCGCTAACACGACACCGCTCTAACAGAAAACCCTTAATGCGCTCCGGCCCGTTCATTCACACAACAACAGTGTTTGGTGCTCGAGAACGCAAACCTTGAAATGGGTTTAAGTGGTGAAAAAATGTGACAAACGTTCCCTCTGCGTAAACTTCAAAAACGTGAATCTGTGAAAACGCTGACGTGCACATACGTATCACGAGTTCAGTCTATAGGTCTGCGCGTTTGAATATATATGTGCGCAGGCGTGTAGTCTTTCTTTACAAGTTGACCTCTTAAAAATGTATAATATAGAAAATTGTGTGTGTTTGTGTTGAACTGCTGTCTGAAAAACACCCTGATTATCGACGTCTTGATTTACATTGAAAATGTTTTTTTTTACATTTTTCTAACTAAATTTTATTAAAGCTACACTAAGATGTCTTAATATTACTGATGAAAATATTAAAATTTTATTAACTTTTAAGCATTTCTGTGTATCTTGATATTTGAGTAATTGATTGATTGATTGATTGATACATTTTTTCAAACAAATTTCTAAAAGCCACACTATAATCTCTTAATAGATTAGAAGAGAACAAGCGAGCAACAAGAGGCTCGACTGAAACGCGCAACTGTGTGTTTTCTGGAATACTCTGCTCTCTTGCTATTGTCAGCGTTGCTTTGTAGTCAAGGTAAGCCCATCTTCGATTCTCAGCTTCCCTTATATTTTTAACTTCACATAATTGTGTATTTTAGTTGGACGCGTTGCCACATTAAACAAACAGCCGCGAGTGAAAATTATTATTGTTAAAGCCTAATTTGCACTTTAAGCCTCTGCTCCTAGCACTTTCAAAGCGAAAGTTGGCCCATTATCGCGTTATCCACTTAATTGCAAGACCGAACCAGCTGTACTCACTCAAGCGGTGAAAGTATTTTTCTGTATATCTGTGTATTTTGCGCGCTGTCGCGGAAGCGTCAGCGGAAGCGTTCAGCTCTAGTGTTCAGCCTCATCGTGTGAAGACCGACTCGGGTAAAGACCATCGACTCTACCTGCGCGACTCCACCGAGCAGGGACACCAGAAAGGCACTTAAAATTCGCCTTTTCCCTTTCCACTTCTTATCTTATCTTTCTCCCGAATCAGCATGTGTTTTCAACACATTCCTGTTATCGTTCGACAACGCCCTTTCATCACGCGCACAAGGCAGCGCGATACTACTAATCTGCGTCCCATTCTCTCATCCTCACACACTCCTCTCTCTCTTTCCGTGGGTCTATGGAATTGTCAGTCAGCAGTCAACAAAGCTGACTTCATTCCAGCCTTTGCATCTCATTCTACTCTCAGTATCCTGGGCTTGACTGAGACCTGGATTCGTCCTGAAGACTCAGCAACCCCCGCTGCTCTCTCTAGCAATTTCTCCTTTTCTCACTCCCCTCGCCAGTCTGGGAGGGGTGGCGGGACAGGGCTTCTCGTTTCCAACAATTGGAAATACTCAGCGCTCTCTTCTCTATGCAACAACAATTCATTTGAATATCATGCTATCACACTTACAACTCCCAGTAAGATCCATATTGTAGTAATTTATCGCCCCCCAGGTCAGCTGGGTAACTTCGTAGAGGAGCTGGATGTGCTGCTGTCCTCTTTCCCTGAGGACGGCACCCCACTTCTAGTCTTCGGTGACTTCAACATTCATCTCGAAAAACCACATGCAACAGACTTCACCTCTCTACTAGCCTCCTTCGATCTCAAACGACACATCACCACAGGTACTCACAAATCAGGCAACCAACTGGACCTGGTCTACACACGCAACTGCATCACAGACAACATTTTGGTGAGGCCTCTCCATGTTTCAGATCATTTCCTCATCACCTTCAGTCTACAACTCGCTACCCCTGCGCCACCAACCCCACCACCAGTCACCCTCAGGCGAAACCTACGCTCACTTTCCCCCTCCCACCTCTCCTCTGCCGTGTCTTCTTCTCTTCCCCCACCCTCACAATTCTCATCTCTGGATGTGAATACTGCAACGGATACCCTATGCTCCACACTAACCTCTACTCTAGACAAAATCTGCCCTCTCTCCTCCAGGCCAGCACGCGCTACTCCTTCTAACCCCTGGCTATCTGAGGTTCTTCGTGAACACCGGACCGAACTCAGGGCAGCGGAGAGGAAATGGCGCAAATCAAAAGACTCATCTGACCTGAGTATGTATAAATCTCTCCTCTCGTCCTTTTCTGCTGATGTTCATGCTGCAAAATCTTCTTATTTCCACAACAAGATCAACAGCTCCTCCAACGCACGACTACTCTTCAAGACATTCAACTCACTCCTCTGTCCACCTCCACCACCACCCTCCTCCTCCTTAACTGCCGATGATTTTGCAAACTTCTTCACCAACAAAACAACAACTATCAGCAGTCAATTCTCAGCTCCACACACACAGGAACCCAGACCGACCCCTTCCACAGCCAATACCCCTCTGTCCTCCTTTTCGCCGCTAACAGAGGAAGAAGTATCTACACTTCTCCTCTCCAGTCACCCTACCACCTGCCCTCTAGACCCCATCCCCTCACACCTTCTACAAGCCATCTCTCCCACACTTCTACCAGCACTCACACACATCATCAACTCATCCCTCCATACTGGCACCTTCCCTACAGCATTCAAGCAGGCTCGGGTCACTCCACTGCTTAAAAAACCAACGCTAAACACATCTTTTGTAGAGAATTACAGACCCATCTCTCTCCTACCATTCATTGCAAAAACACTTGAAAGAGCTGTTTTCAACCAAGTAACATCCTTCTTGTCTCTAAACAACCAGCTGGATGTCAACCAATCTGGCTTCAAGAAAGGGCATTCAACTGAGACTGCATTACTGTCGGTCACAGAAGCCCTACGGATTGCAAAAGCTGCTTCCAAATCTTCACTCCTCATTCTCCTTGATCTGTCTGCTGCCTTCGACACCGTGAACCATCAGATCCTTATGTCCAGCCTCTCATCACTGGGCATCACAGGAACTTCACTCGACTGGTTTGAATCCTATCTCACAGGTAGGTCCTTCAAAGTCGCATGGAGAGGCGAGGTATCCAGAGCACATCAACTGACCACAGGGGTTCCCCAGGGTTCAGTTCTCGGTCCCCTCCTCTTCTCCATCTACACTACATCACTGGGACACATCATACAGGCACATGGTTTCTCCTACCACTGCTATGCTGATGACACACAACTCTTCCTCTCATTTCGACCAGATGATCCCACAGTAGCTGCACGGGTCTCGAGCTGTCTGGCAGACATCTCCACATGGATGAAGGAACATCACCTGCAGCTCAACCTGGCAAAGACTGAGCTGCTCGTCCTCCCTGCCAATCCGTCTCTACAGCACGACTTCACCATCCAGCTTGATTCATCATCAATCACACCATCAAGGTCGGTCAGAAATCTGGGAGTAACGTTTGATGACCAGCTGACCTTCACAGATCACATTTCAAAGACAGCTCGATCATGCAGGTTTGCGCTGCACAACATCAGGAAGATCAGGCCTTTCCTAACTGAGCACGCAACACAACTCCTCGTCCAGGCCCTGGTCATTTCTAGGCTTGACTACTGCAATGCTCTTCTGGCCGGACTTCCAGCATGTGCTACCAAACCTCTTCAGATGATCCAGAATGCTGCAGCTCGTCTTGTCTTCAACGAGCCCAAGAGGGCCCACGTCACCCCTCTGTTAATCTCTCTGCACTGGCTACCTCTCGCTGCTCGCATCAAGTTCAAGGCATTGACGCTTGCTTACAGATCTATCACAGGCTCAGCTCCCTCCTACCTTCACTCACTCCTACGAGCCTACATCCCCACCAGACGCCTACGATCAATCAACAAGCGACGTCTCGTGGTTCCATCACAGAAAGCCACAAGATCACTTTCCAGATCATTCTCATTCACAGTTCCATGCTGGTGGAACACTCTCCCCACCCTCATCCGGAATGCTGAATCCCTGACAACATTCAAAAAACAGCTGAAAACCCATCTCTTCCATGAGCACCTAAACTCATAAAAAAAAAAAAAAAAAAAAAAAAAAAAAAAAAAAACCTTTCCCTTATGCTACTCTGAATAATGCCTGAACTTCGTATTCTGAACACTTCTTGCGTTGTTGTTGTCTTTTGCCTCTTCATGATGACTCGCTTAATTTAGTCCTGATTTGTAAGTCGCTTTGGATAAAAGCGTCTGCTAAATGACTAAATGTAAATGTAAATGTAATAATGGTAAATATATATATATATATATATATATATTATTTGCTTACCTTTTGATAATTTCTGTCTATCTTTAAGATCTCGTAATATTTTAATAACTTGATTTTTTCTTACCAGTTTCTTACAAAGTAATTTTGTGTACCCCATTAGCTTTCTTATTATTTATTTATGCGTATGTATGTATGTATTTATTTACATGTGTAACTTTTAAGCATTTCTGTCTAGTTATTTAATGATATCATGCTTAGATATTGATGGTAGTTTCAAGATTTCTGACCAAGTCATTTTTAGGGACCATCGGTCATATTTGCTTTTGTTTTTTGCTATATTTATGTATGTTTGTTAGTTTTAAATGGCCATTTTAGTCAAAGGCCATTGTTTTTATCTCTTCTGCGTTGCCACGTGAACTGGAATTATTTAGACAGCATGTTATCTGTACTGAGGTAAAGCGAAGGAGGTCTTCACAGGGGAGAGACTAGTGGACACTTTAGGGCAGGGGTGTCCAAACTCAGTCCTGGAGGGCCACTGTCCTGCAGAGTTTAGCTCCAACCCCAATTAAACACACCTGAACCAGATAATCAAGGTCTGATTATCTGGTTCAGGTGTGCAGGACAGTGGCCCTCCAGGACTGAGTTTGGACACCCCTGCTTTAGGGTATAGTATAGAGCTATGAACACTTCAGGACTGCGTTGTCGTCGTGTCCAGGCGCAGGTCCTTCATCAGGTCTGGATACGGCTTGGATCCGGCGGACTGCGGTAAACTACATCCATAGAACCTTTCCATTGCACAAAGGACAGTGGAAAAGTGTTCTTCAGATTATTTAAGGGCGTTTTCACACCTGAGAGTCGATTCAAAGTTCATATTTTGATACACTTGATACATTCGGTAAGTTTTGGTTTGGTTTCACATTGCAGTTACGCGAGCGCACTAAAGAACTTTACACACACACTTGCGTCGTGTCGTCATCATCTCTGTGGGCTGCATCTTGACATTGACTGGTTTGTAAACGGACGTGCGTCTGACGTCAGCGTGTTGTCAGTTCGGCGGGAAACTTTGACAAGAATGAATGAACAGACGCATATCGTTGCCACTATACTGTTATTATTACGGCATTACTCCCTGCAGCTCCAGCTATACTCCAGGCTAGTTCACATTCGCCAAATCAACGTCCTCATTGTGCGAACATTTGATCATCGCCGGCAGAAAAGGAGGAGAAGACTGCGAGCAATCCTGCGGGAACATCCGGATCTTCCTGTAAATGGTCTGAAAGTCCGAACCATACAGAGAATGCTTTCACACTAGAAACGAACCAAACCAGTGTTCAGTTTGATCCGGACCGAGACTACCTCTTTACGTCTGACCACATTTCGTCTGTTTGGTCCGGACCGTGGTCTGGGGGAGGATTCACACCTGTGATTTTGATTCAGATCAAACTGAAAAGTCAGAAAATCCGGACCAAACAAGGTAGGTGTGAAAGGGCCCTAAATATCTTTCACTCTGAGAATAAATGGTTCTTTTAAGAAGTTTCTTTGGGGAACTAAAAATGGGTCTCATTGCAAAAAAAAAAACTTTATTTTGAAAAGTGTTTCATGCTTGATTGCATTCAAGAGAGACAATGTTTTCAAACCTCAAACCCTTTTATGAAGGTTATGAAACCCATCATCATGATGTCCAGTGGATGTTCACGTTACTCTGTGGAGATTGCAGTAAATACACTGTGTCAATATTACCGTTTCATGAAACTTTGATTAACACACAAAAACAATTGATTGTTTTCATGGCCCAAATGTTGCACGCAATAGTTTTCAAAACTAGTGTTTAGAAAAATGAATAGTTCGGCCAAAAGAAAGGTAAGTCTTGATGCACCACATCAGGTCACTATCTTCATTTAATGCTTAGGACAGGCGTATATACAGTAAACAGGAGGTGTTTTGCCCTTACATGCTGCTGTGCTGAAGTGGAAACCGGAGGGTTGCTGGTTTGAGGATTAAAGTATCTGGAGTTTTTCACATATTTTTTTGCCAGATGCGAATCAAAGTTTAGAGCTGACAGACAGAATGTGGTCCTCCCACCTCTTTTTGTCTCATATATTTTAGTTTGGGTTTATGCCAGCATACTGAACTCTGAAGTCTCGTGGGTGGCGATTAGATGTTGCCGTGCAGGATTTGTAGACCGTCTGAGAATAGATGTTATTTTTTTAACAATGCATTTGTGAAACACAGATGCGCAACTAAAATAACTCATGTGACTTTACCACAGCAGAGATTCCTGTCTTATGTTCCCCTTGTCTTGTCTGGACTTTTGTCATTTCCTGTCCTGTGCCATGTGTTGTAGTCCCTTGTAGTTTTTCTTGTTTATTAGGCTCCCCAGGTGTCTCTGATTAGCCACACCCCCTTGTTATCTTGTTTAGCTTGTTAGTCTCTGTATTTAAACCCTGTGTCTTGTTTCAGTGTTCGTGGGTTCTTGACTTTGTAATGTTCCCGAATCCTGTTCCCGAATCCTGTTCCCGAATCCTGTTCCCGAATCCTGTTCCCGAATCCTGTTCCCGAATCCTGTTCCCGAATCCTGTTCCCGAATCCTGTTCCCGAATCC